>NC_041389.1:256874372-256972428 GCF_002162155.2 Triticum dicoccoides
CGCCGCCGCCTTGCACCCTCCTCTAAGGCACCTCGCCCCCCCTTAAAAGCGCGCCCGACCCCCCTGGAGCCCCACGCCGCCGCCGCCACCACCACCTCACCCCGCACCCCGCGCCCCCGCCCGCCGCCGCCGCCATTACGGATTCCGCCGGAGCCGCCGCCCGCCGCCGTTGACCACGCCCGTTTGACCGACCGATTTTTCTTCGGTTAACCCTGTTTTTTCAGTTTCGCGGTTTATTTTCTTAGATCGGTTTTTCATCGGTTTATTTTATTTAGCGGACGTTTGTCTGTTCTTTCGTTTTAACGAACGATATTCGCCGGATTAGTTCAGACAGCGAACGTTCATTCGTTAGTCTTTTTCTTTTTAGTTTATTTTTTTGGCCAGGGACTTATCCGCGATTATTTTTATCGTGATTCAGCTCCTGATCTTTAAACTAGTATAACTTTTTACTCGTTTATCCAAATTAGATGAAACCAGCGCCAAAATCTTTGTCTCCAACCCCTCTTTCCAGTTAACCAACTTGAACATGACTTTGGTACTATAAAATTTGACTTTATTCCAGATTAGTAAACAATCTTGTTTCGTCCGTATCTTGAGTTTCATTGCTCCGTTTGAGTTGAATATTTTTGTGAATCGTAGATAATCACATGTACCTACTGCTAAGATCTAATTCACTTGTTAATATTGCTGTTAGGTTTTGACTCTTGTTAGTTTAAGCCATTTTCTTGTTTTGTGTTCGATTTGGATCTTTTCTCGGTTTCTCTCGTGTTTCGTTTGAGTGATTGCTTATGTATGCTATTATTTGTCTATGCTAGATTACCCGGAGTGCAAATCTTGTTACTACGAATCTCTAGAGTTTGCAGATCGTCAGCAAGGCAAGTTACACTTTGATCATACTTTTCTATACCCAATTTTTACTATGCATTAGTTTTGCTCCACAAATATTTGCATTAGTAGGATTGGGAACATGTGGTTTGGTTGTAGTACTTGAGGTAGGAACCTAATACCTTTTCATCACCTCGGCAATATACGTTATGCTTATTATTGCTTAGCCATGCTCGTAGACGGGGATTGGATCGTGATTCACACATGGAAGTGGAGAGTTATTTTAATCATGGATAACATTAAGGTGGCAACTTTAATACACATCTGGGTGGATTGGTTGAGGCACCTGGGGAACCCAGTGTTGCCTGTTTTTGGAAATCCCGGGGTTACCGTGTGATTATCCTATGGAATACCACCCAGGCTCAAAGGGATCATAAGATTATTCATGCTAGAAACTTCCGTGTGCAGCCACAAGCCATTATGGGCTCTGGCATAGTTGAGTAAGTTGCGTGAGCTCTTGAAGAGGTAGACTAGCAGATGTAGAGGGATGTAGGTGGTACTATCTACCCGGAGTAGAGAGTTAATGCTTCAGAAAGGCTATGTCTTGATCATCCGATCATGGATGCAGTCGAGTCTTGTGGGGAAAGGTGCGCAAACCTCTGTAGAGTGTATAAACTAATCATGGTTAGCCGTGTCCCCGATTATGGACATCTTCAGTATCTAGTACTTGAATCTATTGATGTGATCTCATCATGTTACTTCAATTAATTATGATGTTGGGTTCATGATGATGCTTTTAATTGGGATTTGCGTTGGGGTTACCTTCTCAAATAATGGGCAAAATAGGAGTAGTTAAATAAATTTATTTCCTTTGTTGTAGGGAAAAATTAGCTTTATGCAAAACCATGAAACTTACAGCCTCCACCAGCCAAATATTGCATGTAGATATAGTTCTTGCATTATCATTGCTTTACAGTGTAACTATGCCAGCATATTCCATGTGCTGACCCGTTTCGGGCTGTAATGTCTTATGTTGCAGACTACTCAGACGATGAATAAGGTGCGATAGGTCGTCGTTTTGCACTCAGCTATGCCGTTGGAGTTGATGGACTCATTTACCTTTGAAGCTTCCGCAGTTATCTAGTTTAGATGGCCTTCAGCCATGATTTATTTATGTAAGATAGTCTTTATGAGGAGTCGATGTAATGAGTGTGTGATTGAAACTCTATTATAATTCCTCGAGTACTGTGCGTGTCAAGATTACCGATCCGGGGATGACACTGATGCACAGAGACTTGGCCGTTTGAGTTCTGGTCGCTACAAGATGGTATCAGAACACACGCTGACTGTAGGGCGTGACCACTAGAATGAGCCATAGGATTTCTCTTCTCTACTCATTTCTAATTCTCCTCTCTTTCTACTCTATAGATGGCGGATCCCAGGAACAAGTTCACTCAACCGGATGACGACACCCCTTTCGGAGAGCATTTGAAGGAAGTCACTAAGTATTTGAACATCGGATTACCAAGCTTCACGGGGACTTTCTCTACATCTATACCAGAAGAGGAGCGCTGGAAAATCAAAGTCTGGATACCTGGGAGGACCTTTGCATCAACAACGGAGCCTATTGATTTCTACCTGGATGCACCAAGTTGGAGTATTGGAAAGAGCATGGCCGCACATATCACCTTTGGATGCATACGTGAGGTCTATCACAAGGAGCTAGAGAATACCATTTACCCGATATGTGGCCGCCGAGATGACAAATGGGAGATGATTCGCACCAGGAGGGATGAATCAATTGCAACTTACATTCAAGAGATGGGAGATCATATTCGTCGACAGGAGAATCAACAAATTATCCACATGAAGAGGATCAAGAAACTGGTGAGGAGGAACAACGAGCTGGAAGAGGAGATCAAGTCTACACGTGATGGATACGAGGAAGAGATTGTTGTACTACTTGAGAAGAATGAAGACCTGACGAAGAAGCTAGGAGTATTCATGGGAGACCCCGCACCAAAGAAGGAGGACAACCACCCAGGAGACTACATCATCATCAACGACACCGACTCCGACCCTGATAGTGATGATGACTACGTTGATGAAGTTGGAGCAGATATCATGGAGTCTTCCTCTAATGAAAATTGCTAGACGACCACCATTGTAATTAGTAGTATTTTCCCTCCAAGTAGTTGCAACGATCGAGTTTGTAATCATAGGTTAGACCGTTTTGTGTGACCTTGTGTGCTATTGATTGAAGTGAAATTGATTGTGTTTGTCTCATGAGCATTATGGGTAGTGAATCTCTCTTAGACCCCAATTCTATTCTGTTTTCTCACCCCTTCTAACCCATCAGATGCCTTCGAGACATGGCAATGGATTTGCCTTCCCACCGGAGCTCACTCGGTTGATCCAGTAGCAGAATACCTTGATGCAGTTATTAGTCCAGAATCAGAACCAAGGCAACAACAACAACAATAACCCACCACCACCCCGTGTTGATCACCTAGCCCGTTTTCTAAGGTTGAATCCGCCGGTGTTCTCTAGTAGCACCAAGCCGATTGTTGCAGATGATTGGCTCCACAAGATTGGAAGAGAGCTGACCACTGCAGGATGCACAGATGCAGAGAGAGTTCATTTTGCCACACATCAGCTTGATGGACCCGCAACATCATGGTGGGAGAATTTCACCGCCACTTACCCCATTGGCACTGTTACATGGGATCAGTTTCAACAGGCTTTCCACACTGCCCATGTTTCAACAGGAGCTATGAGCATGAAGAAGCGTGAGTTTTGCAACTTGCGCCAAGGAGGACGTATAGTGGGCCAGTATGTGGATGAGTTTAGTAAGTTAGCACGCTATGCCCCTGATGACGTAGCTATCGATGCCACTAAGAAGGAGAAATTTCTGGAAGGACTGAATGATGAGCTAAGCATGCAGTTGATGGTGGCAACATTCCACAACTACCAAGAGTTGGTAGATAGGGCTCTTATGATTGAAGGCAAGCAGCAACAGATTGACAATCACAAGAGGAAGTATGGACAGGGGAGGTACACATCAGGAGCCGAAGAAGCCCCGGTATTCCCCGTACTCAAGAGGACATACCCACAACCATGGAGGACATACGCACAATGGAGCAAGTTCGCAAAACCATAGTGGCCCCAAGAATGGCAATGGGAATGGAGGAAGCAGCAGCCAGAACGGTCTCAACCCTTCAACACCAGCCAAGAGGGATTTGAGCCACGTTACCTGTTTCAAGTGCCAGAAGACTGGACATTATGCCAATGAATGTCCTGACGCGAAGAATGGAAATGGAGGTTCTGCCAAGAAGCCCAACCCCTTCACCAAGGGTCAGGTGAACCACATCAGCGTGGAGGAGATAGAGGATCAACCCGACTCAGTTGTCGGTAAGTTTTTGATTAATGCCTTTCCCGCACTTGTTCTTTTTGATACTGGTGCACCGCATTTATACATATCAAGGGGATTTGTGGACAAGTTTAAATTACCAACCCTAGCCCTTAGGTCACCCATGTTAGTAAGCTCACCAGGAGCAGAGTATATGGCCAGCCGATGGTGTAATCGGTTACCCTTAACCATTGGTAGACATGTGTTTCCCTCTGACCTAATAATTTTGGACTCACAAGGATTGGATATATTATTAGGCATGGATTGGTTATCGAAGTATGGAGGAAACATTGATTGTGCTAGTAAGTCGATATTCCTCACCACCCCAGAAGGAAGAAGGATCAAGTATGTATCTCGACATGTGCCGAAGAGGACTCAAGTAAATTCCTTATCAGGAGTTGTATAGGAGGAAGTACCAGTGGTGAAGGATTACCCCGATGTATTTCCGGAAGAGTTACCAGGCATGCCACCGGATCGAGACATTGAGTTTTTGATTGAGCTATTGCCAGGCACCGGGCCAATATCAAAGAGACCGTATCGGATGCCCGCACAAGATTTGGATGAAATTAAGAAGCACATTAAGGAGTTACTGGATAAAGGTTACATTTGACCAAGTTCATCACCTTGGGGAGCCCCAGTGCTTCTAGTGGAGAAGAAGGATGGATCTTTAAGGACGGTTGTTGATTATCACGCGTTGAATGAAGTGACGATCAAGAACAAATACCCTCTGCCGATGATCAATGATTTGTTTGACCAGTTGCAAGGAGCTAAAGTTTTCTCTAAGATTGATCTTTGATCAGGTTATCACCAGTTGAAGATCCAAGAGCAGGATATACCTAAGATAGATTTTACCACAAGGTATGGGCTATATGAGTATACCGTTATGTCATTTGGTGTGATTAACGTGCCTGCCTCTTTCATGAGTATGATGAACAAAGTGTTTATGGAGTTTTTGGATAAATTCATCATGGTGTTCATTGATGATATATTGGTCTACTCAAAGAACGAAGAGGAGCATAAGGAGCATTTGCGTTTGGTTCTTGAGAAGCTCAGAGAACATCAGTTGTATGCCAAGTTCAGCAAGTGTGAGTTTTGATTAAAGGAAGTTGGATTTCTCGGACATGTTATATCCGGAGAAGGAATAACAGTAGACCCTACCAAGGTTGCTTCTGTGACTAAATGGGTGGCACCCACATCAATTGGAGAGATCAGGAGTTTTCTTGGACTCGCGGGATATTACCGGAGCTTCATTGCGAATTTCTCCAGGATTGCAAAGCCCATGACGGAGTTATTGAAAATGGACACCAAGTTTAAATGACTGAGGAGTGTGAAGCTAGTTTTCAGGAGTTGAAGAAATGTTTGGTTACAGCCCCAGTGATGATTCTCCCAGATCAACAGAAGGATTATCAAGTGTATTGCGACGCTTCACGTCGAGGACCTGGAGCTGTTCTTATGCAAGAGGGAAGAGTTGTTTCATATGCCTCACGACAGCTTAAACCTCATGAGCTGAATTATGCTATGCATGATTTGGAGTTAGCAGCCGTAGTGCATGCGCTGAAGACATGGAGACGTTTTCTCATCGGAAACCATTGTGAGGTATACACAGATCATAAGAGTTTGAAATATATCTTCACGCAGAACGAGTTGAACCTCAGGCAAAGGAGATGGTTGGAGCTCATCAAGGATTATGATGTGAAATTGCACTATCATCCCGGAAAGGCCAATGTCATAGCAGATGCGTTAAGCCGCAAGAGTTATGTTAACACGCTCATGATCGGAGGGCCGAAATGTTAAACAGGCCTTTAACAGGACGAAACTAATATCAGGCTGAATTACTAAATGGGCCTTTAGCAAGTGGGCCCAAAAGCATAGCATCCAGTTGACGGGCCGAATCTGATATGGGCCATAATTTCGCCCAAAGCCTCTTAAAGGGCCAGAGCTGATCTGGGCCGTAATTTGGCCCAGAACGTGGTAGGCTTTTAACGGGCCGGATCTCATATGGGCCATTTTTAGGACCGGAATGTGGCAGGCCATTAATGGACCGGATCAAATATGGGCCGACATTTGGCCCAAAACATGGCAGCCAGTTAATGCGCCAGCCTACTAGGGTCCTCAAAATCTTGTGGGCCTTCAGCTGGGCCGACCCATTATGGTCGGCGAAATCTCATGGGCCTTTAGCTGGGCCGGCCCATTACGGTATGCAAAATTTTGTGGGCCTTTAGCTGGGCCGGCCCATTATGGTCCGCAAAATCTCGCGGGCCTTTAGCTGGGCCGGCCCATTATGGCCCGCAAAATCTTGGGGGCCTTTAGCTGGGCAGACCCATTATGGTCCGCAAAATCTCGTGGGCCTTTAGCTGGACGGCCCATTATGGTCCACAAAATCTTGGGCCTTTAGTTGGGCCAGCCC
This sequence comes from Triticum dicoccoides, assembly GCF_002162155.2. Classification (NCBI taxonomy): domain Eukaryota; kingdom Viridiplantae; phylum Streptophyta; class Magnoliopsida; order Poales; family Poaceae; genus Triticum; species Triticum dicoccoides. Next base: position 256,881,014 of record NC_041389.1, read on the forward strand.
ATTTAAACTTTATGGGCCACTTTTGGGCCAGTCCACGTGTCAACATATCATAGGCGCATCTCGCCCATTGGAAGAGTGACACCTGTGCCAACGCGGAGCTGACACGTGCTTCCTCCAGCCAATGATGATTTTACACGTGGAAAATCCCCATTGGTCCTGGCTGTTAACGGGTTATCGAATCTGAAATCGGACCCGATAGCTTAACGGTGTTCCGTTACGGTGGATGCCACGTGTCGGTCACCCTTGACGAAAGCACTTCTGTGACGCGCGATTTATCGTCATGGAAGTGGACACTTCCGTGATGATAATTTTGGTAATGTCATGGAACACTTCTACGACAACACAGGTATGACTATCTTGATTCTGTCATAAAATCATCATGGATGTACATGCATGACAGAAAACGTGACCTACTGTGACAAACACGTATCATCACGGAAGTGTCTTTTTTTGTAGTAATATAGTGTTGAAACTGAAAGGGACATACAGGGTGATGAATGCTGTTGCGGCCTGATCCGATTCCTTCATTTTAATCTGATGGTATTCGGAATAGGCGTCAAGGAAACCCAATGAATAGTGTCCTACAGTCGCATCGATGATCTGGTCAATGCGGGGCAACGGGAAAGGATCTTTCAGGCAGGTCTTATTGAGGTGTTTGAAGTCAACGCAGAGGCACCAGGATTTGTCCTTCTTTGGTACCACGACCAAGTTGGCTAACCAATCCGGATGTTTAATTTCCCTAATAAACCCGGCTTCTAGCAGTTTGGCTAGCTCTTCTCCCATGGCTTGATGCTTGGGTTCGAAAAATCGCCGCAGTATCTGCTTCACGGGTTTAAACCCCTTAATTATGTTTAGGCTGTGTTCGGCCAGCCGCATGGGATGCCGGGCATGTCCGAAGGGTGCCAGGCAAAAATATCCCAATTTTCACACAATAATGTGCGTAAAGCGGCATGCACTACCGGATCCAGCTTTGCTCCGATAGACGTTGTCTTGTTGGGGTCCGTCGGGAGCACTCAAAATTTAACTATTTCCTCTGCTGGCTTGAAAGAGGTAGATTTAGATCTCTTGTTGAGGATCACATCATCCTTGTCCACCGTGGACCGTAGGGTGGTTAGTTCTTCGGTCGCTAGGGCTTCGGATAACGCCTCAAGGGCCAAGGATGCAGTTTTGTTTTCGGCACGGGGCTTTGTCCGGGTCGCTCAAGATTGTGATGACTTCATTGGGTCCGGTTATTTTAAGCTTCTTATACCCGTAATGGAGTATAGCCTGGAAGCATGAGAAGGTGTCCCGTCTGAGGATGGCGTCATACCCATTGTTTAAGGGGACCACATGAAAGAGCAACCCTTCGGACCTATAGTTTTTGGGCGTGCCGAATACCACATCCAATTTAATTCTCCCCGAGCATTGATGTCTACGATGCAACCTTCTTCTTGTAGACGTTGTTGGGCCTCCAAGTGCAGAGGTTTGTAGGACAGTAGCAAATTTCCCTCAAGTGGATGACCTAAGGTTTATCAATCCGTGGGAGGCATAGGATGAAGATGGTCTCTCTCAAACAACCCTGCAACCAAATAACAAAGAGTCTCTTGTGTCCCCAACACACCCAATACAATGGTAAATTGTATAGGTGCACTAGCTTGGGAAGAGATGGTGATACAAGTGCAATATGGATGGTACATAAAGGTTTTTGTAATCTGAAATTATAAAAACAGAAAGGTAGCAAGTAACAAAAGTGAGCGTAAACGGTATTGCAATGCTTCGAAACAAGGCCTAGGGTTCATACTTTCACTAGTGCAAGTTCTCTCAACAAGGATAACATAATTAGATCAAATAACAATCCCTCAACGTGCAACAAAGAGTCACTCCAATGTCACTAATAGCGGAGAAAAAATGAAGAGATTATTGTAGGGTACGAAACCACCTCAAAGTTATTCTTTCTGATCAATCTGTTGGGCTATTCCTATAAGTGTCACAAACAGCCCTAGAGTTCGTAGTAAAATAACACCTTAAGACACAAATCAACCAAAACCCTAATGTCGCCTAGATACTCCAATGTCACCACAAGTATACGCGGGGTATGATTATACGATATGCATCACATAATCTCAGATTCATCTATTCAAACCAACACAAAGTACTTCAAAGAGTGCCCCAAAATTTCTACCAGAGAGTCAAGATGAAAACGTGTGCCAACCCCTACGAATAGATTCTCAAGGTCACAGAACCCGCAAGTTGATCACCAAAACATACATCAACTGGATCAGTAGAATACCCCATTGTCACCACGGGTATCCCACGCAAGACATACATCAAGTGTTCTCAAATCCTTAAAGACTCAATCCGATAAGATAACTTCAAAGGGAAAACTCAATCCATTACAAGAATATAGAGGGGGAGAAGCATCATAAGATCCAACTATAATAGCAAAGCTCGCGGTACATCAAGATCATGCCATATCAAGAACACGAGAGAGAGAGAGAGAGAGAGAGAGAGAGAGATCAAACACATAGCTACTAGTACAGACCCTCATTCCCGAAGGTGAACTACTCCCTCCTCGTCATGGAGAGCGCCGGGATGATGAAGATGGCCACATGTGATGGATCCCACCTCCGGCAGGGTGCCGTAACAGGGTCCCGATTGGTTTTTGGTGGCTACAGAGGCTTGTGGCGGCAGAACTCCCGATCTAGGTTATTTTCTGGAGGTTTCTATATTTATAGGAGAGGTTGGCATCGAGAACAAGTTAGGGGGACCCACGGAGAGTCCACGAGGCACATTCCGAGAACTTCTATTTTTGCACAAAAACAACACCATGGTAGTTCTGCTGAAAACAGCGTCAGTCCGGGTTAGTTCTAACCAAATCATACCAAAATCATGTAAAAATATTATGAACATGGCATGAATACATAAAAAATTATAGATACGTTGGAGACGTATCATCATCCCAAGCTTAATTCCTGCTCGTCCTCGAGTAGGTAAATGATAAAAAACAGAATTTTGGATGTGGAATGCTACCTAACATATTTATCAATGTAATCTTCTCTATTGTGGCAAGAATATTCAGATCCATAAGATTCAAAACAAAATTTTAATATTGACATAAAAATAATAATACTTCAAGTATACTAACAAAGCAATCATGTCTTCTCAAAGTAACATGGACAAAGAAAGCTATCCCTACAAAATCATATAGTCTGGCTATGCTCTATCTTCATCACACAAAATATTTAAATCACGCACAACCCCGATAACAAGCCAAGCAATTGTTTCATACTTTTGATGTTCTCAAATCTTTTCAATCTTCACGCAATACATGAGCGTGAGCCATGGATATAGCACTATAGGTGGAATAGAATGGTAGTTGTGGAGAAGACAAAAAGGAGAAGATAGTCTCACATCAACTAGGTGTATCAATGGGCTATGGAGATGCCCATCAATAGATATCAATGTGAGTGAGTAGGGATTGCCATGCAACGGATGCACTAGAGCTATAAGTGTATGAAAGCTCAAAAAGAAACTAAGTGGGTGTGCATCCAACTTGCTTGCTCACGAAGACCTAGGGAATTTTGAGGAAGCCCATCATTGGAATATATAAGCCAAGTTCTATAATGAAAATTCCCACTAGTATATGAAAGTGACAACATAGGAGACTCTCTATCATGAAGATCATGGTTCTACTTGAAGCACAAGTGTGGTAAAAGGATAGTAGCATTGCCCCTTCTCTCTTTTTCTCTCATCTTTTTTTTTTATTTTTTTATTTGGGCCTTCTCTCTTTTTTATGGCCTCTTTTTTTGTTCGGAGTTTCATTCCGACTTGTGGGGGAATCATAGTCTCCATCATCCTTTCCTCACTGGGACAATGCTCTAATAATGATGATCATCACACTTTTATTTACTTACAACTCAAGAATTACCACTCGATACTTAGAACAAAATATGACTCTATATGAATGCCTCCGGCGATGTACCGGGATATGCAATGAATCAAGAGTGACATGTATGAAAGAATTATGAATGGTGGCTTTGCCACAAATACAATGCCAACAACATGATCATGCAAAGCAATATGACAATGATGGAGTGTGTCATAATAAATGGAATGGTGGAAAGTTGCATGGCAATATATCTCGGAATGGCTATGGACATGCCATAATAGGTAGGTATGGTGGCTGTTTTGAGGAAGGTATATGGTGGGTGTATGGTGTCGGCGAAAGTTGCGCGAAACAAGAGAGGCTAGAAATGGTGGAAGGGTGACAGTGCGTATAATCCATGGACTCAACATTAGTCATAAAGTACTCACATATTTATTGCAAAAATCTATTCGTTATCGAAACAAAATACTACGTGCATGATCCTAGGGGATAGATTGGTAGGAAAAGACCATCGCTCGTCCCCAACCGCCACTCATAAGGAAGACAATCAATAAATAAATCATGCTCCAACTTCATCACATAACGGTTCTCCATACGTGCATGCTACGGGAATCACAAACTTTAACACAAGTATCTCTCAATTTCACAATTAATCCACTAGTGACTCTAATATCACCATCTTCATATCTCAAAACAATCATAAGGAATCAAACTTCTCATAGTATTCAATGCACTTTATATGAAAGTTTTTATTATATCTCTCTTGGATGCCCATCATATTGGGACTAGTTTTATAACCCAAGCAAATTACCATGCTGTTTAAGACTCTCAAAATAATATAAATGAAGCATGAGAGTTCATCAATTTCTTCAAAATAAAACCACCACCGTGTTCTAAAAAGATATAAGTGAAGCACTAGAGCAAACGACAAACTACTCCGAAAGATACAATTGAAGCACAATGAGTAGTCGAATAATTATGCAACTATGTGAAGACTCTAACATTTAAGAATTTCAGATCTTGGGTATTCAAACAGCAAGCAAAACAAAATAAAATGAAATGACGCTCCAAGCAAAACACATATCATGTGGTGAATAAAAATATAGCTCCAAGTAAAGTTACCAATGAACGAAGACGAAAGAGGGGATGCAATCCGGGGCATCCCCAAGCTTAGGCTCTTGGTTGTCCTTGAATATTACCTTGGGGCGCCTTGGGAATCCCCAAGCTTAGGCTCTTGCCACTCCTTATCCCATAGTCCATCGAATTTTTACCCAAAACTTGAAAATTTCACAACACAAAACTCCATAGAAAACTCGTAAGCTCCGTTAGTATAAGAAAATAAAATCACCACTTAGGTACTGTTGTGAACTCATTCGAAATTCATATTGGTGTTATATCTACTGTATTCCAACTTCTCCATGGTTCATACCCTCCGATACTACTCATAGATTCATCAAAATAAGCAAACAACACATAGAAAACAGAATCTGTCAAAAACAGAACAGTCTGTAGTAATATGTAACTATCGAATACTTCTGTAACTCAAAAAATTATGAAATAAATTGGTGGCGTGAGGAATTTGTATATTAATCTTATCAAAAATAATCAACTTAAAATCACTCTTCTGTTAAAAATGAAAATTATTCTGGTGAGTGCAAAATTTCTGTTTTTTACAGCAAGATCGCATTAACTTTCACCCAAGTCTTCCCAAAAGTTCTACTTGGAACTTTATTGAAACAAAAGCTATAAAACATGATTAATACAGTAGCATAATCATGTGAAAACATAAAAACAGTAGGGCTAAATATTGGGTTGTCTCCCAACAAGCGTTTTTCTTTAATGCCTTTTTAGCTAGGCTCGATGATTTCAATGATGCTCACATAAAAGATAAGAATTGAAACATAAAGAGAGCATCATGAAGAATATGACTAGAACATTTAAGCCTAACCCACTTCCTATGCATAGGGATTTTGTGAGCAAACAACTTATGAGAACAATGATCAACTAGCATAGGAAAGCAAAACAAGCATAGCTTCAAGATTTTCAACACATAGAGAGGAAACTTGATACTATTGCAACTCCTACAAGCATATATTCTCCCCTCATAATAATTTTCAATAGCATAAAGAATGAATTCAACAATATAACTATCATGAAGCATTCTTTTCATGAGCCACAAGCATAGAAATTGTATTACTCTCCACATAAGCAAATTTCTTCTCATGAATAGTAGTCGGAGCAAACTCAACAAAATAACTATCATGTGAGGCATAATCCAATTGAAAATTAAAATCAAGATGACAAGTTTCATGGTTATCAATATTCTTTATAGCATACATGTCATCACAATAATCATCATAGATAGCAACTTTGTTCTCATAATCAATTGGAACCTCTTTCGAAATAGTGGATTCATCACTAAATAAAGTCATGACGTCTCCAAATCCACTTTCATAATTATCACAGTAAGATTCAACACCCTCCAAAATAGTGGGTGTCGGTGTCAAAACCGGCAGATCTCGGGTAGGGGGTCCCGAACTGTGCGTCTAAGGCTAATGGTAATAGGAGGCAGGGGACAAGATGTTTTACCCAGGTTCGGGCCCTCTTGATGGAGGTAATACCCTACTTCCTGCTTGATTGATCTTGATGATATGAGTATTACAAGAGTTGATCTACCACGAGATCGTAGAGGATAAACCCTAGAAGCTAGCCTATGATTATCATTGTTCTCCTCCTATGGACTAAACCCTCCGGTTTATATAGACACCGGAGGAGGCTAGGGTTACACAGAGTCGGTTACAAAGAAGGAGATCTAACATCCGAATCGCCAAGCTTGTCTTCCACGCAAAGGAGAGTCCCATCCGGACACGGGACGAAGTCTTGAGTCTTGCATCTTCATAGTCCAACAGTCCGGCCAAAGTATATAGTCCGGCTGTCCGGATACCCCCTAATCCAGGACTCTCTCAGTAGCCCCTGAACCAGGCTTCAATGACGATGAGTCCGGCGCGCAGATTGTCTTCGGCATTGCAAGGTGGGTTCCATCTCCGAATATTCCAAGGTAAATTAAGGATCGTGTCCGACTCTATAAGATAATTTCCACACACCACCGTAGAGAGCATAATACTTTACAAATCTAATCCGCTGACAATTTTTCACGGTGTGCCCTTACGCTGCGGCTTGGCTCAATATGAACCAGTTTTTCTCGGCCTGCCACGACACGCACTGCAAGCAGTTTTATTGGCACGCCTCGTCGAAGCAGAGATCGTGTCCCCCTTATTGCGGGATTCCCATCAATACAGGTGCGGGCAACCCCACTATGCATGTTGGTATAACTCCGTGTTTTTAGGCAAGTCCCAAATGGTTACGCCGAGGACGCTTGATATTCACCCCCTTTATAGAGGGGTCGAGGCCTATCCCTCTCTCTTGCCACGCTTGCACCTTTCCGCATCTCGAGTTCCAACACCCGAAGCTCAAGCTTAGGCACTTCGGATCTTCAATCATGTCCAGATCCAACCTTCAAGGCCGGTGGATGGCCTGCTCTGTCACAGAGGAGGACATTGCGAAGCTTAGGGAGGCCAGATATCTGACCGCCGACATCAAGCACAGGCTTCCTGCTCCAGGGCAGGTCATCCCTACTCCCGATCCCAACGAGAGTGTCGTATTTGTTTCTCACTTCCTCTGTGGCTTAGGCTTCACCCTCGATCCCTTCGTGAGAGGGCTAATGTTCTATTACGGGCTAGATTTTCATGATCTAGCTCTGGACTCCATCCTTCACATCTCATCATTTATCATTGTGTGCGAAGCCTTCCTCCACATCACCCTGCACTTCGGCTTATGGCTCAAGACCTTCAATGTAAAGCCGGAGGCAATCGAGGGGTGACACGCGGAGTGCGGAGGCGCTGCAATAAGCAGAAACGCCGATGCCCCATAGCCAGAGGGCTTCTTCCCGGAGGTGTCCGATCTATGGCAGCGGAGGTGGTTCTACATCATGGCTCCCAGAGGCATAAAGTGGGCGGCTGCCCCCGACTTCCGCTCGGGCCGTCCGCCTCAACTGGCATCGTGGGCCAACATGGGACTGGACTGGGGGCCTGCTAATGACGTACCGACACTGCAGAGCCGCATTCGGGAGCTTCTTGAGAGGGACATCAGTCTCGTCAGCATAATTCAGGTAATGCTAGTCCGACGGATCTTGCCTTGCAAACATCGACCTCTCCGGATGTGGGAGTTCAACCCAGAAGGTCCACGAACTATTCAACACTTCTTCGGCCTGACGCTCGAAGGGATGTATAGGTTATTCTTCGGACCACAAGTAAGGTGTCCGGACACCATCGAGGATGTGGGCCTGAGCTGCAACCGCCCAGATACCCAAGTAAGTAACCCTGAAACCGAACACTTCGTTTCTATTTATCACAACATTATTCTGAAAACCATCCGCGGTCAGGATTGTCTCAGCAAGGCGGAGAGAATCAGGTGTCCGACACCACATCCCGAAGGCTCGCCTAGTCCTCCAATAGCCAGGATGCTTAGACGTGTGCTAAGTCAAGTTCCCTCGGTGAAAGATGAAGGGAAGAATAGAGAAGCTGAACTTCACACATTGCACATCCAAACCGGGGGAATTACTGTCTCCACGAAGGAGGATAGTCAGGGAGGGGAATCTAAGGTCTCCTCCCTTCACGGGAAGAAGAGGGCCGCCTCCGAAGACTTGGAAACGGAGGTGCCTAGACAAGGGAAGAAAACTTCACCAGGGGGCCCTGCCCCGGAGGGCGTCCTCACCGTGCCATGCCCGCAAACGGGCCAGCCCTGCACCGAGTTGTAAGTTAATCGTAAATACAAAGCTACTGCTTCCTCCTCCGAGAACAATAACCAGGATCCATCCTTTGCAGTCCGTCTAGTAGCTCTTCTCGACAGAGTTCGTCTTCGGGGGATCTTCTTCCGGAGATGATGGAGAGTGAAACCCCACCTGCCTCTCCGCCCCATGGGGCGGGCGACCCCGAGGTGTCGTCACGGAGGAGTCCACATTCGCCGAGGCCAGAAGCTAACACTTCGGGCACCCTGAGCCCGGAGCGTTCGGCTCCCACAGGGGGCAATAAGAAGGGTCCGGTATAGTCTGGCGACCGGCCGGACACGCTGACGGGCCTTCTGGAGCAAGCTGCTCTCTCGGTAGATCACTATGCGTTAATGGGCGCGGTGTTTGAGAAGATTTCATCCGCCACAAGTGGGTTGAATGAAGCTTTTACGAGCCTGCTCAAAGGCTTTGAGGTACATAATGAAGTACACAATTTTTTGGTTGTACCGCACGCGCTAGGTGTGCTCCGTATAGATAGTAGCCCCCGAGACTCTGGTTGGCAGCCCTAGGCGGCAAACGGAGGATCACACTCTCAAGTATTGATTGCACTGCATTCATGCGCAGGTGGCTAAGGGTCCGGCGGTAGACCGGACCGCTGAATTCGCCGAACTAAGGCAACAGATTGAGGTGGTGGATGCCGACATCATGCTTGTAAACGAGTGGCTTGACGAGTCACAGAGTATGTGCTCTTTTTTCCTCATTTGTTATAAGAAATATTAAGAGGAGCATAATGTTAATGTGATATGCTTTGGCTGCAGGCGGAGCTGCTGCCGTGGAGGCCCTGAGGGCGGAACTTGCCCTAGCCAAGGAACAAGCCCAGGCTAGCAATGCGAAGCTGTCCGAAGCGAAGATAAAATAGCCGAGATGGTTGTGGAGCTGAGAGACGCCACCGGACGGTATGAGCTCCTTGAAAAGGAGAATCAGGCAAAGTCGGCTGACCTGAAGAAGGCCCTTGATGCACCCAAGGAGACGCGTTCCAAAATTAGGGATGCGCGGGAGGAGCTTCGACAGGCCAGAGAAATCACGGCTGGAAGCCCCTATTTGTTGCGGATGAAGTTCTTAGATCCAAAGTATGCTCCTCTGGATCGGCTCTGGAGCGCTGCAGATGTGTATGCGGATCTGGCAAAAAGTACGGCTGATTCGACCAAGTTTTTCAAGAATCAAAAAGATAGTGAAGTAGAAAGGCTGTTCTGCTCGCAATTCAGTGCTCCAACGCGCCCGTTGCCATTGAGTGAAAGGATGGCCGCTGTGGCCGAGCTCCATAGGTTGTCCGGTCTTGCAATGAGGTCTGTAATAGACCATCTATAGCCGAAGGGACGGAGACCGGACAATTATTTTGGTTTAGTGCAACAATTCCTTGGCACGGTATCACGAATCGATGCCATGAAGAGGTCGGCGTGCATAGAGGGTGCGCGGATGGATCTTGCCCGTGTTAAAACATATTGGGCGGATATGAAGACCACCATCATTGCAACCCAGAATCCGGCAGGAAGCCAGGATCCAGCCGAGCACTATTTTGAGTAGGTAACAGAAGGTGCTCGTTTAATAGAGGCTCAGTGCTCGAAGAGTGTCATGTTCGAGTGACAAGTCGTTCCATTGTAAAAACAATTCTATTTTAATTATAGAGGCTATATTTATACTTTCGCCCGAAAGTGTTATTGTGCCTCCTGTGCGGCCGTTTGATGTATATATATAACATGAAAGTTAGCAGTCGTTGGCTTCAGCCCCCACGCATACAATGCGGGGGTGTTCGCAAAAATGTGCATAATCACACTTGATCCAACGTCTTGGTCCATTAAGGAGGTGATCGCACGTCGAACTAGGCAACCGGACTATATAGCTTTAACACTTTCACTTAGCCATAGGAGTTTGACGGTGGGGCTACTATGTAGCCCCTGGTACCTTCGCGTGCATCCGGATACGGGCCCGTATGTACATGACCGAGAAACGGCCCTTCGTTAATGCAGAGGAATCCCAAAGATTCCGATGAGTCCTCGAGTGGTTGACCAGTCTCTCGCTATATCATGATAGTCAGTTTTTGGCTTTCTCTACTGAGGTGCTCATCCGAAATAACCAGGGCACAATCGCAGTAGTTCTCCTTTGGCCGCCTTAGCCGATAGAAGCGGAACGTAAGGCAGCAAACCCAGGAGCCAGGCAAACCCAACATTTGACCAAAGACATGATTCGGTGCTGATGCATATAAGGCCAAACTCGCGACGCCGAACACTCCTGAAGGTATTCGGACTTTATAACATATACTGGGCTGAGTAGCGCCCTTGATTATGAACACTCCTGAAGGTGAAATGCCAATAACGCCAGTATCCCCTGTGGGTGTATTGAGTACCCATGGGATGTCAAGCAACAAGAGACAATAAAGAAGGTTTACACAGGGGCTTAATCTAAATAGAAACCTTTGAGCGGGGTCCTGCTGCACGTTTGCGCCTTTGTCTCTGTTGTGCCGTGTCCTGGGAGGGTGTTGCACGAATGGTGTCTGTAAAAAGGAAAACTCATGTAAAAGAGTATGGCGTAAGCGTGTGAAGAGTTGGTTATTATCAATGGATAGTAGAAGTGTAAGACATTGGCATGTTAATAAGGTCAACCCAAAGGATGGGCTTTATTTCATGTTTGCAGCCCCTGATGCCCTCTATAGAATTACGTGTATAGCACCCAGCTCAGGTTTATCTGGGCTGTTACCGACGGTGGTGCGCCGGACTCGTCTAACCGTGTTCGTGGTCTTAACGACCGATCATGCGTTCTGATAGGAGAGGCCGCTTAGTGTCCGGCTGCTAGAGCCGCCACATACTCTTCCGCACGTAAGGAACACTCTGTGTTTTCGCTAACGGTGATGACGCCACGTGGACCGAGCATCTTGAGTTTAAGGTAGGCATAGTGCGGTACTACGTTGAAGCGAACAAAGGCCGTTCTTCCGAGCAATGCATGATAACCGCTTCGGAGGGAAGTGTCGGTGTCACAACTGGCGGATCTCGGGTAGGGGGTCCCGATCTGTGCGTCTAGGCTGATGGTAACAGGAAGCAAGGGGCACAGATGTTTACCCAGGTTCAGGCCCTCTCGATGGAGGTAAAACCCTACTTCCTGCTTGATTAATATTGAAGACATGGGTAGTACAAGAGTAGATCTACCACGAGATCGTAGAGGCTAAACCCTAAGAGCTAGCCTATGATGGTATGGTTGTAATTGTGATCGGCCTTCTAAGGACCAACCTCTCCGGTTTATATAGACACCGGAGAGGGCCAGGGTTTACATGGAGTCAGTTACAAGGAAGGAAACACAATATCCGGATCACCAAGCTTGTCTTCCACGCAAAGGAGAGTCCCATCTAGACACGGGCCGAAGTCTTGAGTCTTGTATCTTCACGCTTCAATAGTCCGGACGATGTATACAGTCTGGCTTTCCGGATACCCCCTAATCCAGGACTCCCTCAGTAGCCCCTGAACTAGGCTTCAATGATGACGAGTCTGGCGCGCAGTCTTGCCTTCGGCATTGCAAGGCGTGTTCCTTCTCCGAATACTCCAAAGTAGTTATCGAACACTTGAATCGTGTCCGGATCCACAAAATGATCTTCACATGCCACCGTAGAGAGAATGATATTTCACAAATGCAATCTGTTGACAACTTTTTAGACAATGCGACGTGTCATTACGGTCGGGTCATTATTCGAACCGTTTTCCTACAACCAGCCACAACGCATATTGCGAGGTGGTTTCCTTGACACGTCTTGTCAAAGCAGAGATCGTGTCCCCTTATCACGGGATTCTCATCAATACGGGTATGGGTAATCCCACCACGCCATCAATCGTGGCGCTTGGGACGCAAGCAATTCCCAATGGGCAAGTGGGGAGGCGTACCGCTTTCGGCGCCTCTATAAAGGGATAAGATTTCCCCATTTTCACCCATGCCTTCTTCCTCCTTTGCCCACTCTTGCCCCCTCAAGCTCTAGCGCCCAAGCCCAAGTCTTCTCTGCACATCTAAACATGTCCAGAGCAGGAGGCAAGTGGGTGGCTTCCACCGTCAAGGAGAAGCACATCACAAATCTTCGGGCGGCTGGATACTTGGCCGCAGACATAGCACATCGGCTACCGGACGTCGGGCAGGTCATTCTGACCCCAGGACCTCACAAGTGGGTCGTGTTCGTCGCCCACTTCGTCCGTGGACTGGGATTCCCACTTCATCCCTTCGTCCGCGGGCTCATGTTCTACTACGGGCTAGATTTCCATGATCTAGCCCCGAATTTCGTCCTCAACATTTTGGCGTTCATCGTTGTATGCGAGGCCTTCCTCCGCATCAAGCCTCATTTCGTCTTGTGGCTGCAAACCTTTTGCGTGAAGCCGAAGATTGTGAGCGGCCAGCAAGCGGAGTGCGGAGGAGCCATGGTGGGCAAGATGCCTAACGTCACCTGGCTAGACGGCTCCTTTGCGGAAACCGTGAAGGGGTGGCAATCGGGGTGCTTCTACATCACCGAGCCGCGCGCGCCAACTAGGCGGCAGCCCCCGAGTTCCGATCCGGAGCCCCCATGCGGCTCACCTCCTGGGAAAAGAAGGGCATGTCCTGAGGCGAATCTACAGAGCTGACCGGACTCCAGACCTGCATCAAAAGCATGAAGGACAAGAACATCAAGCTTGTCAACGTGATCCAGGTCATGCTCTTTCGCCGGATTCTGCCGTGCCAAAGGCGGGCATTCAATCTGTGGGAGTTCGTCCCGACCGAACACCAGACGCTCTGGAAGCTCTACAACATGACGCACAAAGGCGCATGGAAGGTGTTGTTCAAGGCCTCCGAAGTACCTCCTCCCACATCCGAGGACCGCGGGCTTCATGCCGCGCGGCCTCCTAGTTAGGTGAGTTCTCAGACTACCACCAGATTTGGTTCTTCCCAATATATTCATGGGGGAGTCTTAAGTAACTGTGCATACTTGTTTAGGATTATGTGGAGACAGCGGAGCAGGTTAACTGTCCGGCTCCGCTGCCAGAAAGCCTAGCTGATGCTCTCCTGACGGAGATGCTGGTCCCAGCGCCGTACAAGGTGCCGGAGCAGAAGGCCGAAAAGAAGGCCCCGGGGACCAGAAAGGGTCTCCGTCGTAAGGTTGTGCCAGAAGCCTCGTCCGAAGACGACGAGGCACACTCCTCCCACGAAGGGGAGGAAGAAGAAGAAGAAGACGCCCCATCCGGAAAGGATGAGGGGCCTGGGGAGGCGGACCAGGGGGCCGGAAAAGGCCCTCAGCGCAAGGCCATCATACCCACGTCGTCCGACGATGACAAGATAGATTCCTTCTGCGGGGGCGGGGGAAAGCAAGAAGAAACTCTACCTCCCTGCACTGGGGAGGAGAAAAAGAGAAAAGGCGCCCCAAAGGGGGAGGCTGGGGCATCCAAGAAGGGAAAGGTGTCCCTTCCGGACTACTCCGCCATGGCCGCTCACAGCGAGGAGGGGTGGCTGCCCAGGGGAAGCCCCCAGTGCGATCGTAAGTGTCCGCACTCTATCATGACTTCACTCCATAGCTTTTTTATAACGCCGAACATATATGCAGTCCGACCAGGGCTCACCCCGAGGTATCTTCTTCCGGGTCCCTGGGCGATTCGGAGATGAATTCGCTTCCGACAGCCACTACTCCTCAGCCCGCGGATGACACGGAGGTGTTGTCCCGAAGGCTCCTAGAGCGGGGGGAGGTGACTCTGGAGACGCCCCAAGGTGGGATTCCAGATGTCGGACAGGCAGGGTTCAAGATCCCCGCGGATCGTGTCGATGAGATCCACAGTAGGCCGGGCTCTCAGCCGAACACTGTTCCGAAACCTTCAATGGTTCCGAACTCAGGCGGACAGCCCCTCGTTAGGGGGGGCGAGCCATATGCATCGAGGACTTTCGTTGCGCCCGAGGCACCGGATTGTCTGCTGGAAGTGCTTCGCGGCACTTCCATGGATGAAGAGCACCGTACTCTTATGAGTGCGGTGATTCGGAAGGTTTCGTCTGCCAAGAGCGGACTAACCAAAGCTTGCACCAGCCTCCTGACAGGCTTTGAGGTAAGTAATAAATATGTATAAAATTACCACCCGATAGGTAGTAGCCCCTGATACTCTGTTTGGTGTTCGGAAAGAAAAGCCAAACTGAGGGTCAATTATAATCCGCAGGAGTCTAATAATAAGTATTCATGTGAATAAGCAGGCTGTGCTGCTTGCCGCTGCTGCCCGTGATACGTCTCCAACGTATCTATAATTTTTTATTGTTCCATGCTAATATATTACCTCTTTTGGATGTTTATGGGCTTTATTTTACACATTTATATCATTTTTGGGACTAACCTACTAACCTGAGGCCCAACCCATATTGCTGTTTTTTTGCCTAATTCAGTATTTCGAAGAAAAGGAATATCAAACGGAGTCCAAACGGAATGAAACCTTCGGGAGCGTTATTTTTGGAACAAGTCTGATCCGGAGAGCTTGGAGTGCAAGTCAAGAAGCCTCCGAGGGCCCCACGAGATAGGAGGGTGCGCCCCCCCTGTAGGGCGCGCCCCCTGTCTCGTGGGCCCCTCGGGCGGCCACCGACGTACTTCTTCCTCCTATATATACCTACGTACCCAAAAAAACATCCAGGAGCACCATGAAACACAATTTCCACCGTCGTAACCTTCTGTATCCGCGAGATCCCATCTTGGATCCCTTGCCGGCACTCTGCCGGAGGGGGAAGCAACCACGGAGGGCCTCTACATCAACATCCTTGCCCCTCCGATGAGTTGTGAGTAGTTTACCACAGGCCTATGGGTCCATAGTTATTAGCTAGATGGCTTCTTCTCTCTTTTTGGATCTCAATACAATGTTCTCCCCCTCTCTTGTGGAGATCTATTCGATGTAATCTCTTTTTGCGATATGTTTGTCGAGATCCGATGAATTGTGGGTTTATGATCAAGTTTATCTATGAATAATATTTGAATCTTCTCTGAATTCTTTTATGTATGATTGAGTTATCTTTCCAAGTCTCTTCGAATTATCAATTTGGTTTGGCCTACTAGATTGGTCTTTCTTGCCATGGGAGAAGTGCTTAGCTTTGGGTTCAATCTTGCGGTGTTCTTATCCAGTGACAGAAAGGGTTGCAAGACACGTATTGTATTGTTGCCATCGAGGATAACAAGATGGGGTTTATATCATATTGCATGTGTTTATCCCTCTACATCATGTCATCTTGCTTAATGCATTACTCTGTTCTTATGAACTTAATACTCTAGATGCAGGCAGGAGTCGGTCGATGTGTGGAGTAATAGTAGTAGATGCAGGCAGGAGTCGGTCTACTTGTTATGGATGTGATGCCTATATACATGATCATGCCTAGATAATCTCATAACTATGCGCTTTTCTATCAGTTGCTCGACAGTAATTTGTTCACCCACCGTAATACTTATGCTATCTTGAGAGAAGCCTCTAGTGAAATCTATGGCCCCCGGGTCTATCTCTTATCACATTTGCTTTCAATCTACTTTTATTTTCATCTTTACTTTTTGCATCTATCTTATAAAATACCAAAAATATATTTATCTTATCATACTATCTTTATTAGATCTCACTTTCGCAAGTGGCCGTGAAGGGATTGACAACCCCTTTATTGTGTTGGTTGCGAGTTCTCAGTTTGTTTGTGTAGGTGCGTGGGACTTTTGAGGAGCCTCCTACTGGATTGATACCTTGGTTCTCAAAACTGAGGGAAATACTTACGCTACACTTTGCTGCATCACCCTCTCCTCTTCGAGGAAAACCAACGCAAGCTCAAGACATAGCAAGAAGGATTTCTGGCGCCGTTGCCGGGGAGGTCTTTGCTCAAGTCAAGACATACCAAGTACCCATCATAAACCCATCTCCCTCGCATTTACATTATTTGCCATTTACCTCTAGTTTTCCTCTCCCCCACTTCACCCTTGCCGTTTTATTCGCCCTCTCTTTCCCAATCTCCCCCTCTCTTTTCGCTTGCCGTTTTTCTATTTGCTCGTGTGTTAGTTCGTTTACCTTGTCATTATGACTAGTCCTCCTATCTTTATGCTCACTCCCGAACAAGAAATTCACAATTTTAAGCAAAGGGAAAGAGAAAGTTTAAAAGATGCTTGGCATAGAATTTAAAATGCCCAATATAAAGCTACTAGGAAGCTTGCTACTTCCGTTCTTCTCCGCAATTTTTATGTAGGCATTACTCCTTGGAATAGATGTGTTCTTGATATTGCTACCGGAGGTGATTTCATGAGTAGCCTACTTTTGATGCTTATAATGCTATGTTAGATTTGTTTGGCCCACCACCTCTTTTGGTCAATGGAACGGTTTTAACTCTAGAACATGTGATGCAATGGCTTGATGTTATTGAAAATAAATTTGCCACTGTTGAATTGATTGAAAATTTGGATAAAAAGATTCATAATCACATTACCCAGTTTGGATCTAGGGTTGGAGTTACTTTGAAAAATCTTAAGGAAAAAGAACCTATAGTCAATGAAAAAATAGATCTAGACTCTTCTAGAATCAGTAAACTTGGAGGATATCATTACAAACTTGGGTTCCGCGTTTTCCCCCATGAAAAACACTCCAAAACCCCCTACTAAAATTGCCAAGTTTATTTATGTTCCTAAGAATAAGGGTGAATCTTCTAGTAAGGGAGATGCGGATCTCAAATCCATAAGTGTTCTTCCCATTGCCTCTCCATCGTTAAGGAACCTTTTGCTACCAATGAATTTCTTGAATTTTTGCCTAAAGGTTTAGCCAATGCTAAAAGGGAAGAAATCTCTAGAGATCACAAGCGCTCTATTGATGAATTTAGTGCCAAAGATGGCACTCGTTAGATCTATCCTTGCTTTTATGCCTAGCTAGGGGCGTTAAACAATAACGCTAGTTGGGAGGCAACCCAATTTTCTTTATGTTTTTGTTTTTGCTCATGTTTAGTAATAGATCTTGCATCTACCTTCTGTTTAGATGTGTTTTTATCTTCTAATTAGTGTTTGTGCCAAGTAGAACCTATAGGATAACCTATGATGATAGTTGATTTGATTCTGCTGAAAAACAGAAACTTTGCACGCACGAATATAATTTTGTTAAATCACAGTAACGTACTTTTGCATTGATTATTTTTTCTGCTGTTCAATAAACAAATTGCACAGGACTTCCTATTTTCGTAGGAGTTTTAGAGTTCCAGAAGTCTGCGTTAGTTACCGATTGCTACAGACTGTTCTGTTTTTGACAGATTCTGTTTTTTGTGTGTTGTTTGCTTATTTCAATGCATCTATGGCTAGTAAATCAGTCTATGAACCATAAAGAAGTTGGAATACAGTAGGTTTAACACCAAATTAAATAAAGAATGAGTTCATGGCAGTACCTTATGTGGTGGTTTTGTTTTCTTTCACTAACGGAGCTTATAAGATTTCCTGTTGAGTTTTGTGTTGTGAAGTTTTCAAGTTTTGGGCAAAGCTTTTATGGACTATGGAATAAGGAGTGGCAAGAGCTTAAGCTTGGGGATGATTATGGCACCCCAAGATATTCAAGAATAGCCAAAATCCTAAGCTTGGGTATGCCCCGGGAAGGCATCCCCTCTTTCGTCTTCGTTTATTGGTAATTTTACTTGGAGCTATATTTTTATTCCCCACATGATATGTGTTTTGCTTGGAGCGTTGTGTATTATATTAGTCTTTGCTTTTTAGTTTACCTCGATCATCCTTGCTGTACACACCTTTTTGGGAGAAGCCTATTTGATTATAATTTGCTAGAATACTCTATGTTCTTCACTTATATCTTTTGATCTTGATAGTTTTTGCTCTAGTGCTTCACTTATATCTTTTAGAGCACGGTGGTGTCTTAATTTTGAAGAAATTGCTAGTCTCTCATGCTTCACTTATATTATTTGGAGAGTCTTTTAGAACAGCATGGTATTTGCTTTGATCATTAAGTTGGTCCTAGAATGATGAGCATCCAAGTTGGGTATAATAAAAACTATCATAGAAAGTGAATTGGATGCTATGATCAATTTGATGCTTGATAATTGTTTTGAGATATGGAGGTAGTGATATTAAAGTCATGCTAGTTGGGTGATTATGAATTTAAAGAATGCTTGTGTTGAAGCTTGTGATTCCTGTAGCATGCACGTATGGTGAACCGCTTTGTGATGAAGTTGGAGCACAATTTTATTTATTGATTGTCTTCCTTATGAGTGGCGGTCGGGGATGAGCGATGGTCTTTTCCTACCAATCTATCCCCCTAGGAGCATGCGCGTAGTACTTTGGTTTTTGATGACTTCTAAATTTTTGCAATAAGTATATGAGTTCCTTTGATTAATGCTGAGTCCATGGATTATACGCACTCTTTCACCCTTCCACCATTGCTAGCCTCTCTTGTACCGTGCAATTTTTGCCGGTACCATACACCCACCATACTCCTTTCTCAAAACAGCCACCATACCTACCTATTATGGCATTTCCATAGCCATTCCGAGATATATTGCCATGCAACTTTCCACCGTTCCGTTCATATGACACGCATTACTTTTGTCATATTGCTTTTTGCATGATCATGTAGTTGACATTGTATTTGTGGCAAGACCACTTTCATAATTTTCATACATGTCACTCTTGATTCATTGCATATCCCGGTACACCGCCGGAGGCATTCATATAGAGTCATATCTTGTTCTAGCTTTGAGTTGTAAATCCATAAAAGTGTGATGATCTTCATTATTAGAGCATTGTCCTAGTGAGGAAAGGATGATGAATACTATGATTACCCCACAAGTCGGGATGAGGCTTCAGACTTTACAAAAAGAAAAAAAAGGGAGAAAGGCCAAAAATAAAAAAAATAAAAAAAAGATAGGCCAAAGAAAAAAAGAGAAAAGAAAAGAAAAAAATGAGAGAAAAAGAGAGAAGGGACAATGCTACTATCTCTTTTTCCACACCTGTGCTTCAAAATAGCACCATGATCTTCATGATAGAGAGTCTCATGTGTTGTCACTTTCATATACTAGTGGGAATTTTTCATTACAGAACTTGGCTTGTATATAACAATGATGGGCTTCCTCCAAAGTGCCCTAGGTCTTCGTGAGCAAGCAAGTTGGATGCACCCCACTTAGTTTCTTTTGTTGAGCTTTCATATATTTATAGCTCTAGTGCATCCGTTGCATGGCAATCCCTACTGACTCACATTGATATCTATTAATGGGCATCTCCATAGCCCGTTGATACACCTATTTGATGTGAGACTATCTTCTCCTTTTTTGTCTTCTCCACAACCACCCTTCTATTCCACATATAGTGCTATGTCCATGGGTCACGCTCATGTATTGCATGAAAGTTGAAAAAGTTTGAGATTATTAAAGTATGAAACAATTGCTTGGCTTGTCATCGGGGTTGTGCATGATTAAATACTTTGTGTGATGAAGATAGTGCATAGCCAGACTATATGATTTTGTAGGGATAACTTTCTTTAGCCATGTTATTTTGAGAAGACATGATTACTTTGATTAGTATGCTTGAAGTATTACTATTTCTTATGTCAATACGAACTTTTATTTTGTATCTTTTGGATCTGAACATTCATGCCACAATAAAGAAAATTACATTATGAATTATGCTAGGTACCATTCCACATCAAAAAATCTCTTTTTATCATTTACCTACTCGAGGACGAGCAGGAATTAAGCTTGGGGATGCTTGATACGTCTCCAACGTATCTATAATTTTTTATTGTTCCATGCTATTATATTACCTCTTTTGGATGTTTATGGGCTTTATTTTACACATTTATATCATTTTTGGGACTAACCTACTAACCAGAGGCCCAGCCCATATTGCTGTTTTTTTGCCTATTTCAGTATTTCGAAGAAAAGGAATATCAAACGGAGTCCAAACGGAATGAAACCTTCGGGAGCGTTATTTTTGGAAAAAATCTGATCCGGAGAGCTAGGAGTGCAAGTCAAGAAGCCTCCGAGGGCCCCACGAGATAGGAGGGCGCGCCCCTGTCTCGTGGGCCCCTCGGGCGGCCACCGACGTACTTCTTCCTCCTCTATATAGCTACGTACCCCGAAAACATCCAGGAGCACCACGAAACACAATTTCCACCACCGTAACCTTTTGTATCCGTGAGATCCCATCTTGGAGCCCTTGCCGGCACTCTGCCGGAGGGGGAAGCAACCACAGAGGGCCTATACATCAACATCCTTACCCCTCCGATGAGTTGTGAGTAGTTTACCACAGACCTACGGGTCCATAGTTATTAGCTAGATGGCTTCTTCTCTCTTTTTAGATCTCAATACGATGTTCTCCCCCTCTATTGTGGAGATCTATTCGATGTAATATCTTTTTGCGGTGTGTTTGTCGAGATCCGATGAATTGTGGGTTTATGATCAAGTTTATCTATGAATAATATTTGAATCTTCTCTGAATTCTTTTATGTATAATTGAGTTATCTTTGCAAGTCTCTTCGAATTATCAGTTTGGTTTTGCCTACTAGATTGGTCTTTCTTGCCATGGGAGAAGTGCTTAGCTTTGGGTTCAATCTTGCGGTGTTCTTACCCAGTGACAGAAAGGGTTGCAAGACACATATTGTATTGTTGCCATCGAGGATAACAAGATGGGGTTTATATCATATTGCATGTGTTTATCCCTCTACATCATGTCATCTTGCTTAATGCGTTACCCTGTTCTTATGAACTCAATACTCTAGATGCAGGCAGGAGTCGGTAGATGTGTGGAGTAATAGTAGTAGATGCAGGCAGGAGTCGGTCTACTTGTTATGGACATGATGCTTATATACATGATCATGCCTAGATAATCTCATAACTATGCGCTTTTCTATCAATTGCTCGACAGTAATTTGTTCACCCACCGTAATACTTATGCTATCTTGAGAGAAGCCTCTAGTGAAACCTATGGCCCCCGGGTCTATCTCTTATCACATTTGCTTTCAATCTACTTTTATTTGCATCTTTACTTTTTGCATCTGTCTTATAAAATACCAAAAATATATTTATCTTATCATACTATCTTTATTAGATCTCACTTTCGCAAGTGGTCGTGAAGGGATTGACAACCCCTTTATTGCGTTGGTTGCGAGTTCTCAGTTTGTTTGTGTAGGTGCGTGGGACTTTTGAGGAGCCTCCTACTGGATTGATACCTTGGTTCTCAAAACTAAGGGAAATACTTACGCTACACTTCGCTGCATCACCCTCTCCTTTTCGAGAAAAACCAACGCAAGCTCAAGAAGTAGCAGCCCGCACAGCCGAGGTTGCCGAACTAAAGCGGGACCTGGAGCAGGCACAGGGAGAGCTCGACCTCACAAAGAGGCAGCTCGAAGAGAACAAGGGTAAGTGATTCCCCTCTCTTATGTGTTTAAGGATAGACAAAATTGGTTAGTCTAACGCCAAAGTGTCGTGACTGTGTAACAGGGGCACCGTTGAAGTGGCGTCCCTGAAGAAAGCGCTGTCCGAGGCCGAAGACAAGGCGGCCTTGGAATGCAAGGAGCGCGAAAAGCAAAGTGCTAGAGTGGGCGAGGTACAACAAGAGCTCCAGGACCTCGGCAAGAAGTATGAGTCCGTGGAGCATGATCTGAAGATGAAAGAGGCCGAGCTTGCGAAGGCCTTGGTGAGTATGAAAGATGCCAAGGCCGAAGCCGAGAAGGCACAGTAGGAAATCCAGGAGGCCAAAAGATAGCAGCGGGTAAGAAATTCTTTATGCAAAGCAAACATGTGGAGGAGGCATTTCTTTTACTTACTCGAATTCGGAGCTCTCCGGGGGCATTCGCAGATCTGCCATGCAGCGTATCAAACGCTGCGGAGTTCTACCGTGCCCAGGAGGGGAGCTCAACGGAGAAGTTGTTCTGGTCCCAGTATGCTGGGGACGAACATCCAATGCCTCTGAGTGACCAACTGAAGCAGTTGGTCGAACTCCACCGGGCGGCCGAAGTGGCTATGAAAGATTTCATAGTCCGGCTGTGCCCTGGTGAGCCCCTGCCCACTAGCTACTTCGGCCTGATCAAGCGGATGGTGAATGCCTATCCGCGGCTTGAAGTCATCAAGCGATCTGTTTGCATTGAGGGTGCCCGCCGGGCCTTTGCCAGCGTGAAGGTGCATTGGGGCAAGTTGGATGCTGAGAAGCTGGTGAAGGACGGTCCGCCAGAGGGCAAGGAGCATCGCCATCCCGAGAAGTACTATGATGGTGTTATGAAGGGCGCCCGTCTCGTGGCCGATGAGTGTACCAAGGACAAGATCTTTGACTAAATGTACCTCTGCCGCTGTTGTAATTTAAAGACGAATTTACTTACGCTATGTAGCACTGTTTGATTTAAAATATTACCTTCTGTGCGGCTGTTTATAAAATTCTAAAAGTAGGCCAGTCGTCGGCTTCCGCCCCCGCGTAACTAGTACTGGGGTGTTCATGGAAAACCCGGACACTCTTTATCCAAATGTTTGGTCCCTTAAGAAGGTGTCCGGCGCAGCGAACTAGGCAATCAGACTATGCGGCTTTATAGCTTTCACTTAGCCATAGAAGTCTACAATTTTAAATTTCGGCGAAGCCCCTAGAATCCGGAAGGCCGAATTGGGGCGCTATACACGCCTAGATCGGACGAAGCCGATTTATCGCCTAAAGCGGAAAATCTTTAAGGATTTTAGGACCTCTCGAACAGCGACCAGCTCTCGCCACATCATGCGGTCAGTTTTCGGCTTTCTCTATTGAGGTGCTCGTCCAGAAGAACCGGGACACAATCGCAGTAGTTCTCCCTGCGCTACCTTAGCCGATATAACAGAACGTAAGGTACCAAAACAAGGGAGCCGGGCTAACCCAACTGTAGACCCAAGACAAGATTCGGAGCTGATGCATATAGTGCTATAAGTTCGGGGTGCCGCACTGTTGAAAGTGTTCGGACTTAGTCTTGCCGTATTATGGGGCGCCGGAAGAAGCCCCTGGCAAATTGACCGTACCAAGGTGTACGGATGCAATATCAAATAAAATTTATGAGAAAAAATGCTCAAATAAGAATAATAAGTTGACGCTATATATGATCTCCCATTGATGAGTAATACTTTTAAGCGTATGTTTACAATGGATACATTAAGCGGAGATAAATAGGACTATTTGACATGTCCTATCAAGGGGCAGGCTGTGTACAGATAGATAAAACATGTATAACGATCGTAAATAGATTCCACCTGGGTGTTTCCTTCTGTGCGCAACGCCTGTTGCCTCCTTGGTTTTCTCTCCTACATAAGTCCAACAATCCGGCTCTTCTGAAGAGGTTGCACTAAAGCAATGTCCTGAAAGGTAAAAGGGAAGGGTTATGAAGGTATGTAGCGGTTACCTGCACTATTGACTGAGTCGTTGTTGCGCCTCCACCTATGCCCATGGTATCTTGAGTGCGTATTTGTGTACGCATGGCACGAATGCTGCTTCGGTGGGGCTTGAGCGGTGGTCGGACTGCTAGTCGCGCTCTTGGCGTGCTTGATGGTCCTGTTGCGGGGTGCTCCGGACTCTCTTGACGGTGCTCGAAGTTGTTGTTGCCGGATTGGTTTGTCGGAGTAGGCCGCATTGTACTTCTGCCGCGAGGGCTGCAGTATGCTCTTCTGTATGGAGAGAGCGGTCCATGTTTCCGTTGACTGTTATGACCCCGTGCGGGCCTGGCATCTTGAGCTTGAGATATGCATAGTGTGGTACCGCATTGAATCTAGCGAATGCGGTTCGTCCGAGCAGTGCGTGGTAACCATTGCAGAAAGGGACGATATCGAATATTAATTCTTCGCTTCGGAAGTTGTCCGGAGATCCGAAGACCACTTCCAATGTTATGGAGCCCGTACAGCGGGCCTCTACTCCAGGGATTACACCTTTAAAGGTGGTTTTGGTGGGCTTGATCCTTGAAGGGTCAATGCCCATTTTGCGCACTGTGTCCTGATAAAGCAGGTTCAGGCTGCTGCCACCATCCATAAGGACTCGCGTGAGGTGAAATCCGTCGATGATTGGGTCTAAGACCAATGCAGCTGAGCCGCCGTGACGGATGCTAGTAGGATGATCCCTGCGATCAAAGGTGATCGGACAAGCTGACCATGGGTTGAACTTGGAGGCGACTGGCTCCATCGCGTAGACATCCCGTAGTGCCCACTTCCGTTCCCGCTTGGGGATGTGAGTGGCGTAGATCATGTTGACCGTTTTCACCTGGGGAGGATTTCTTTTGTCCCACCGTGTTCGGACGCCGGGGCTCTTCATCATCATCGCTGTGCAACCCCTTGTCCTTGTTTTTGGCATTTATTTTGCCGGCCTATTTGAACACCCAGCAGTCTCTATTTTTGTGGTTGGCTGGCTTGTCCGGGGTGCCATGAATTTGGCACGAGTGCTCCAGTATGCGGTCCAGACTGGACGGTCCCTGATTATTTGTTTTGAACGGCTTCTTCCGCTGACCGGACTTGGATCCGCTGAATCTGGCATTGACTGCCGTGTCTTCAGTGTTGTCGCCGTTGTTCCGTCGCTTATGTCTGTTACGCCATGGCTTGCCGTTAGTATCGTGGCTGTACGAGGTGCCGGAATGTGGCGTGGTGCTGCTGCAAGCCAACCAGCTATCCTCGCCCGCGCAAAAGCGGGTCATTAGTGTTGTGAGAGCTGCCATGGACTTGGGTTTTTCCTGGCCGAGGTGTCGAGCGAGACACTCGTCCTGGATATTATGCTTAAAAGCCGCCAGGGCTTCGCCGTCCGAACAATCGACTATTTGGTTCTTTTTAGTTAAGAACCGAGTCCAGAATTTCCTGGCTGACTCTCCGGGCTGTTGAGTAATGTGGCTCAGGTCATCAGCATCCGGTGGTCGCACATATGTGCCCTGGAAGTTGTCGAGGAATGCGTCTTCCACGTTTTCCCAACTGCCAATGGAATTTGCTGGCAGGCTGTTTAGCCAATGTCGGGCTGGTCCTTTGAGCTTAAGGGGAAGGTACTTGATGGCGTGTAGATCATCTCCACGGGCCATGTGAATGTGGAGAAGGAAATCTTTGATCCATACTGCGGGGTCTGTTGTGCCATCGTATGATTCGATGTTTACGGGTTTGAACCCTTCTGGGAATTCATGATCCATCACTTCGTCAGTGAAGCAGAGGGGGTGTGCGGTGCCTCTGTGCCGGGATATGTGGCTACGCAGTTCGAATTGGTCTGGGTTGTTGTGTTCGGCCCGGCCGGACTTGTTGATAATGTATCCGGCGTGACGGTCATCGTCGCGCGCTGGGGCGCGCCCCCGCGATCCGTAGATCGATCTTGGATGTCCTCCTTTGTTTTCCAGTATATCTTGCAGGTCTTGCCAGTTGCCCCGGGCCGTAGTGTATTGGCATGGGGGTGCGGGCTGGTATTCGGGTTGATATCCCATTTTATCCTGGCCGCGTGGTGGCCGGTCAGCCGTTTGGCGCTCGAGTCCGTATTCCTCGGCTGCCAGGACTTCAGTCCATCTATCTGTGAGCAGGTCTTGATCAGCCTGGAGTTGCTGCTGCTTCTTCTTCAGGCTCCACGCAGAGGCAATAAGCCGGCGCTTGAAGCGCTCCTGCTCCACGGGATCCTCAGGCATGCCGAACTCGTCGTTGCCGAGGCTAATCTCGTCTTCGAAGGGGGGCATATAGTTGTCCTCCTCTGGGTATCCATCAGTCGCCTGTTCATTTGGGCTGACCTGCTCATCTTCCTGTTCGGCCTGCTCGAAGGCGGGCTGGTCAGGGTTGTATTCCTTTTCGGCACCATCCGGATTGCTTTCGTCTTCGGGGCCGGTATTGCTGTGGCGGGGCTTGGAGCGGCGCCGACTACGCCCATGCTTTGCTTTTCTCCCTGAGGGGTTATCCTCCGTTGCCTCGTCGCCATTGGTTTCCTTTGGAGTGTCCACCATGTATATATCATATGAAGAGGTGGCCGTCCACCGCCCTGTGAGCGGTAGCTCTTGTAATTCTCCTACATCGTCGTCCATACCGTCGATGTCTTCGGAGTCGAAGTCAAGCACGCCGGTTAAATCATCGACCGTGGCAATGAAGTGGGTGGTGGGTGGGCAGCGAATTCCTTCGTCGCCTGCTTCCCACTCAAGCCGGACATAGTTTGGCCCAAAGCCTCCTGACAAAGAGAGAGAGACTTTAGTGAGTTCAGCATGTTGCCAAAGGGCGAGTGTTGGAGGATGTCCGCAGTGGTAAACTCCATTACCGGAGCCCAACCTGGCTCGGCTGGCTCGAGGGTGTGCGGACCAGAACCAACAACCGGATACGAGTCTGGGGGCCCGGGGTGACAGGCCTCCACAGAGGTGAGACCTGTATTCGGCTCCACCGCCGATGAGTGTGCGGACTGCAGGGCGAGGTCCACCCCTCCGTCCTTAGGCAACGCAACTTGCTCCGGATTTAGATCCGGGGCTACTACAGGGGTGATATCCCGAGCTTTGTCCGACAACAGGTTTAAGCCGTGCTCGTCGTGACTGTTCGGTGCTCCGGGCGCAGGCCCAAATCCGTCGAAGATCAAGTCTCCATGAATATCAGCTGTCTATTTCAAATTTCCGAACCTGACCTGGTGGCCGGGGGCGTAGCTATCGATCTGCTCCAGATGGCCAAGCGAATTGGCCCGCAGTGCGAAGCTGCCGAACACAAAGATCTATCCGGGGAGAAAAGTCTCCCCCTGGACCGTGTTGTTGACGATTGAAGGCGCCATCAAGCCCCGCAGCAACGACACAGAGGAACTCTCAATGAAAGCACCAATGTCGGTGTCAAAACTGGCGGATCTCGGGTAGGGGGTCCCGATCTGTGCGTCTAGGCTGATGGTAACAGGAAGCAAGGGGCACAGATGTTTACCCAGGTTCGGGCCCTGTTGATAGAGGTAAAACCCTACTTCCTGCTTGATTAATATTGAAGATATGGGTGGTACAAGAGTAGATCTACCACGAGATCATAGAGGCTAAACCCTAAGAGCTAGCCTATGATGGTATGATTGTAATTGTGATCGGCCTTCTAAGGACCAACCTCTCCGGTTTATATAGACACCAAAGAGGACTAGGGTTTATATGGAGTCGGTTACAAGGAAGGAAACACAATATCCGGATCGCCAAGCTTGTCTTCCACGCAAAGGAGAGTCCCATCTGGACACGGGCCGAAGTCTTGAGTCTTGTATCTTCACGCTTCAATAGTCCGGACGATGTATACAGTCTGGCTGTCCGGATACCCCCTAATCCAGGACTCCCTCAGGGAGCGATGGTGAAGAGTAATTCTTCGCTTCTGAAGTTTTCGGGAGAACTGAATGTCACCTCTAATACGAGGGAGCCCCTGTAGTGGGCCTCAACACCTGGTATCACCCCTTTAAAGGTGGTGTTACTTTGGCTGATTCTGGATGGGTCTATCCCCATCTTGCGGACAGTGTCCTGATATATTAGATTGAGACTACTGCTACCGTCCATGAGGACATGAGTGAGATGGTATCCATCAATTATTGGGTCGAGCACCAAGGCAGCTGATCCTCCGTGTCGGATACTAGTCGGGTGGTTCCTGTGATCAAAGGTGATCAGGTAGGCCGACCAGGGGTTGAGTTTGGGGGCAACGGGCTCTACAGCGTATACGTCTTTGAGCGCGCGCTTGCGCCTTCTCTTTGGTATATGAGTCGCGTAGATCATGTTTACTGTTTTTACCTCTGGTGGGAATTTTTCTGTCCCCCAATGTTCGGCTGGCGAGGCTGATCCTCGTCTTCACTTGGTGTTTCCCTTCCCTTGTGTTCGGAATTAACTTGCCGGCCTGCTTAAAGACCCAGCATTCTTTGTGAGTGTGGTTCGCAGGTTTTTCGGGGGTGCCATGAATTTGGCACAATTTGTCCAGGACTTTGTTCAGGCCGGACGGTCCCTCTTTGCTACCTTTAAATGGCTTCTTTTGTTGACCGGATTGAGAGCCCCTGAATCCGGCATTGACCGTCGTGTTGTCCGGACTTTCTTTCTTGTTTTGACGCTCGTTTTTATTGCGTCGTGGCTTCCCGTTGCCATCCCTAATTTCGGATGTGCCTGTGTCGCTGGTGCCTCTACGGGCCAACCATGTGTCCTCACCCGCGCAGAAGCGGGTCATAAGGCTTGTTAAGGCTGCCATTGTCCTCGGCTTTTCTTGGCCGAGGTGTCTGGAGAGCCACTCATCTCGGATACTGTGCTTGAAGGCCGCTAGGGCTTCGGCATCCGGACAATCGACAAATTGATTCTTCTTAGTGAGAAATCTGTTCCAAAGCTTACGGGCGGACTCTCCGGGCTGTTGTATTATGTGACTAAAATCGTCAGCGTCCGGAGGTCGGACGTAGGTCCCTTGAAAATTGTCCCTGAAAGCGTCCTCAAGTTCTTCCCA
Organism: Triticum dicoccoides; assembly: GCF_002162155.2. Lineage (NCBI taxonomy): Eukaryota > Viridiplantae > Streptophyta > Magnoliopsida > Poales > Poaceae > Triticum > Triticum dicoccoides. The sequence continues at coordinate 256,910,038 of NC_041389.1, forward strand.
ACTGCTGATTGAATTTTTGGGGAGGCTTTTGAATCAGTGCTGAGCTGGCCCCTTCAACTTGAGGGGAAGGTATTTGATGGCATGGAGGTCGTCCCCACGAGCCATGTGGATATGAAGGATAAAATCCTCAATCCAGACCCCAGGGTCTGTCGTTCAGTCGTATGCCTCTATGTTCACAGGTTTGAATCCCTGTGGAAATTCGTGATCCAGTACCTCTTCGGTGAAGCACAGAGGGTGCGTAGCCCCTCTGTATCTGGACATGTCGTGGCATGCTGTCGACTGTTGTTGTGTCCGGTGTTGATTGCAAACTGGTATTCGATAAGTCTGATCGTTTTGGTGACCGTAATCCTGCGCCGGAGCATGTCCTCTAGATCCATAGATGGACCTGGTCGCGCCGGCCTTTTTGTCCAGGAGCTCACGTAAATCGTGTGCGGCGTCAGTAGCTGCTCTATCGCGGTCATGAAGTGGTTGGTCCGACCTATTGGCCATATTGTTCTTCGGAAGAATGGCCTCATCGTCGAATTCTGGCAGCAGCTTGCGCTTTGGGTAGCTCTTTGTGTGGCGATCATCGCCATATTTTTATTTAGTGTCTAGCACTTTATTCCATCTGCGGTTGAGCATTTCCTATGCGGCCTTAAGCCTTTGCTTCTGCTTCTTTAGGCTTCTCGCAGTGGCCATAAGCCTTGTGTGGAGGTTATCCCGTTCCAAACGTTTTTCTGGGATGATGAATGCATCATCGTTCGGACTGTACTCTTCTCCGGAGGCAGGTTGATGAGTTCGGCCCTCGGGATTGCTGTGATCGGGCGTCTGCTCCGGGATGTGTTCGGCGTGACCTGGCTCATCCCGCTCCATCGCTGGGTCCATATGGTCGTTGTTGCCTATGGAGTTGACTGGGGTGTCGATTTTTCCAGCGCTGTTATCGCTATTTTTACTGTGGCTGGACTTAGAGCGGCGTCTGCGCCATCGTTTTGGCCTTTGTCCGGGGGTTTTATCCTCCGTTGTGTCCTTTTTGTCGCCATTGTCCTCCTTAGGCGTGTCCACCATGTATATATCATATGATGAGGTGGCAGTCCAGCGCCCCGTGGGCGGTGGTTCCAAATCGTCCCCTGCGCCGACGTCCATACTATCAGTGTCGTCGGAGTCGAAGTCAAGCATGTCTGTTACATCATCGACAATGGCTATTAAGTGGGTGGTGGGTGGGCAGAGATTTTCTTCGTCGTCCGAATCTGCCTCAAGCGGGACATAGTTCGGCCAAGAGTCCTTAAAGAGTTTAACACATCGCCAAAGGGTGGGTGCTGAAAGATATCCACAGCGGTGAACTCCATTACCGGAGCCCAATCGGATTTGATGGGCCCGGGTGCGTACGGTCTGGAACCTACAGCCGGACACAAGTCCGGGGGTCCGGTGACACAGACTTCCTTAGAGGTGGAGTCTGTGTTCGGCTTTACCGCCGATGAGTATGCGGCCTCTGGGGCGGGGTCCATCCACCCGTCCTCGAATGACGCGATCTGCCCCGGATTTAGGTCCGGGGCTACTGCAGGTGCGATATCCTGAATATTGTCTGACAACAGATCTAAGCCGTGCTCGTCATGGCTGTTCGGCGCTCCTGGCATAGGCCTGAATCCATTGAAGATCAAGTCTCTGCGTATATCGGTCGTGTAGTTAAGGTTTCCGAACCTGACCTGATGGCCAGGGGCGTAGCTGTCCATCTACTCCAGATGGCAAAGCGAATTGGCCCGCAGTGCGAATTCGCCGAACACGAAGATCTGTCCGGGGAGAACAGTCTCACCCCGGACCGTGTTGTTGTTGATGATTGAAGGAGCCATCGAGCCTTGCTACGACGACACAGAGGAACTCTCAATGAAAGCACCAATGAAGGTATCAAAACTGACGGATCTCGGGTAGGGGGTCTCGAACTATGCGTCTAAGACTAATGGTAACAGGAGGCAGGGGACATGATATTTTACCCAGGTTCGGGCCCTCTTGATGCAGGTAATACCCTACTTCCTGCTTGATTGATCTTGATGATATGAGTATTACAAGAGTTGATCTACCACGAGATCGTAGAGGCTAAACCCTGGAAGCTAGCCTATGATTATCATTGTTCTCCTCCTACGGACTAAACCCTCCGGTTTATATAGACACTGGAGGAGGCTAGGGTTACACAGAGTCGGTTACAAAGAAGGAGATCTAACATCGAATCGCCAAGCTAGCCTTCCACGCAAAGGAGAGTCCCATCCGGACACGGGACGAAGTCTTGAGTCTTGCATATTCATAGTCCAACAGTCCGGCCAAAGTATATAGTCCAGCTGTCCGGATACCCCCTAATCCAGGACTCCCTCAGTGGGATCACTACTTCCTAAAGTTGATACTCTTCCAACCCCACTTTCATCAACATAATCATCATAAATAGGAGGCATGCTATCATCATAATAAATTTTCTCATCTAAACTAGGGTGAGGGAGTCCTGGACTAGGGGGTGTCCGGATAGCCGAACTATCATTATTGGCCGGACTCCAAGACTATGAAGATACAAGATTGAAGACTTCGTCCCGTGTCCGGATGGGACTTTCCTTGGCGTGGAAGGCAAGCTTGGCTATACGGATATGTAGATCTCCTACCATTGTAACCGACTCTATGTAACCCTAGCCCTCTCCGATGTCTATATAAACCGGAGGGTTTTAGTCCATAGGACGAACGACAATCATACCATAGGCTAGCTTCTAGGGTTTAGCCTCCTTGATCTCGTGGTAGATCTACTCTTGTACTACCCATATCATCAATATCAATCAAGCAGGAGTAGGGTTTTGCCTCCATCGAGAGGGCCCGAACCTGGGTAAAAACATCATGTCCCTTGTCTCCTGTTACCATCCGCCTAGATGCACAGTTCGGGACCCCCTACCCGAGATCCGCCGGTTTTGACACCGACATTGGTGCTTTCATTGAGAGTTCCTCTGTGCCGTTGCAATCAGGAAGGATGCCTCTTCCCGTCTTTAAAGACGGTACCATTGCCAAGGGAGCTTTGGCTGCTGGTCAAACAATCTGGTTAGGTGGTTTTCTTATGACTGCCTGTTCGGCCGCCGCTCCGACAATGACCTCTCGGGTCATCAAAAGCGATCTTCACGTCAACTCGGAATTCGCCGAGCAGCTAGATCCGATGGAGCTATCCTCCGTAAATGAGCTCTTGGATCGCATCGCCACCCTAGGAGTCGCCACAGACTACGATCAGATTGGGCTTAAAACCGATCTGAGAGAGATCAACTCTCCCCAGGCTACCCACCACGTTACTGTGGTAGAGGAACAACGTGGCGACTCTTCTTCTATATTAAAGACCAGTTATGTCCGGATTCCTGATCCCTCCATGCCAGATTCCCGCGGAGGGATGGATGCCAATCAAGTACTGAACCTAAAGTCAGGCGGCGGACCAGATTCGTTGGACAACATCCAGCAATCCAAACTCCCAAATCCGGAAACTTTTCGGCCCTGGAGCCTCAGATTGGGCGGGGTTTCGAATTTATTTCCACCCGCCCACCCAAACACAAGCGATCTATCTCAAATTCGGCAAGAGCCCGCTGAAACAGTACATCATTACTGGGCCAGATTCCTCCTGGTTATGAACACGATAAAGGACTGCCGCGAGGGAAGCGCAATCTCAACTTTCTAGAACAATTGCACGGACAAGGGAATCTTGAACGCCATAAATCGTCGCGAAATTACACGCTTCGCCGACCTGCCAGCGATGAACCCAAATTCCGAACAGCCCGAGCACCAGCCGCACTGGTCCTCAGTCCAATAGTGGACGGCTTTCATCTTACCAAGGTACTCATGGATGGCGGCAGCGGATTAAACCTCGTCTATGAGGAAACCCTTCAAAAAATGGAAATAGACTGGAGCCGCATTGAGCGAAGCAGCACAACCTTTAGAGGAATAATCCCTAGTCGGGAAGTACGTTGCACAGGAAAAATTACACTAGATGTGGTGTTCGGCTCGCCGGACAATTACAGGTCCGAGGAGGTCATGTTCCAAGTGGCCCCGTTCAGCAGCGGATATCACGCTTTACTAGGGCGAGAGGCATTCACAATTTTTCAAGCTATACCCCATTACGGGTACATGAAGCTTAAAATGCCCGGGCCCAATGGAATCATCACTCTTGTCAGTGATCCGGACATAGCACTCCGCACTAAAAATAAGACAGCCGCACTAGCCCTAGAGGCACTATCCGAAGCCCCAGCGGCAGAGGAACTCACTGCACTGCGCTCCACGGTGAACAGGGACGATGTGATACTCGATAAGAGATCCAAGTCCACCTCTTTTAAACCAGCAGACGAAATAGTCAAAATCCAAGTCCATCCAACGGACCCCACAAAGATGGCCTCCATTGGGGCACAATTAAACCCTGACATAGACGCCGCACTACGAGAATTCCTTCGGGAAAATTGGGATATCTTTGCCTGGCACCCTTCAGATATGCTAAAATCCCATGCAGGTTGGCAGAACACAGCCTAAACATCCTAAAAGGATTCAAGCCAGTCAAACAGGCTCTTCGGTGATTTTCCGAACCCAAAAGACAGGCAATGGGAGAGGAGCTAGCCAAACTATTAGAAGCCGGATTCATCAGAGACATCAAACATCCGGACTGGCTAGCAAACCTGGTAATGTTACCAAAAAAGGACAAATCCTGGCGCCTGTGTGTCGATTTTAAAGACCTTAACAAGGCTTGTCCAAAGGATCCTTTCCCCCTTCCCCGCATCGATCAAATCATCGATGCTACCGCAGGGCACGATTCATTGTGCTTCCTCGACGCATACTCTGGCTACCATCAAATCAAGATGGCGGAGACAGACCAAGCCACAACGGCATTCATTACTCCATACAGACCATTCTGCTTCAACACAATGCCCTTCGGGCTTAAAAATGCTGGCGCAACATATCAGCGCATGATTCAGACATGTCTGGCAACCCAGATCGGCAAAACAATGGAGGCATACATAGATTATGTGGTCATCAAGACCAAACACGTCGAAACTCTAGTAGACGATTTGATGCTCACATTCGACAACCTCCGAGCATACGACATTAAGCTCAACCTGGAAAAATGCGTTTTCGGTGTACCAGCCGGAAAGCTCTTGGGCTTCATTGTATCCGGTAGAGGAATTGAAGCAAACCCAGCCAAGATCCGAGCTCTGTCACAGTTGGATATCCCAAAAGACCTCAAACAAATACAAAAATTGACTGGATGCGTGGCAGCTTTAAGCCGCTTCATCTCTCGCTTGGGAGAAAAGGCATTGCCCCTCTATCGCCTCCTCCGGCGCACCGAACACTTCGAATGGATGGATGCTGCCACGGCCGGACTCGAAGAAATAAAGGCCATATTGGCAACAAATTCGGTCCTGGCCGCGCCCAACTTGGGCGAACCAATGTTATTATATATCGCGGCAACACATCAAGTTGTAAGCGCGGTGCTCATCGTCGAACGAGAAACAGAAGGACACAAATTCCCTCTTCAAAAACCAGTGTACTACGTATCCACTGTCTTAACTCCATGCAAGTCTCGGTATCCACATTATCAAAAGATAGCGTACGCGGTGTTCATGGCATCCCGGAAGCTGCGACACTACTTCCAAGAGTGTTCGATAACAGTGGCCTCCGAAGTACCTCTCAACGACATTATAAACAACCGCGACGCGACAGGCAGGATTGCAAAATGGGCCATTGAGCTCCTACCATTCGACATAACCTACAAGCCATGACGAGCTATAAAGTCGCAAGTTTTGGCCGACTTCATCGCTGAATGTACCGAAGCCGAACTCCCTAAAGAGTACGGCGCATACTCCAATTGGATCATGCATTTCGACGGCTCCAAAATGTTGGCCGGCTTGGGGGCTGGCGTTGTCTTGACGTCCCCAACCAGAGACACAGTCCAATAATGTACACGGACTCCAACAACGCAGCCGAATACGAGGCCCTTCTACATGGTCTCCGGATGGCAATCTCCATGGGCATTCAACGCCTAGAGGTCCGCGGGATTCAAACCTTGCAATATCCCAAGTAAATGGAGACTTTGACGCCAAGGATCCGAAAATGAAAGCCTACTGTAACGCCGTCATAAAAATGTCAGCTCGGTTCGAGGGACTCGAATTCCACCATGTAGCCCGGGATAATAACCAGGCGGCCGATGTGTTGGCACGCATCGGCGCAAAGCGCGACGCCGTTCCTCCAAACATCTTCCTGGAGCGGCTTTTTAAGCCGTCCGTATTATGGGAAGAGGAGTCCGGAAACAACAACCCGGAACCAACTGCACCGCCCAACACTGAACATTCTGACACAATCGGTGGCTCAGCCAATGAAATAACACCTTCAGCCCACGAAATAATGGCAGTCATTGCCCCGTGGACGGAACCATTCCTAGCTTACTTAATTAGGCAGGAACTTCCCGAAGACCAAAACGAGGCCTGCTGCATAGTATGGCGATCTAAAGCCTACAAGGTCCATGAGGGAGAGCTTTATAAGAAAAGCACAACCGGAGTCCTTCAAAGGTGCATCTCCGAAGAGGAAGGGCGAAATCTTCTGGCTGAAATTCACGCCGGACTCGGCGGGCACCACGCCGCAGCCCGGGCCCTTGTAGGCAAGGCCTTCCGTGCATGATTTTATTGGCCGACGGCCCGGGCAGATGCTCAGGACTTAGTCCAACGATGCGTCGGTTTCCAGCTCTTTGCTAATAAAGCCACATGCGACCCACCGCCCTCAAAACTATACCCATCACCTGGTCATTCATGGTCTGGGGGCTTGACATGGTTGGACCCCTTAAAGGGGGAACCCACAAGCAAAAATATCTATTGGTCATGGTGGACAAATTCACCAAATGGATAGAGGTCAAGCCAGTTAAAACGGCCGAATCCGGACCTGTGATAGACTTCATATCTGGGGTATTACACCATTATGGCGTCCCCCAGAGGATCATCACTGATAACGGCACGAACTTCACGGCCGACGAGGTTAAGCTCTGGTGCAAAAATATGGGCATCAAGCTCGACTACGCTTCAGTCTATCACCCTCGAACTAACGGTCAAGTCGAACGAGCAAATGGTCTAATCATGAGCGGCATCAAACCCAGGTTAGTGCGGTCCCTCACGGAATCTAACACGCACTGGGTGGAGGAGCTTGACTCTATATTCTGGGGGCTGCGGACCACGCCAAACCGCACTACCGGATTCACACCATTTTTTATGGTATACGGCGCAGAGGCTGTTTTGCCCTGCGATATAATTCATGACTCACCCCGCGTGCGCATGTACGAGGAAAGAGAGGCCGAGTTGGATCGGCAGGACAGTTTGGACGCCTTAGAAGAGGAGCGCGACGTGGCAAAAGCTCGTTCCGCATTCTATCAGCAGCAGGCTCAAAGATATCAAAGCAGAGAAGTACGGGCCAAAACTTACAATGTTGGTGAACTAGTTCTACGCCTGCCGGACAAGAAAAAGGACAAACTCAAGCCCAAATGGGAAGGTCCCTTCATCATCGACCAAGTCTTGACCGGTGGAGCATACCATCTACGTAACGCATCTGACAACCGACTCGAGCCGAACCCATGGAACGCAGCCCGTCTCCGAAGATTCTACGCCTAGCGCCGGACTCAGAGTTCGTCTCCTTCCTCCGTCCACATTTTATACTTTAGCTGTCTGTTGTTTCTCTCCTTTTTCCCTCCCTTTTTAGTAAAGCCTTTGAGGGCTGATCTGCGCATTGTTCACACACACTTGACGTGCTACTCACACTCATTATACCTGGGGGCTTCTTTAACAGAAGCTTATTTATACGGGCTTTATGCCCAACACATGTGTCAAACTTCCGCATGTACCTTTTATTCACCATTATATGCATCGATATGACTTAAGTTTTGGCCAAGCTGGGTTGCCTGGCTCCTGTGCTTACCCCTACGTTCCCGATTGTTCGGCTAGGAGGTAAAGGGAGCACCTCTGTGATTGTTACTGTCGGGTCAGCCGGATGTGTACCTCAGACTGGGTGAAGCCGAAAGCTAGCGTTCTTAAGGGAATATTCGGTCGGTGACTTGAAAGATGAATTCTTACTTATTTATTTATCTGCCCCCAGATGCTTTTCTGCTCTTTTCGCAGTCCGGACATGCACTTTAGGGCATGCCTCCCAGGGAAAGGAACCCCTAACGGAACTATTCTCCCTGGAAGATGTTTCTTACTAACCATGTAATATAACATAACTAGTTGGGCACTTGTCTGATAAAGCACTAATGACCCCTACGCCTGGTCTCCATGCATGCCCCGGTTTTATATAATCGTGAGGGTATTCGGACACACTCCGGACTGTTGGGTCCGGAGGTTGAAGCGAAAAGGTCCGCAAAGACAAACGATCTACAATCCGGCTAGAAGGCATTTTACATGTCATTTTAAATTACATCATCAAATTTATTGATTGTACTCTTCAATCCCATCTAACAGGCTGTCTAGTTTATAGTCCCATTGGGAATATTTCGCGGCCAACTCTACTTGGCCGTACATTAAGCTCACAGGGATCTCCTTCCCATAGGGCCCCACAGGTCCGACCTCGGCCATGTGGTTTGGATCAGCCTTCGTGTACCGCGTCTTCACCATGGCCCAGGCCTCCCTGGCGCCTTGACGGCAGGCTGATATCTTCCACAGACGGAAGCGCTGCCGTGCTCCCTGAAGCTTCTCAGCAAGCCCTCCAAGACCCTGAACGGCCATAAGGCCTGGATGACGCCGCTCATCACCTGCCGAACACGTTCGTGCAGTTGCAGCAGCTCGGGAAGAAGGTCACCCGTAGAACCAGGCATTTCCTCTGCCGGACGACCTGTGAGCACACCTACAGACACATTTCTGTCAATCGACTTCCTCGCCGGACTCTTCTTTTCAAGAGAGTTTGCTCAAGCACTTACTGTAAATGCCGCGACGAAGCCGCCGATTCTCCTTTATGGAGTCAGACAACTGGACCCGAACATCTTTTAGTTCTTCGCCCAGCTGGGTGTTGGCATCTTGGAGTTTGTAACTCTCCTGCTGCACCCTCATAAGCACCTTCTCGCCGGCCTTCAGCTAGCGCAACAGATGTTGCTTGTCCGGATCTAGTCCGGCACCATCTGCAATATTATTGTCAGACTTACGCACACGCCACACTTCATAAACTACTTATCTTTTCGAAGTATGTATTACCAGAGGGGGTCTCTGTGGCTCCCCCTACTGCGGCTAGTGCGGCCTCAAGTTGGGCCTTGCACTCTTGAAGCTCCTGGGACAAGTGGGTATTCTTCTCCGTAAGATCCCGCATAACAAATGATCCTTAAATCAGTTATTCTAACTATTTTAAGTCTCGGGGGCTACTGGCATATATAACTATTAAAATTCGTCACCCGTATCTCTTTCACATACTGCTCCGTGGCCCTGGTTAAACCATCTCAAGCGGCACGGAGGTGCACGTCTCCCGCACTAAAGGCATTCAACGCCTCTGGGGAGAAACACGCGTCACGAAGAACTGTCCGGCGGCGTCTGTGCTTCATGGCGCTCTCTACCTCACACCTGGTGGCGGACAGCCTATCGGCATCCTTCATTGGAGGAGCGTCCGGCTCACACCTTGTGTTTGCCTCCCCCTACGGACCAGGCGTTGGAGCCTGGCTGGCGGAGGCTTGATTGGCAACCTCTCCGGGCACAGTCCGGCGAGCGCTCTTTCTCCTGGAAAAATCATGAGCATTAATATACCTCCCCGGAATCTTTCCCATAAAAACGGTGGTGCGCCATACTGTTGCGGCGACGTTTCGATTCGCACCGCACTTCTCTTCCGCCTGCTGGGCCGTACTGACCCTAGTTGGTCAGCCTCCGCGGGTTCGGCTTCCCGCCTTAAAGGCGCCTCCTGCAAGGCACCGTTGGTATACGGTGGTCAGAAATAAGCATGGATGAAGTAATGATGTCAGGACTCCGGTCCCAGTTACCTGGGAAGCCAGAGATAAACCGGGGTAGTCGGCCGTAATGGCGACCAAAGCATTGTCCATGCTAAGTTGGTGGAACACCCCATCGATCAGCTCCACCTCTATGTCCGGATCCTCTTCGGAGGCCGGATCAAGGGATCATCTCGGATCCTCGGGTTGTGGAGTCAGGCTGTGTATGCCCTCCACGCCCCGGCGCAGTTCCTGCGTCGAAATCACAAAGTAAGACACTTAACTTTGGAAATATGGATCGGATAGATAAACGTCCGCTTACCCAGCTCCGAGTGTTATTCATGGAGAATCCATTCAATGGACTCGCGCGGAGGAAGTCCTCTTTCTCCCCCTTGTACAAACCGGACATGATCTTCACCAGATCGGCAACCGATCCCGGCCCCTTGCGGCCATGATGGGTGGCGTCATCCTCCCTGTTGAAATCCCACATGGGGTGGCCCCTATATTGGAGCGACTGCACCCCTCGCATGATGCACGTGGCCATGACTCCAATCATGGTCAATCCGGAATGAGCCAGTAACCTTATCTGGCCCATCAGATATTGGACGCCCCTATCATTCTCCCGTTGAGGGCTCCACGGGCGCCAACTCAGGCGTTTCTTCAAAGGAGCGTTGCTGAAATCCGGGAGGCTAATCCGAACTGGGTCCGGCAGTGGGGCGTCTTCCATATAAAACCATTCCGAAGGCCAGTCTTCGGACGCCTTCTTCGGGGTTCCGGATAGGTATCCGGTCCCGGCGATGCGCCATATTTCGGCTCCGCCCACTTGATATATCGACCCCTCATGAGAACGGGGTACGAGGCAGAACAATCTCTTCCACAGCGCAAAATGGGCCTCGATGCCCAAGAACAGCTCGCAAAGGGCTACAAAGCCCGCGATGTGCAAGATGGAGGCAGGGGTAAGGTGGTGAAGCTGGAGCCCATAGAACTCCAGGAGCCCCCGGAGAAACGGATGTATGGGAAATCCGAGCCCCCTTATTAGATAAGGGACGAAGCACACCCGCTCTCCTTTAGAGGGATTGGGGACGCTCTCCGTCTGCTTTCCACCCTTGTAGGTGGCCAGTCCGGCTCAAACCGGAACCATGAAGGCTGGCGGAAGGTATCCCTCCGCTTAGAGTGTCACTAGCTCGCTGTGCGGGACTGAACATCTCCTCCAATCTCCTGGCAGAGGGCTGGGAGCGCGAGAGGAGGAGCCGCGTCGACTGTCCATGATGGAGTGGATTTTTGTCAGAGGCGCTTCGATGAGTACTCGCGGAAGGAGGATGGTGTGATTCGGATCTAGATCCTTGCCCTCTTATAGGCAGCTTATTCACGCAGCTATGGGGTAAAACGTAAAAATACCCTGGCGTTTTGCATTCATACGACACGTGGAAGAGGGCCATTATTGGACGTGGAAGCCAAGGAGCGCAACATTTATAAGGAAGTCGGACACTATTCGGCAAGCACATGGAATTTGGAGAACCCGCCATGCAAAGCCGAAGACAATATACGCGCCGGACTCATCGTCATTGAAGCCTGGCTCGGGGGCTACTGAGGGAGTCCTGGACTAGGGGGTGTCCGGATAGCCGAACTATCATTATTGGCCGGACTCCAAGACTATGAAGATACAAGATTGAAGACTTCGTCCCGTGTCCGGATGGGACTTTCCTTGGCGTGGAAGGCAAACTTGGCTATACGGATATGTAGATCTCCTACCATTGTAACCAACTCTGTGTAACCCTAGCCCTCTCCGGTGTCTATATAAACCGGAGGGTTTTAGTCCATAGGATGAACGACAATCATACCATAGGCTAGCTTCTAGGGTTTAGCCTCCTTGATCTCGTGGTAGATCTACTCTTGTACTACCCATATCATCAATATCAATCAAGCAGAAGTAGGGTTTTACCTCCATCGAGAGGGCCCAAACCTGGGTAAAAACATCGTGTCCCTTGTCTCATGTTACCATCCGCCTAGACGCACAGTTCGGGACCCCCTACCCGAGATCCGCCGGTTTTGACACCGACATAGGGGGACTAAAAATATCATCTTCATAAAACATAACATCCCCGAGCTTGTGGCTTTGCATATCATTAGCATCACGGATATTTAAGGAATTCATACTAACAACATTGCAATCATGCTCATCATTCAAAGATTTAGTGCCAAACATTTTAATGCATTCTTCTTCTAGCACTTGGGCACAATTTTCCTTTCCATCATTTTCATGAAAGACATTAAAAAGATAAAGCATATGAGGCAACCTCAAATCCATTTTTTTGTAGTTTTCTTTTATAGACTACAGTAGTGGTAAAACAAGAAACTAAAAGATTCGATTGCAAGATCTAAAGATATACTTTCAAGCACTAACCTCCTCGGCAATGGCGCCAGAAAAGAGATTGATGTCTACTACACAACCTTCTTCTTGTAGACGTTGTTGGGCCTCCAAGTGTAGAGGTTTGTAGGCCAGTAGCAAATTTCCCTCAAGTGGATGACCTAAGGTTTATCAATCCGTGGGAGGCGTAGGATGAATATGGTCTCTCTCAAACAACCCTGCAACCAAATAACAAAGAGTCTCTTTTGTCCCCAACACACCCAATACAATGGTAAATTTTATAGGTGCACTAGTTCGGCGAAGAGATGGTGATACAAGTGCAATATGTATGGTAGATAAAAGGTTTTTGTAATCTGAAATTATAAAAACAGCATGGTAGCAAGTAACAAAAGTGAGCATAAACGGTATTGCAATGCTTCGAAACAAGGCCTAGGGTTCATACTTTCACTAGTGCAAATTCTCTCAACAAGGATAACATAATTAGATCAAATAACAATCCCTCAACGTGCAACAAAGAGTCACTCCAAAGTTACTAATAGCGGAGAACAAATGAATAGATTATCGTAGGGTACGAAACCACGTCAAAGTTATTCTTTCTAATCAACCCATTGGGCTATTCCTATAAGTGTCACAAACAGCCCTAGAGTTCGTAGTAAAAGAACACCTTAAGACACAAATCAACCAAAACCCTAATGTCACCTAGATACTCCAATGTCACCATTATCCACGCGGTATGATTATACGATATGCATCAGACAATCTCAAATTCATCTATTCAAACCAACACAAAGTACTTCAAAGAGTGCCCCAAAGTTTCTACCGGAGAGTCAAGACGAAAACATGTGCCAACCCCTATGCATAGATTCCCAAGGTCACGGAAGCCACAAGTTGATCACCAAAACATACATCAACTGGATCAATAGAATACCCCATTGTCACCACGGGTATCCCACTCAAGACATACATCAAGCGTTCTCAAATCCTTAAAGACTCAATCCGATAAGATAACTTCAAAGGGAAAACTCAATCCATTACAAGAATATAGAGGGGGAGAAGCATCATAAGATCTAACTATAATAGCAAAGCTCGTGGTACATCAAGATTGTGCCATATCAAGAACACGAGAGAGAGAGAGAGAGAGAGAGAGAGAGAGAGAGAGATCAAACACATAGCTATTGGTACATACCCTCGTCCCCGAGGGTGAACTACTGCCTCCTCGTCATGGAGAGCGTCGGGATGATGAAGATGGCCACCGGTGATGGATCCCCCCTCCGGCAGGGTGCTGAAACAGGGTCCCGATTGGTTTTTGGTGGCTACAGAGGCTTGCGGCGGCGGAACTCCCGATCTAGGTTATTTTCTAGAGGTTTCTGTATTTATAGGAGAGGTTGGCATCAAGAACAAGTTAGGGGGGCCCACTAAGAGTCCACGAGGCACAGGGGCGCGCCCTAGGGGGGCGCCCTCCACCCTCGTGGGGCCCACAGGCCTCCCCTACAGTAACTCTTCGTTCCAGTACTTTTTATATTTTCTAGAAAAAAACTCCGTTGATTTTCAGCGCATTCTGAGAACTTCTATTTCGACACAAATACAACACCACGGTAGTTCTGCTGAAAACAACGTTAGTCCGGGTTAGTTCTAACCAAATCATAGCAAAATCATGTAAAAATATTATAAACATGACATGAATACATCAAAAATTATGGATACGTTAGAGACGTATCAAGCATCATGCTTCTCGACTGGGGATGATGCCTCGAAAGGTGGTGTTGCTTTGCTTAATGCATGTTCTATCAATCTGCATTTTGTCGAGCGTGTCTTCATAGATGAAGTTAAGCCCACTGCCGCCGTCCATGAGCACTTTGGTAAGACGAAAGTCATCCACAATGGGGTTTAGGACTAAGGTGGCAGGTGCTCGGACTGACCGAGCCTTTGGTTTGTCTTCGGCAGTGAAGGTTATTGACGCGTCGTTCTATGGGCTCGGTACGGCAACTTGGTGGACTTCGGCGAGGTCGCAGAGTGCCATTTTTCGCCAATTATTTGAAGAAAAGGTCTCGAAGACCGTGAGGACGTTAAAATCGTTCCTCTCTGGGAGTAATTCTCTGGAGTGATGGTGGCAAGGATGGCCTCTCCACTCTTTGCTACCTGTCGGAGTACCCAACATGCTCGAAGGCTATGGGGTGGGTCTGTGCTTGGAGTCGCATGTATCGGACAGGGCTTGTCAAGGAGTTCGTCAAGAATGGACCTATATCTTGTAAAGGGTTTATTTTTTTTGCCGAGAGACTGGTGATCCAATGCCCCGCTAGGGTGCATCCATTTAGTCCGGGCCGCACACTGCTTAAAGGCAACGGGCTCTAGTTGAGTTTTCTGGGCCTTCCATGTGCTTTCCATCGTACAATATTCCCTTGTCGGTACAATTGCGATGGAAGACCGCGTGTCGGTGGGAAAGACACCTATGGGATCACTGGAATCCCTTCTACGGTTGCGGGGCGCGGGGATCGTGAGAAGAGCGGGACTAGCAGTCAACACAAAGAGATTTACCCAGGTTCGGGCCGCAAAGATGCGTAAAACCCTACGATCCTGCTTTGGTGGATGTATTTAGTGTTCTTGAGCTCTTGAACTAGCTCTAGGTGTGGTGTGGTTCCCAAAGAGCCGAATCCTTTATCTGTGTGCCATGGGCCTCCTTTTATAGGCGAAAGGGGCTGCCATAGTGGCACACAGGAGGTGGAAAGTGCTACAGCATTACGAGTTTATCGCTAGTATTACAGGACAAGACGCATTTAATGTGAGGCTTAGGTGTCCCTTCGCTTTATCGGGGATGGGGGCGAGGCTCGTCCCGTCCATCGCCGCTCCTCCTCGCTTCGACACGCGCCCTGGCCAGCGATGCATGTGGTGCCATGTAGGCAGGCAGGCAGCTAAGGTGGCGCGGTGGTGGAGCCTCCACGAAGGATTGCATGCTGCCACGCAGGTGCCTACCCAGCTGGTTGGGTCGGCAGCTGCATGCGAACGGAGGTGAAGACTTAGCTGGCGCGGGCCTGGCAGCGGCCCTGCCGGTGCGCTTGGCGAGGACCTTGTCGGGTGGCCCGGCAAGGGTCTTGCCGTGGCGTGCTGGCCTCCCCGGCAAGGAACTTGCCGGGGGTCTTGCGGGTTTCTTCGGTGAGGATGGTTGCCTTCCTATCCTCATTTGATCTTGTCTATTCTTTGTCTTCACAAAGATCTGCATGCCACCACAAAGGTGCCTCCCGAGCCTTGTCCCAACGCGTTTATCGACCGTTGGTGGGCTCAAGTGCGGCTCACTTTGGCTGGCGTGGGCAAGCTCCCACGGCAAGGGTCTTGCCGGGGCCGCTGAGGCTGCCCCGGCAAGGGTCCTTGCCAGGGAAACTGATACGTCTCCAACGTATCTATAATTTATGAAGCATTCATGCTATTTTATTATCTGTTTTGAATGATTACGGGCTTTATTATACACTTTTATATTACTTTTGGGACTAACCTATTAACCGGAGGCCCAGCCCATATTGCTGTTTTATTGCCTGTTTCAGTATTTCGAAGAAAAGGACTATCAAACGGAGTCCAAACGGAATGAAACCTTCCGCAGCATGATTTTTGGGAAGAATATGATCCTGGAGACTTGGAGTTCACGTCAGAAGATCCTCGAGGCAGCCACGAGATACGAGGGCGCCCCTCTGTAGGGCATGCCCCCTGTCTCGTGGGCCCCTCGAGCACCTCCCGACTGACTTCTTTCACCTATATAAGCCTACGTACCCTAAAAACATCGAATATCATAGTAGATTGGGAGTTTCGCCGCTGCAAGCCTCTGTAGCCACCAAAAACCTCTCGGGAGCCTGCTCCCGCACCCTGCCGGAGGGGGGATCCATCACCGGTGGCCATCTTCATCATCCCGGTGCTATCCATGACGAGGAGGGAGTAGTTCACCCTCGGGGCTGAGGGTATGTACCAGTAGCTATGTGTTTGATCTCTCGCTCTTGTGTTCTCTCTATGGCACGATCTTGATGTATCGCGAGCTTTGCTATTATAGTTGGATCTTATGATGTTTCTCCACCTCTACTCTCTTGTGATGAATTGAGTTTCCCTCTTGAAGTTATCTTATCGGATTGAGTCTTTATTTGAGAACACTTGATGTATGTCTTGCCGTGTTTATCTGTGGTGACAATGGGATATCACGTGCCACTTGATGTATGTTTTAGTGACCAACTTGCGGGTTCCGCCCATGAACCTATGCGTAGGGATTGGCACACGTTTTCTTGACTCTCCGGTAGAAACTTTGGGGCACTCTTTGAAGTACTTTGTGTTGGTTGGATGAATTTGAGATTGTGTGATGCATATCGTATAATCATGCCCATGGATACTTGAGGTGACAATGGAGTATCTAGGTGACATTTGGGTTTTGGTTGATTTGTGTCTTAAGGTGTTATTCTAGTACGAACTCTTTTATAGATTGATCCTAAAGAATAACTTTGAGGTGGTTTTGTACCCTAGCATAATCTCTTCGTTTGTTCTTCGCTATTAGTGGCTTTGGAGTGACTCTTTGTTGCATGTTGAGGGATTGTTATATGATCTATCTATGTTATTATTGTTGAGAGAACTTGCACTAGTGAAAGTATGAACCCTATGCCTTGTTTCCTACCATTGCAATACCGTTTACGCTCACTTTTATCATTAGTTACCTTGCTGTTTTTATATTTTCAGATTACAAAAACCTATATCTACTATCCATATTGCACTTGTATCACCATCTCTTCGCCGAACTAGTGCACCTATACAATTTACCATTGTATTGGGTGTGTTGGGGACACAAGAGACTCTTTGTTATTTGGTTGCAGGGTTTTTTGAGAGAGACCATATTCATCCTACGCCTCCTACGGATTGATAGACCTTAGGTCATCTAGTTGAGGGAAATTTGCTACTGTCCTACAAACATGTGCACTTGGAGGCCCAACAACGTCTACAAGAAGAAGGTTGTGTAGTAGACATCAGAAACCTGCTCCATCCATCTGATCTTTGTGGCCTTGGTTCTTGTTGTTGCTTCGTTTGTCCTGTGCCTTCGGCTTCTCTCCGGCTTCCCTTTCCTGCCATGTTATGCGTGGCCGTGGCGGGAGGCTCTGACTGCCCGTGCACAAGTAAAGGGGTCAAAAGCAGTGCCCCTACTTTTGTACACTGACAGGAGCCCCCGGGCCTGGGTCACACATAAGCACATCACATTGTTGGGCCAGGCCCAGAACGGTGCGAGGGTAGTTGGGGAGGATTTTTACCGCGGCCAATGTTCCGTCCGCTGGGCTTTCCCACGACCCGTGCTGAAAGCGTGACGTGGGGGTCGCTCGCACGTGCATGACGGAAGCATGCTGGATTCACCTTGTGGTGGACAGTAAAGAGGCGGCTTGCGTGTCTCTTCGAGACTGCAAGGCCGCCTCCCATTTACTGCCTTCGCTTGGGAACCGTCGTTCCACGCGTCCCACTGCGCCCGCCCCTTGCACCATGTTTGCTGCATGCATAATGCAGAGCGAATGGCAGGCGCGCGGGGCGTGGGAAGTCGCGCGCGTGCGGGTCGATTCCCACGCGCCTTCAATGGAGCGGGGAGGACGATCGATGATACGTCTCCAACGTATCTATAATTTTTGATTGCTCCATGCTATATTATCCACTGTTTTAGGCAATATTGGGCATTATTATCCACTTTTATATTACTTTTGGGACTAACTTATTAACCGGAGGCCCAGCCCAGATTTGTTGTTTTATGCCTATTTCAGTATTTCGAGGAAAAGGAATATCAGACGGAGTCAAAACGGAACTAAATCAACTTGAGAAGTTATTTTTGAAAGGAAAGCCACCTGATGGACTTGGACCCCACGTCGGAAGATACGGGAGGTGCTCACGAGGGTGGGGGGCGCGCCCACCCCCCTAGGGCGCGCCCCCTGCCTCGTGGGCCCCACCGACGTACTTCTTGCACCCATATATACCTACATACCCTAAAACTTCCAGAACAGAAGATAGATTGGGAGTTCCGCTGCCGCAAGCCTCTGTAGCCACCAAAAACCTCTCGGGAGCCCTTCCCCGCACCCTACCGGAGGGGGATCCCATCACCAGTGGCCATCTTCATCATCCCAGCGCTATCCATGACGAGGAGGGAGTAGTTCACCCTCGGGGCTAAGGGTATGTATAGCTATGTGTTTGATCTCTCTCTCTCTCTCGTGTTCTCCCTCGTGTTCGCTCTATGGCACGATCTTGATGTATCCCGAGCTTTGCTATTGTAGTTGGATCTTATGATGTTTCTCCCCCTCTACTCTCTTGTGATGAATTGAGTTTCGCATTTGAAGTTATCTTATCGGATTGAGTCTTTTATGAGAACACTTGATGTATGTCTTGCCGTGATTATCTGTGGTGGCAATGGGATATCATGTGCCACTTGATGTATGTTTTGGTGATCAACTTGCGGGTTTCGTGACATTGGGAACCTATGCATAGGGGTTGGCACACGTTCTTGACTCTCCGATAGAAACTTTGGGGCACTCTTTGAAGTACTTTGTGTTGGTTGGATGAATCTGAGATTGTGTGATGCATATCGTATAATCATGCCTACGGATACTTGAGGTGACAATGGAGTATCTAGGTGACATTAGGGTTTTGGTTGATTTGTGTCTTAAGGTGTTATTCTAGTACGAACTTTTTTATAGATTGATCCGAAAGAATAACTTTGAGGTGGTTTCGTACCCTACCATAATCTCTACGTTTGTTCTCCTCTATTAGTGGCTTCGGAGTGACTCTTTGTTGCATGTTGAGGGCTTGTTATATGATCTATCTATGTTATTATTGTTGAGAGAACTTGCACTAGTGAAAGTATGAACACTAGGCCTTGTTTCCTATCATTGCAATACCATTTATGCTCACTTTTATCATTAGTTACCTTGTTGTTTTTATTGTTTCAAATTACAAAAACCTATATCTACTATCTATTTTGCACTTGTATCACCATCTCTTCGCCGAACTAGTGCACCTATACAATTTACCATTGTATTTGGTGTGTTGGGGACACAAGAGACTCTTTATTATTTGGTTGCAGGGTTGCTTGAGAGAGACCATCTTCACCCTACGCCTCCTATTGATAAACCTTAGGTCATCCACTTGAGGAAAATTTTCTAATGTCCTACAAACATGTGCACTTGCAGGCCCAACAACGTCTACAAGAAGAAGATTGTGTAGTAGACATCAAGCTCTTTTCTGGCGCCGTTGCCGGGGAGGTGAGTGCTTGAAGGTATATCTTTAGATCTTGCAATCGAATCTTTTTGTTTCTTGTTTTATCACTAGTTTAGTTTATAAAAGAAAACTACAAAAAAGAATGGAATTAAGGATGCCTCATATGCTTCATCTTTTTAATGTCTTCCATGAAAATGATGGGAAGGAAAATTGTGCTCAAGCACTAGAAGAAGAATTACATAGAATGCTTGGCATAAAATATGTGAATGATGAGCATGATTGCAATGTTGTTAGTATGAATTCCTTGAATATCCATGATGCTGATGATATGCAAAGCCACAAGCTTGGGGAAGCTATGTTTGATGAAGATGATATTTTTTGTCCCCCAAGCTTTGATGAGCAAATTTACTATGATGAAAGCATGCCTCCTATCTGCGATGATTATTGTGATGACACGTATGCTTTAAAGAATTATGATAACCATGAAACTTGTCATCTTGATCTTAATTTTCAATCATATGATAGTTATTTTGTTGACTTTGCTCCCACTATTATTCATGAGAAGAATTTTGCTTATGTGGAGAGTAATAAAATTTCTATGCCAGTAGATCATGAAGAGAATGCTTTAGGTGCTGGTTCTATTGTTGAATGCATTCATGATGCTACTGAAAATTATTATGAGGGAGGAATATATGCCTGTAGGAATTGCAATAATGTCAAGTTTCCTCCCTATGTGCTTAAATTTTTGAAGCTATGCTTGTTTTACCTTCCTATGCTAGCTGATTATTGTTCCCATAAGTTGTTTTCTCACAAAATCCCTATGCATAGGAAGTGGGTTAGACTTAAATGTGCTAGTCATATGCTTCATGATGCTCCCGTTATGTTTCAATTCTTATCTTTTATGCGAGCATCATTGTCATCATCATGCCTAGCTAGAAAGGCATTAAAGAAAAGCGCTTGTTGGGAGACAACCCAATATTTATCCTTACTGTTTTTGTGTGTCCACATGATTATGTTACTGTAGTAATCATGTTTTATATCTTTTGTTTAAATAAAGTGCCAAGTAAGACCTTTAGGATAGCTTACGGTGATAGTTGTATTGATCCTGCTGAAAATCAGAAACTTTTGCACCCAGTAAATTAGTTTTGTTAATTCACAGAAACGTGATCTTGATCTGATTCTTCTTTCTCTGGATTGGCACAGAAATTGGTTAAGATTTCCTAATTTTGTAGGATTTTTGGAGTTCCATAAGTATAGGTTTGATACAGATTACTACAGACTGTTCTGTTTTTGACAGATTCTGTTTTTCGTGTGTTATTTGCTTATTTTGATGCATCTATGGCTAGTATTAAGTAGTATGAACCATGGAGAACTTGGAATACAGTAGGTTTAACACCAATTTAAATAAATAATGAGTTCATTACAGTACCTTATGTGGTGGTTTTGTTTTCTTATACTAACGGAGCTTACGAGTTTTCTGTTGAGTTTTGTGTTGTGGAGTTTTCTAGTTTTGGGTAAGGATTCGATGGACTATGGAATAAGGAGTGGAAAGAGCCTAATCTTGGGGATGCCCAAGTAACCCCAAGATAATATTCAAGAATAGCCAAAATCCTAAGCTTGGGGATGCCCCGGAAGGCATCCCCTCTTTCGTCTTCGTTCATCGGTAACTTTACTTGGAGCTATATTTTTATTCACCACATGATATGTGTTTTGCTTGGAGAGTCATTTCCTTTTTTAGTTTTTGCTTGCTGTTAGTTAGAATAATGTTTTGCATCTTTAGTTTCAATAAAAAAGTCAAGGATAGCCTTTGCCATGCTTATTTTGCTAGTATACATGTTGCTGTTTGGAAACAGAAAGTTTACCGCTGTTGCAAAAATTCCCTAGAACAGTCAGAGAATGATATATTGTTGAAACCTTTTGCATAATGAGATCTGATAAATTTACTGCAGTGGGAATTTTATTTCATAATTTTTGGAGTTAGGTAATCATTGATACTCTTGCATTCTTTACAGACTGTACTGTTTTGGCAGATTGCTGCTATGTTTGCATTGTTTGCATATGTTTGCTTGTTTAATGATTCAATTTGAGGTTAGGAGTACTAAATATGCAGAGACATTTAGTATTCAATGTGGAATAATAATTTTAGTGATTTGTTACAGTAGAAAATGATAAGGTTTTGCATTGGTTTATACTAACCTATCTCACGAGTTCTTGTTGAGTTTGGTGTGGATGAAGCTTTTGATAAAAAGAGAAACCATGGTATGAGAGTAATTAAGGAGACACAAAATCTCAAGCTTGGGGATGCCCAAGGCACCCCAAGATAATATTTCAAGAAGTCTCAAGCATTCTAAGCTTGGGGATGCCCCGGTAGGCATCCCACCTTTCTTCTTCAACAACTATCAGTTAGTATCGGTTGAGCCTAAGTTTTTGCTTCTTCACATGAGTTGTGCTATCCTTGTAATGTAGTTTTCTTTAGCTTTGCTTGCTGTTTGAATAAAGTATCAAGATCTGAAATTATTAAATGGGAGAGTCTTCACATAGTTGCACAATTATTCGACTACTCATTGTGCTTCACTTATATCTTTTGAGCATGATAATTTTTGCTCTAGTGCATCACTTATATCTTTTAGAGCACGGTGGTGGATTTGTTTTAAAAGAAACTATTGATCTCTCATGCTTCACTTAGATTATTTTGAGAGTCGTTAATAGCATGGAAATTTGCTTAATATTAATATACTTGGTATTCAAGATATGTGAAACTTTCTTTTGAGTGAGTTGAATACTAAGATAAGTTTGATGCTTGATAATTGTTTTGAGATATGGAGGTGATAAAATCAAAGTCGTGCTAGTTGAGTAATTGTGAATTTGAGAAATTCTTGTGTTGAAGTTTGCAAGTCCCGTAGCATGCACGTATGGTTAAAGTTGTGTAACAAATTTGAAACATGAAGTGTACCTGGCTTGTGCATCCTTATGAGTGGCGGTCGGGGACGAGCGATGGTCTTTTCCTACCAATCTATCCCCCTAGGAGCATGCGCGTAGTACTTGATTTTTGATGACTTCTAAATTTTTGCAATAAGTATATGAGTTCTTTTGACTAATGTTGAGTCCATGGATTATACGCACTTTTACCTTTCCGCCCTTGCTAGCCTCTTCAGTACCGTGCATTGCCCTTTCTCACCTTGAGAGTTGGTGCACACTTCGCCGGTGCATCCAAACCCCATGATACGATATGCTCTATTACACATAAACCTCCCTATGTCTTCCTCAAAACAGCCACCATACCTACCTATTATGGCATTTCCATAGCCATTCCGAGATATATTGCCATGCAACTTCCATCATCATCATCATGACATACATTACTTTTGTCATATTGCCATTGCATGATCATGTAGTTGACATCGTATTTGTGGCAAAGCCACCATGCATTATTTTTCATACATGTCACTCTTGATTCATTGCACCATCCCGGTACACCGCCGGAGGCATTCATATAGAGTCATATCTTGTTCTAAGTTTCGAGTTTTAATCCTTATGTTGTAATCAATAGAAGTGTGATGATCATCATTATTAGAGCATTGCCCAAACAAAAAAAAAGAGAGAAAGGCCAAAAAAAAGAAAGGCCCAAAAAAAGGGGCAATGCTACTATCTCTTTTTCCACACTTGTGCTTCAAAGTAGCACCTTGTTCTTCATGTAGTGAGTCTCATATATTGTGCTTCAAAGTAGCACCTTGTTCTTCCTATAATGAGTCTCATAAGTTATCTTTTTATACTAGTGGGAATTTTTCATTATAGAACTTGGCTTGTATATTCCTATGATGGGCTTCCTCAAATGCCCTAGGTCTTCATGAGCAAGCGAGTTGGATGCACCCACTAGTTTTCTTTTGTTGAGCATTCATTGCTCTAGTGCATCCGTTGCATGGCAATCCCTACTCCTCATGTTGACATCAATTAATGGGCATCTCCATAGCCCGTTGATTATCCTCGTCAATGTGAGACTTTCTCCTTTTTGCCTTCTCCACACAATCCCCATCATCATATTCTATTCCACCCATAGTGCTATATCCATGGCTCACGCTCACGTATTGCGTGAAGGTTGAAAAAGTTTGAGATTATTTAAGTATGAAACAATTGCTTGGCTTGTCATCGGGGGTATAGAAGTTGGGAACATCTTTGTGTGACGAAAATGAAGCATAGCCTAACTATATGATTTTGTAGGGATGAACTTTCTTTTGCCATTCTATTTTGAGAAGACATGATTACTTTGATTAGTATGCTTGAAGTATTATTATTTTTATGTCAATATGAACTTTTGTCTTGAATCTTCCGGATCTGAATATTCATATCACAAGTAAGAAGAGTTACATTGACATTATGCCAACTAGCATTCCACATCAAAAATTCTTTTTTATCATTTACCTACTCGAGGACGAGTAGGAATTAAGCTTGGGGATGATTGATACGTCTCCAACGTATCTATAATTTTTGATTGCTCCATGCTATATTATCTACTGTTTTATGCAATATTGGGCTTTATTATCCACTTTTATATTATTTTTGGGACTAACTTATTAACCGGAGGCCCAGCCCAGATTTGTTGATTTATGCCTATTTCAGTGTTTCGAGGAAAAGGAATATCAGACGGAGTCAAAACGGAACGAAATCAACTTGAGAAGTTATTTTTGGAAGGAAAGCCACCTGATGGACTTGGACCCCACGTCAGAAGATACGGGAGGTGCTCACGAGGGTGGGGGGCGCGCCCACCCCCCTAGGGCGCGCCCCCCTACCTCGTGGGGCCCCCGTAGCTCCACCGACATACTCCTTGCACCCATATATACCTACGTACCCTAAAACTTCCAGAACAGAAGATAGATCGGGAGTTCTGCTGCCGCAAGCCTTTGTAGACACCAAAAACCTCTCGGGAGCCCTACCCGGCACCCTGCCCGAGGGGGATCCCATCACCAGTGGCCATCTTCATCATCCCGGCGCTATCCAAGACGAGGAGGGAGTAGTTCACCCTCGGGGCTGAGGGTATGTACCAGTAGCTATGTGTTTGATCCCTCTCTCTCTCTCGTGTTCTCTCTCGTGTTCCCTCTATGGCACGATCTTGATGTATCCCAAGCTTTGCTATTGTAGTTGGATCTTATGATGTTTCTCCCCCTCTACTCTCTTGTGATGAATTGAGTTTCCCCTTTGAAGTTATCTTATCGGATTGAGTCTTTTATGAGAACACTTGATGTATGTCTTGCCGTGATTATCTGTGGTGACAATGGGATATCATGTGCCACTTGATGTATGTTTTGGTGATCAACTTGTGGGTTTCGTGACATTGGGAACCTATGCATAGCGGTTGGCACACGTTCTTTACTCTCCGATAGAAACTTTGGGGCACTCTTTGAAGTACTTTGTGTTGGTTGGATGAATCTGAGATTGTGTGATGCATATCGTATAATCATGCCTACGGATACTTGAGGTGACAATGGAGTATCTAGGTGACATTAGGGTTTTGGTTGAATTGTGTCTTAAGGTGTTATTCTAGTACGAACTCTTTTATAGATTGATCCGAAAGAATAACTTTGAGGTGGTTTCATACCCTACCATAATCTCTACGTTTGTTCTCCGCTATTAGTGGCTTCGAAGTGACTCTTTGTTGCATGTTCAGGGCTTGTTATATGATCTATCTATGTTATTATTATTGAGAGAACTTGCACTAGTGAAAGTATGAACCCTAGGCCTTGTTTCCTATCATTGCAATACCGTTTACGCTCACTTTTATCATTAGTTACCTTGCTGTTTTTATTATTTCAGATTACAAAAACCTATATCTACTATCTATTTTGCACTTGTATCACCATCTCTTCGCCGGACTAGTGCACCTACACAATTTACCATTGTATTGGGTGTGTTGGGGACACAAGAGACTCTTTGTTATTTGGTTGCAGGGTTGCTTGAGAGAGACTATCTTCATCCTACGCCCCCTACGGATTGATAAACCATAGGTCATCCACTTGAGGGAAATTTGCTACTATCCTACAAACCTATGCACTTGCAGGCCCAACAACGTCTACAAGAAGAAGGTTGTGTAGTAGACATCAGTTGACGGCCCCGCTTGCTGTCACTTCAACGCACCGGATTGGCCGAGGGTGGGCGGCCAAGCCTCGCCCCCGCCCCTTTATAAATAGGGGGGCGGGGGAATGGTGCCTCTTAACTCTTCGCCATCTGCCTCTCCCCATTCCTGCTTCCCTTCTTCTTCTGCCATGGCGAGGGGGCGTGGCGACGCATCTTCGGTGGAGGCGAGGGTATCGGCCAGACAGCGCATCGCTCCTCTCCAGGAGCTCGTAGCGGCGGAGCCGGCCGCTAGAGGAAGGGGGAGGGGGGAGGTCGAGGCTGTCACGGTGCCCAAGGGAGAGGACGACGGGGCGGCAGATCCGCCTCGCCCCCTCCAGCAGCCCCTCCTTCGATGGAGGGCCACGCTGGGGACAACCCCTGTGAATTCTTCGTCAAGCTGTGCCATCCGCCGCAGCGTCGCTTTCGCCTTCCGACCCCATTTGTGCGGGAGATGGAGCTGGATCCGCCGCAGGCGCTGCGGCTGCACATGAGGGGTTGTGGGAACAGTGGAACCTGGGTCGACGTCGAGTTCCCCACCCCTCACGTCATGTATCTTCACCGAGGGTGGAAGACCTTCGCTCACCTCCACAGCTTGACGGATGGGCTCGCTCTCCATTTCAAACAAATGGAGGGTGGCCTCCTCTCCGTCAAGATCTTCGGGCACTTCGGGACCCGCGTGAGGTGCTGCGTGGAGAGCTCCTCTGACAATGAAGATTCCTCCTCAAGCGAGAGTGGCGAGGAAGACAACGGCAGCAACAACGAGGGCAGCGGGCGGCAGGATGACGGGTCCGACTAGGTGTTGGGCGCCGCTCCGAGCAGCACCGGCAACCCCATCATCCGTGTCGCCGCCTCCTTAAACTTCTCAGGGTCATCTCCTTGGGCGGCTGGCGTAGGGAGGCTGCAGAAGAGGAAGAGGACGGGCGGCAAGGCTGTCAAGTCGGAGTACGCGGGCACCGACGCCTTTGTCGTGTGTTGGCGTCCTGCCGCCTCGTCTTCAAGCTCTGCCTCCGGCGCCGCCATCACCATCCAGCCCTTGGACGGCCGCCGAGATGTTCTCTTGGTGTTTTCTGCCACTCGTAGCTCGCCTAGGCGCCCCTTTTCCCTTCTGCTTTCTTGTTCCATTTCCTGAGGAGAGGGACAAGACAGGGATTACGAGCACCTTATATCTTTTTAGTCTTGTAAGTCTTCGGGCCTTTGTTAGCTTTAGAACTTGTAATCCCCTTGTTCATGTTTTTCATTTTGTATGAACTGTACCTGTACTGGATGCTTTTTAATGAAGAAGGGACGCTTGCCGGGATTTTTGTTCGCGGGAGGAATCCACGACAAGGAGTGAATCCTTGTTATCTTTAAGACAAACGCTTTTTTTCCTGGCAACAGACCTTGCCGTCTCCCCACCTTGCTCAACCTTTCTCACGCTCTTGGCGGAGGCAGGGATGAGGTCGGCTTAGGCTCCCCATTCTCCTTTTTTGCTGCCGCGGCTATGACCAAATTCGGGCAGGGAATAATCCTTGGGTGCCGAGAAGGGGGAGCACGACAGCTTAGAGATAGAATGGGGTTTCACGTATCCAAGTCCATAACGAAATGCATGATAGAGGATAAAGGACTTATCTGGATCTGCAGCCGTGGTGACCTTGGCTTGCCGCGAAGGGACCCTTGTTCTTGCAGCCCCCGACAACTCTAGCTTGTCGGGGTCCGGGCGCCGGTCCGTTCCCTTTCTTCCAAAATAGCTCGGCAAGAATACTTATGTGCCCTGCGAACCAAAGAAGACAGAGAGGAACAGAGAGACGCGCACTCGACCTCTAAGCTAGGGGTTAGCCACCGCTAAGCACTATCAACCGTAACCAAGGAAGAGACTCAATCTAGCATGCATGCTATAACTTAGGGCACCAGCGCTTCGTTTATTTATGCTCAGGGTCTGCGCCTGGCTTTGCACAAGGGTTACATGCCTTGCTGGCAAGGCTCGTACAAGAACTTGCGGAGATGCTCAATGTTCCAGGAGTTGCTTACTAGAATGGCATCTTCGGTCTCCAGCCGGACTGCGTCGGGCCTGGTGACTCGTGTTACCCGATAAGGGCCTTCCCACTTTGGCGTCAACTTGTTGGAATTCTTGGCCGACTGAACGTGCCGAAGAACAAGGTCGCCTTCCTCAAAGCTCCGGGCACGAACCTTGCGGCTATGGTAGCGGCGCAAAGCTTGCTGGTAGTGTGCTGCTCTCACAGCCGCCCAGAGATGATCTTCCTCAAGGAACGTCGCGTCATCTTGCTGCAATCGCTCTTGCTCAAGCTCATCATAAGCGAGCACTCGAGGTGACCCGTATATGAGTTCCATGGGGAGAACTGCTTCTGCCCCGTAAACCAGGGCAAAGGGTGTCTGGCTGGTGGCTTGATTTGGTGTCATTCTGATCGACCAAAGAACCGCCGGCAACTCATCAATCCAGCACCTTCCACTCCCGTGCAGCCTATCAAAAGTTTTCGTTCTTAAGCCTCGCAGGACTTAAGCATTTGCTCTCTCCGCTTGGCCGTTGCTCCGTGGATGTGCCACGAAAGCAAAACAGACCCTGCTGCCGAGATCCTCAATGTATTGCATGAAGGCATGGCTTGTGAACTGTGTGCTGTTGTCGGTGATGATCCTGTTGGGCACCCCAAAATGGCACACTAGTCCCTTGAAGAACTTGATGGCTGACTGCGCTGTCACCTTCCTCACTGCCTCCACCTCTGGCCACTTTGTGAACTTGTTGACCGCGACGTACAAGTACTCCAAGCCCCCGACAGCATGGGGGAAAGGGCCCAATATGTCGAGCCCCCAGACGGAGAAGGGTCAGGAGAGAGGAATAGTTTGAAGGTCTTGAGCCGGTTGATGGAGCTTCTTCGAATGGAACTGGCATGCTTCACACTTGGTTACTAGTGCCGTCGCATCCTGGAGGGCGGTGGGCCAGAAGAAACCTTGCCGGAAGGCTTTGCCAGCAAGGGCCCTCGACCCTATGTGGGAGCCACATATGCCTCCATGTATCTCAGCCAACAGCTTCAGTCCTTCCTCCCGGGAGATGCACATCAATTTCACCCCATTCGGTCTTCTTCTGTACAATACGTTATCAACGAATTGGTACAGAGCAGACCGGCGGGCTACTCTTTCTACCTCTTCCTGCTCCTCAGGAAGCTCTCCTTTCTGAAGGAATCGGACAGTGTGTTGTGCCCATGCCGGAGCCTGTGGCTCGACGGCAAGGACCAAAGGCATCTCTTCTGCCACGGGAGCGGCCGCCTCCACGGCCATGACCTGAGGTCCTACCGGAGTCGGTTGTCCTGCGGCAAGATCGGCATCCACGGCAACATCTTCGTCGGCGGCTCCGGGGAGCTCGGTGGGGAAGTACTTGCCGGGGCCTAGCTTCCTCCGCTTGCTCTGCCTGGTCGACGGCTCAACGGATGGTTGGGTTAACTGAAGCACAAAAGTACCTGGTTCCACAGGAAGCTTGAGGGCAGCGTGCTTTGACAGGTAGTCGGCGATGTCGTTCTCCGCCCAAGGGACATGCTCCGCTTGTATACTGTCAAAGCGCTCCTCCAGTTTCCTCACCTCATCTACGTAAGCTTCCATCAACGGGCTTTGATAATCTTTGTTGATCTGCCTGACGGCGAGTTCTAAGTCGCCCCTAACGATGAGCTTCTTAACTCCGAGGTCTGCCGCGATCCTGAGACCGGCGAGCAACCCCTCATATTCGGCGGTGTTGTTGGTTGACATCTCCTAGGGGAAGTGCCTCTGGATGACATACTTGAGGTGCTCTCCGGTGGTGCGACAAGCAGCACAGCAGCGCCGGCGCCTTGCAGCGAGAAGGCATCATCAAAGTACATGATCCAGTTGCGGCTCATTTCCTTGCCGGGGAGAGTGGTCTCCTGTACCTCTTCGTCAGGTGTCGAGGTCCATTCCGCAACAAACTCCGCCAAGACTCTGCTCTGAATCGTCGAGGTACTTTCAAACTTCAAACCAAAGCTTGACAGCTCTAGGGCCCATTCCATGATCCTCCCCGTTGCATCTGGGTTGTGTAGTATCCGTTGCAATGCGAGGCGGGTGACTACCGTGATCTCGTGTTCTTGGAAGTAGTGGTGCAGCTTCCTCGAAGCCATAAGGAGGCCGAAGAGCAGATTTTGCACACATGAGTACCTCGACCTAGCCCCCTGCAAGAGGGAGCTGACGAAGTACACTGGGTGCTGCACCTTCTTCTTCTTATGCGCCTCTTCACCCGGTCGTGTGGGTCCTGTTGCGCTGGCGTCAACCCCTGCCGGGACTCAATCTTGCCGGGATCGAGCCCTGCCGGAGAGGGTTTCAGCTTGCTATTTGTTGGCTCTGCTGCTGCCGCTGCCTTCTCGTCGACCTCTCTCTGCGCCACTAGTGCGGTGCTAACCACTTGATTTGTTGCCGCTAGGTAAAGCATCAACGGTTCTTGTGGTTTGGGCGCAACCAGTACTAGGGTAGAGGAGAGGTATTTCTTCAAATCTTGCAGCGCTGCCTCGGCCTCTGGGGTCCACTCCACTAGCCCTGCCTTCTTCAAGATCTTAAAAAAAGGAAGGGCACGCTCCGCTGACTTGGAGATGAACCGGCTCATGGCGGCAACACAAACAGTGAGCCGACGCATGTCCTTGATCCGCTTGGTGCCACAATCTCCTCAATGGCCTTGATCTTATCTGGGTTTGCTTCAATCCCGCGCTGGGACACAAAGAACCGAGAAGCTTGCCGGACGGGACGCCGAAGACACACTTCTCAGGGTTCAATTTGAGGTTGATCTTGCGCAGGTTCCCTAATGTTTCCTCTAGATCTTGCACAAGGGTTGCTTTGTCCTTGGTTTTGACCACTATGTCATCCATATAAGCTTCCATATTTCTATGTAGCTGGGTGTAAGTGCATCTAGTGCCCCTTAGTGATTTTGGTGTATTGAAGACTTATAGGTTAAGGGATTGATGCGTTTGTGAGTGTACACAGGTCTATAAGTCTATGAGGAGATTGATATTTACAGAGAAAGTCGACCCCTAAAAATGAAGTTCTTCGACTGAAGACTTTGATATTCTGAAGACTTTCTGAAGACTTTGAAAGTGAAGAATTTGGTGTGACCTTGAAGACTTGGTATTCATTCGAGGAACATGAAGCGTGAAGACTTTTGTTTTCGTAGTTTCATTTTCTCTTTCTTGAGTCATAGGAAACACCGTACTGTTAAAGGGGGTCGAGGAAATACTAAGGAAAAATTTCCATGTGATGCTCAACTCAAAATCCTACATCTACCAATCCCTTCGAGTGAAGCCATTGGAAATCTCATACAGTTCAGTCAATTTCTTCCGTGATAGAGACGCAGTTCTTCTGATCACTGAGGACTTTGCTCTGACTGAGGAGTTAGGAATTCGCCAGTGCGAATCGTCTACACAGTGAGGAACATGATAGCCCTGAGGAATTTGAGAGTCAAATTTCCGACCGTTGTTGTGCTGCGCGCCGGCTGTCCCAAAATATCTTATCCACCTAACGGTCATATCATTGAAGGGCATTTATGTCTTATCATGTCGGGCTGCTCCCTAGGCTATAAATAGCCGCCCCCTACAACCACTAGTTGGTTGGCTGCTCCGAGAGAACTTGACACTTGTCATTTGAGAGCAACCCATCCTCCGAGGACTTTGAGCGAAAATCATCAAGTGAGGAAAATCCAAAACCAAACCCCCACAAACCCAAAGTGATTGAGCATCACTGAAGAAATTGATCCTGCGTGGATTCGACGCTTGTTACCTTTGAAGACTATGCTTCTTCCAGACGGTTAGGCGTCAAGGTCTAGAGCATCCAAGAGGAATTGTGGATTGCCGAGTGACCAAGTCTGTGAAGGTTTGGAAGTCACCTGAAGACTTACCACGAGTGATTGGACGAGGCTTGCATGGTCTCAGTTCAAGGAGAATACGGTGAGGACTGGGTGTCCTGAGTTGCGGCTCAGAGACTGGGTGTCCGGGACTACGTGTCCTCGAGTTTAAATACTCAGCTGCTCCAACCAGACGTACAACTGAGACAACAGTTGGAACTGGTCTACCAAATCATTGTCTTCACCAACTAACTGGTTCTATCTCCTCAACCCTTTCATTTCCTCATTACTGTGTTGACTGTTTGTTCATATCTGTGCTTGAAGACTTTGACTGAAGACTTTCTCAATTTCCTCAGTTCAATTTCTTCAGTCTGTTTGTCTTCATCTTGTGTTATCTTGTGATTACGCTTTCTGTACTCTGTGCTAGTCTTCATTTCATCATGATGACCATGCTTGTATTCTGTTACGCTTAGTTCTGAGTACTTATTCCGCTGCTAGTAGTTCTTCAGTAAGGAATTTCCTCACCGGCAAATTCCTCAGTGAAGAATTCATAAAAATCACCTATTCACCCCCCTCTAGTCGATATAACGCACTTTGAATTGGTATCAGAGCAAGGTACTCCCTTGTTCTGTGTGATTTTGGTTTAACCGCCTGGAGTTTTAGTTATGTCGACCGCAGGTATGATCTAGGTCTCGGCTGGGTGTCCTACCTTTGATGGGACGGACTACCCCTACTGGAAGAACAAGATGCGAATGCATCTTGAGACAATTGACAACGATCTCTGGTATGTTGTGGAAAATGGTGTCCCCTCTGTCACACCCTCACTGAATGCTACGATGTGAAGAGATTCAAGCAACTCGATTCTCAAGTGAAGAATATCATATGTGGCCATCTGAGTAAAGGACAGTATGGAAGAGTGAGTGCTTTGGAAACTGCTAAGCTTATCTGGGATAGGCTGTCCAAAGTGAATGAAGGAGTCTCAACTCAGCGTGACTCTCGAGTTGATGTTCTTCAGAATCTCTTCAACCGCTTCAAAAGACTCGACAATGAAAATGTCCAACAAACCTTTGATCGCCTCACTGACATCTCAAATGAGCTTCAAGCCCTCGGTGCCACTGACATCACTAATCATGAGGTGGTGAAGAAACTGTTGAGATCGCTTGATTCCTCATTTGATACTCTGGGACTGATGATACAAGAACGTGCTGACTACAAGTCTCTTGATCCTGCCGATATCCTCGAAAGGCTAAATGCTCACGAGTTCCAGCTTGCTGAAAAGAGAGATCTCTATGGTTCAAGCTATGGCAAACCACGTGCCCTGAAGGCCAAGCTGTGTTTGACTCTGAATGTGAGGATTCTGGTAGTAGCCTTGGTGATCCTGAAGAATTGAGCCAGGAGCTTGCACTGCTCGTGAAGAAATTCCAGAAGTTCTCAAGACGTGGTCGCTTTGGAAAATCCTCAAGAAGCAGTGATTCCTCATCCAGTGACTATAAGAGAAGGTTGTGCCACAAATGCAAGAAACCTTGTCACTATATTCAAGATTGTCCTCAGTGGGAAAAGGAAATGAAGAAGAAGAAATACAAGGATTACAGTTCCGATGATGCGAAGAAGAAGAAGAAATCATCAAAATCTTTGTCATCAAAATCCTCGAAGTCTTCATCTCACAAGAAGAGCAGCTCCAAGAAGGCTCGGGCATTCATTGGCAAGGAAATGGACTCTGAAGCTGAATCTAAGGAAAATGATGAAGAGGAGGCGTCTGAAGAATCTGAATCTGGTGTGGCGAGTCTGGCCGTCGCTATTGCTTTCGTCAGCAAGTCTATCTTCAACACTGAAGAAACTGACCCCAGCGACAAGCCTGATGAAGATAATGATGGCTACGCTCCCACCTATTGCTTCATGGCGAAAGGTGCCAAGGTACTCAAATACAACTCCTCTGAATCTAGTGAAAATGAATCTGATGAGGATCTCAAACCCAGCTCCTCTAAACTTGCTAAGATTGCTGTAAAACAACAACAGGCTTTTGAAAAGGTTCAAAACATGCTAGACCAAAGTGATGATATGTTGGGTGAAGAAATGGATCGCACTAAAGCCCCGACTGAAAATCTTCAGAGACTTCAGTCTAGGTTTGATAACCTTCAAAGTCATCATAACACTCTCTTATCTGATCATGAGAAACTTTCTTATGAATTTCTTCAAGAAAAGCGAGATCACGAGAAGCTTTCCTCTGAATCTCTTCAAAGAAAGGAAGATCTTGAAAAGCTAAGAGTGTGTTATGAAGATCTTCAGAAGGAGCGCGATTCATTACTAGCTCAACAAATCAGCGCTTCTCATGAAGAATTTGTTCCTCCATGCTTAAAGTGCATTGAACGTGAATCTGCTAATTCTTCACCTGAATGTTCAAATGCTTCAACTGTTACAAATTCCTCATCTGCCTCTGCTATCACTAATTCCTCATCTGAG
Source organism: Triticum dicoccoides (assembly GCF_002162155.2). Taxonomy (NCBI): domain Eukaryota; kingdom Viridiplantae; phylum Streptophyta; class Magnoliopsida; order Poales; family Poaceae; genus Triticum; species Triticum dicoccoides. The sequence continues at coordinate 256,943,908 of NC_041389.1, forward strand.
GACATTGCTAGTATCACTGACAATGCAGGGCTGAAGGAATTGTACATAACAGGCATGTACAAAAGCCTCAAAGGGCATCAGACTCTATGTGATGTGCTTAAAAAGCAGATCCTCAACAGAAACCCTAGGAAAGAGGGTATTGCCTTTGAGAGGAAACTCAATGCTGATGGAACATATTGGAAGCTTGAGCAGTACCCCAAAACCTCATCGGTTGCTGCAAAGGGACCTCCAGTTGATCCATCTAACTTATCTGGCTTTACATGTGAATCTCCTCATTCTTCTGATGAGTCATTTGACTCCAACTATAAACTGTTCAAAAACCAGAATGGTGAAGTATGTGCTAGATATGTTGGCACTAACTGCAGGAACGGTTCCCCTATGAAGAAAATCTGGGTTCCCAAAAGTTATGTTGAAAGTCTTCAGGTGAATGTCCTCATGACACCACCTGTGAAGAACAGGAACCCCAGATCAAATTCTTCATATGAACCAAATTCTTCATATGGATCCAAGTCCTCATACGGACCAAATTCCTCACATGGATCAAATTCCTCAAAAGGATCAAGGTCCTCATATGATTATCATCGTGCTAACAACTCTGTGTCGCAGGGTAGAGCTAAGGGCAATGAATATGTGCATTATTCTTCAAATCATTATGTTCATAAGTCCTTGAAGAATTTCTCTGCTTATTCATATGCTTACCCTAACCCCTCTTATGTGAAACGAAATGGTTTGGCATCTTTGCCACCATTCTCATATGGTGCTCGCAGAGTGATGAACTCTTTGCCACCCCTTCAGATGTGGGTGGTGAAGAAAAAGAACTAATCTCTTCTGCAGGGTCAGGTCTCCAGACGTGCTTTAACGTCTGAAGAATTTGCTGGGGACCTGACGAAAATGCCTGAAAGGATGCAGGCGAATCATGATGAAATGAACTTTCATTTCACACGTCCTCATACTGTTGTATCTGTTTATTGCTTGATGAAATTCATCTGATGAACTTGATATCATATTCTTCACTGATGAAGCATATGAGATTGTAAGCTACACTAATTCATCTGCAGGATGATCAACCCAAAACTACTGAATGGGTCCTCAATAGTGGATGTACAAATCACATGACTGGTGACAAGAATCTATTGATGGATACTCCCTTATCACCGTCACCCCTGAAGCATATCATCTTCGCTGACAAAGGCAAAAGTCAGGTATTGGGTCTTGGTAAGGTTGCAATATCTAAGGATAAACACATGGACAAAGTCATGCTTGTTGAGTCCTTAGGATACAATCTCATGTCAGTCTCAATGCTTTGTGATCTTGATATGGTTGTTGTCTTTGGCAAGTATCGATGTGTTGTGATTATGGAAGCTGACAATTCCAAAGTCTTCAAAGGCTTTAGGAGAGGAGATCTGTATATTGTTGATTTCTCTACAGGACCACAACCAGCCGTGTGCCTACTTGCAAAAGCTTCAGAAGGCTGGCTATGGCATCGACAACTTGGTCATGCAGGCATGAGGAATTTGAACACGCTTGCGAAGAAGAAGCACGTTATTGGCATTGAGAATGTCAAATTCCTCAAGGATCACTTATGCGGAGCCTGTGAAGCTGGAAAAATGACCAAGGCCAAGCATCCAGCGAAGACTATCATGACCACTACTCGTCCATTCGAATTGCTTCACATGGACCTCTTCAGACCTAATCATTACTCAACAGTCACTAATGATGCATCTCTATATGGTTTTGTCATTGTTGATGATTACTCTCGATATACATGGGTACACATTGTTACTTAGAAACATGAAGTGCAGGAAGTCTTCAAACGATTTTCCTCGAGGGCTTCAACCAACTTTGGTGTGAAGATCAAGCACATCAGAAGTGACAATGGAACTGAGTTCAAGAATTCTGGTCTTGATGCCTATCTTGATGAACTTGGTATTACTCATGAGTTATCTGCTCCCTATACTCCTCAGCAAAATGGCGCCGTGGAGCGCAAGAACAGAACTCTTGTTGAGATGGCTCGCACTATGCTTGATGAATACAAAACGCCTCAGCGTTTTTGGATTGATGCAACTGATACTGCGTGCCACATCATCAACAGAGTATATCTTCACAAATTCTTCAAGAAGACGGCCTATGAACTCCTCACTGACAAGAAACCCAATGTGAGTTATTTCAAAGTCTTCGGTGCTAAATGCTGGATTAGAGATCCGCACCACAATTCTAAATTTGCACCGAAAGCACATGAAGGTTTTATGCTTGGTTACGGAAAGGACTCGCACACCTACAGAGTCTTCAACATTGTTCTTCACAAGATTGTTGACACTGTAGATGTGCGGTTCGATGAAACTAATGGCTCGCAAAGAGAGCACCTACCTTCTGTGTTAGATGAACCAGCACCTGAGGATGCTATCAAGCTCAAGGCAACTGAGGATGTCATTCCTACCGAAGAATCTGCTGAAGAATTCATTCCTGTTCATGAAGAATGTCTAGCTGATGCACCTGAAGAAAATCCTGAGGAAAATGGTGTTGAAGAAAATGCTGATCAAATTCCTCAGCGACAACCAGCTCATCCTCGCGTTGCAAAAGAAGTGCAAGTGGAGAAGATCATCGATGACATTAGCGCACCAGGTCCTCTCACACGCTCAAAAGCTTCACATTTATCTAACTTTTGTGGGCACTATGCTTTTGTCTCTATCACAGAGCCCACTAAGGTAGATGAAGCATTTCTGGAGCCGGAGTGAATTCAGGCTATGCAAGAAGAATTACATCAGTTCGAGCTTAACAATGTCTGGGAATTGGTCAATCGTCCAGATCCTCGCAAGCATAATATCATTGGCACAAAGTGGATCTACCGCAACAAGCAAGATGAAAATGGCCTTGTGGTGAGGAATAAGGCATGACTAGTAGCTCAAGGCTACACACAGGTTGAATGAATTGATTTCGATGAAACTTTTGCACCTGTTGCTAGACTTGAGGCTATTCGCATATTACTTGCCTATGCTAACCATCATGATATCATCTTATATCAAATGGATGTGAAAAGTGCATTCCTCAATGGTAAGCTTGAGGAAGAAGTATATGTTGCTCAACCCCCAGGTTTTGAAGATCCAAAGAATCCTGACAAAGTCTTCAAACTCAATAAGGCCCTCTATGGCCTCAAGCAAGCCCCTCGGGCGTGGTATGATACATTGAAGGAATTCTTCGTGAAGAATGGCTTCACACCCGGTTCACTTGACCCTACTCTCTTTACTAAATCTTATGATGGTGAACGGTTTGTGTGCCAAATATATGTTGATGATATTATCTTTGGTTGTACTAACCAACGTTATAGTGATGAATTTGCCTATATGATGAGTGAAGAATATCAAATGTCTATGATGGGAGAGTTGAAATTCTTCTTAGGTCTTCAAATTCGTCAGCAGTGCAATGGCATATTCATATCTCAGGAGAAATACCTCAAGGATGTTCTGAGGAAATTCGGCATGCAAGATTGCAAAGGCGTCAAAATTCCTATGCCCACAAATGGCCATCTATGCACTGATGAAAATGGTATTGACTTCGATCACAAGGTATACCGCTCCATGATTGGTTCTTTATTGTACTTATGTGCATCTAGGCCAGATATAATGCTTAGTGTTTGCATGTGTGCCCGATTTCAAGCTGCACCGAAGGAATCACACCATAAGGCTGTGAAGCATATTCTTCGATATCTAGCTCACACACCAACACTAGGATTATGGTACCCCAAGGGCTCTGCTTTTGATCTCATTGGATATTCTGACTCTGACTATGCTAGTGATCATGTGGACCGCAAGTCAACATCTGGCACTTATCATTTCCTCGGACGATCTTTGGTTTGTTGGTCCTCGAAGAAACAGAACTGCGTATCACTGTCTACTGCTGAAGCTGAATACATTGCTGCTGGCTCATGCTGTGCTCAACTGCTTTGGATGAAGCAAACCCTCAAGGACTATGGCATCAACGTGAAGAATGTGCCTCTCCTCTGTGACAATGAGAGTGCCATCAAGATTTCTCACAACCTAGTTCAGCACTCGAAGACAAAGCACATCCAGATTTGTCATCATTTTCTTCATGATCATGTGTTGAAGGGTGACATCTCCATCGAGCACGTGAAGACTGAAGAACAGCTAGCTGATATCTTCACTAAGCCCTTGGATGAGAAGAGATTTAGCAAGTTGCGGTGTGAGCTAAATATCTTAGAATCTTTGAATGTTCTTTGAAAAGGACACACATCCTAACCCTTATGCAGAATTGATGACTTAGATGTGCAACACATGAAGAAACGTTTTTCTTCAATCAATGAAGAATAACACTCTAAGTGTGAAGAAATTAATGAAGAATTTGATTCTCAGAACCCTATGACAATTGTACGCGGTGTCTGAAATCATCATTCTTATACGGTGGGACACGCCACCACAAAAGTTGAAAATCTTTAATTTGAGTTTTTCCTCAGTTTTTGAAATTCTTCAGTTTTTCAAATTCTTCAACTTTGAAAAATCTTCACTGGTTCCGTCGTTTTTCTTCATTGGCTATACATATATATGAGTTTATGTCCTCTACAGCATTCACTTATGGCTAATTCTTCAAGTTGTTTTTTCTGGTAAGTGAATGTGATCGGACCCTTCCCCCTCTATGCTATACTCAACCCAATCTATTCACAAATTCTTCATGTGCGTTCTATTTGAAACTCGTTCAAAGTCTTCACTGTGTCCTTGACAGCTTAAGAAATTGCGAACGAAACTTTAAAACAAATCTTATCCAGATTTTCGGGTTTACCGCTCAAACCGTTCCGCATCCCACGATGCATTATTTTATTCACCCATGATCTTACACGATCTCATCTGCACAGTACGTGGGTGACACATGTCGCGTGAAGGAGAAAGGGCAGGGGCATGTTCGTCCCAAAATCTTCAGGCGAACAGTTTTTCACTGTGGCTATAAATACCACTCTCCCCTTCCTCACTTCATTTACTCCGCTCGGTCGCTCTCTCTCGCTCGAGCCCCTCAAACCCTAGCGCCGCCGCTACTCCATCGTCGCCGGTGGGGAAGAGCTTCGCTGCCTCGACCTCGTCGCCGTCGTACTCGCGCCGGTTGCGGAAATCTTCACTCCGCCACCGCCATAGTTGTCTCCCTCTGCCAAGTTAGGGCATGGGAGATCTAACCTAACGAACTTCACGTCTGTTCATCTCAGTTCGTCGTGTTCTTCGGTTCGGGTAATTAAAAGTTACTTTTATTACTCACTTTGATTCTCAAACTTTCCTGAAAATCTTCAAAGGTGTTTTATTCTTCAAATCTTCACACATATGAACACCTCACACACTGTATGCTCTTGATCCATTTCTCTAAGCACTCATTTTCTTCAAGATTCCTCAATTGTGTGGATCTTTGATCTGTACAACTCTGGAACCTAAGACAAAGAGCGCTTAGTGAAATTCCTCAAGGCTCAACTGGTCAAATTCCTCAAGACTTGTCTTTTCGAAAAACCTTCTGAGAACGCATATGACCTCTCCAAATTCCTCGCACCTACACTCTGTTCACAGGTACTCATGTCCGCTGCTGAATCACTAGGTTCTCATCAACTTAACTCATTTGCAGCGTTCCTTGAAGAAAAATTACATACTTCTTCAGAGTGTTCAATTGTTCAAATTCCTCATTTGAAGAATATGGCTGAAGGAAAGAGACCACAGAAAGGAGGAAAGAGGCCTGAGGTCATGACTGCTTTCGAAATCCCTGATGAACTCTATAAGGACTATTGCACACCTGATGAAGCCAAGTTTGGCAAAGAGAACAAAAATCAGCGTAAAGTGTGCATTCAGAGAATTGAACGGAGATGGGCAAGAGAATGGAGGGAATATCGATATGTCACTCCAAAGTACATGAAGAAATTCGCTTTAAATCCTCCATGCCCAAGAGCTCCATTGGCACCTGGCCAAGTAGCTGATCCCACCAGCATCAAGCGTGGTGAGGACTTTCCTGAAGAATGGGCTAGGCGCCAAGCTAAATTGGCAAGACAAGCCAATGAGGTAGTGAGGAAATTCAATGAGGATTCTGCTGCTGCTGCTGCTACTGAGGCCTCAGTCAAGCCGAGGAAATCAATGCCAAAGAAGCCTGCTCGCAAGCCAAGTCCTTCACCGACAGCGCCCTCACGGCCAAGTTCCTCAGCTATGCCCTCACGGCAAATTCCTCAGACTGCTACTGCTCCACCAAAGTCCTCAACTCCTGTGCATCTGGCTACATGCCAAAGGACTACTGGTTTTTCAATTGCTTCTAGTGTCTCAGCAAGTTCCTCAGCTGCACCAATGTCCTCATCAGGCCCCACACTATTGAAGACTAAAGCAACAGCTGGACGCGGTCCTCGACCAAGTCCAAGGAAGAAACAGGTCGCATTCCATGTGCCCTCTGATGATGAAGCTTCTGATGATGAACTTGCAGAAATCATCAGAGATCGACAAGTGAAGGCCGCTAGAGCCAAAGGCACATCTATGCCACTGCTTTTGGATCCGAGGAAAATCCTCGATTACATTGACTTCTGGCACAAGGATCCAAACATTCCAATGCCTGATCTTCCTCTGACTCCTGGTCAAAGTCACATGATGACCCATTTCATCACTCAAGAGAAATGGAAATTTGAGAAGGCAAGAGAGATAAAGAGAGCTCAATACAGAAAGGAGAAGCTCCTGAAGAAAAATGTTGTCAGAATGACACCTGAGGAACTTCTCAAGGCTCAGTCTGAAATTCAAGCCCTCAGCAAAGACTTCGATGCATACTATGCTGATTGGCAAGGAGCCAAAGTGAGATTCATCGATCTGACGAAGAAATTCACGAATGTTGCAGCCCCATCGCAACAAGAAAATCTTCAGGCTGCAGACTCTGCTCAGCCTGCTGAAGAACATGCCAGCACCGCTGATGACTTTCAGCCTATTGATGAAAATACAAGTTCCAGGGCTGATGACTCCATCCCAACCGCTGAAGAAATTGCCAGGGCATCCACTAGTGGTGTGCCTGAAGAAACTGAAGAGATCAGGGCAACTGCACCAGTTGCACCTGAAGAAAATCAACCAGATTCCTCAGCTCCTCCCGCGCCTACACCAACTCCAATTCTTCCTTCTGCCTATGAAGTGAAGAAGACCAAGGCTGCAGAGCGAGCTGCAGTGAAGAAAAGGAAGGCATCAGCTGCGTCAAATTCTTCGGCTGCGAAGAAAATGAAGCCAATGACCAGCTCTTTTGAAAATCCCATTGATGTTGTTCCAATTTCCTCCATGTCATCAAAGGAAATTGTTCCTTATGGAGAAGATTACAAGATCCCAAGTGGATCCGATGAAGAAAATCATTCTGCTGCTACGTCAGAGCAGCTTGATGAAGAAATTGAAGTGGAAGCAATCCCTTCAACGCCAGTCATTTCCTCATCTATGCCTCAGTTCATAGCTGAAGAGGCTGGTGTTGAGGAAATTGAAATTGAAGATGAGGATGTGGATATTGGATGCACCACACCAGTGATGACTGATGACTTTTGGGAAAGTCAGCATCCCAATACTCCTCCATTCACACCTATCCAACAAATTCCTCAGTCCCCGGCAACAACAGTTTAGATGGGCTCTGAAGAAACTCATCCTAATCCCTCTGTTCATGAACCAGCTGCTAGTGCTGAAGAACCTGCTGTTGCTGATCCTCAAGTTGCACAAGAAGAGGAACAAGAAATTCCTCAGCCTGAAGAACCTGAGCTCGCGATTCCTAAGGTTGTGCTGCAAATCACTGACACTCCTCTGCCCAAGCCCAAGAATCCGTTCTCAAGCAAGCAAAAGTTCAAGGCTAAAGACTTCTTTTCGGAGCATGTGTTCTTCACTGACTATAATCCATATGACTCTGCTCGCATAAGGAAGAGGCATTTCTGGACTGCTAGTCGAGCCAACTTCTATTCCTCAGTGCTCTTTGACAAGGACAAAATCTTCGATCATGAACATATTCCTCATGTGGATATGGAATCTCTGTCATGCTTCGAGCCAGTCCTCAGTGTTATTCACGATGCAGGACTACTCAATTTCAGCACTGACATTTGCGATTGGAATGAAGAACTCATTCTTCAGTTCTACGCTACACTGCATACCACCGGAGATGCTGAAGATGTCAATTCATGGGTGCTGGATTGGATGACTGAAAACACTCATTATAAAGCACCGGCTACTGAATTGCTTCGTGTCCTTCCTCTTGATCCTCCCCATGACAGTGCACGTTGCATCTACAATGACCCTGAACTGACAAATCACTACATGCAAGTGCTCATGAAGCCTTTGAAGCCAGGGCAGGCCCCACGAACCAAATTCCTCGTCAAGGAATTGCTCTATGTGCCTCGGACTGTCTATCGCATTCTGACGAACACAATGAGTCCTATCAAAGGCCACGACTCAAATGATGAAGAAGTCATTGGCATCATGAAGAACATGCTTTTCAACATCATTCATGGCGTTCCCGTCAACTTCCATGATTTCTTCATCAGGACTCTGGCAAATGTTGCTATGTCACCATTCGAGCTGAAGCCCTATGCGCCTTGGATCATGAGATTCATAAGGGCAAGATCTTCACTGAATTACAAAGCTGACACTCTGAACCACGGTAGCTACTTGCCTCCCATTGAAGTCCTCAAAAAGCCAGTTTCATCATCTGATGACAAAGGAAAGGCAGCTGCTGTGATCGATGAAGGCACTCGTCCATTGGATGGTCAATTTCGTCTGGCTACATCTTATTCTACCAATGACGACTCTGCTACACATGACACTACCGCAAATACCTCAGCCAAGCAAAATCCTCAAGCAACAGCACCCAGGGTGATGACTGATCGTGAGTTACTCCTCAGTCTTCATCAGAAGGTTGATCGCAATCACAAATGGGTAAAGCGTCAGTTTGGTGCAATTCTTCACAACATGACCTCAACACATAATGCAGTGAAGAAGAACCACTACTACCTTCATGAAACCCTCAACCGCACCTGGGCTGTTCTCACTCATGTTTATAGCGCTGAAGAACTGAAGACTACGGGTCTCAAGGAAGAATTTGACTGGTCTGCACCTCCTCCAAAGAAATTCAAGAGGGTCAAAGTTCCTCCACTGGTGGCCAGCTCTTATTCTTCATCGCGCGACACTGATGAATATGAAGATTTGGACGACACTGCGGCAGGCCCTGCTACAACAAACAACCCCGACAACGCTGGCGCTCCTCCATCAACTTGAAATTCTTCAGGGGCGTTAGTCCTCAGTTTCGATCCTTTTGGTCATTTGATGACAAAGGGGGAGAAATCTGAGTTAGTCTTCAAGCGGGTCTATACTAAGGGCGTTTTTTTCTTAAGTTACAACTCTCGTTCTTCCGAAACTTTTATTGGATCGAGTTGTAATCTTAAACCCGATGGTGCTCTGATACTTTTGGATGGTGCTCTGACTTTTGATTCACTATGATCTGATAATTTTGATGTGATATTCTGCATGCTTATTCCTTGTTAATATTATTGCACGCATGCTGAATTACATCAGGCACCATATTTCATCATGCATTTCAAATTCTTCATATTATATATCAAATGCGTGTATGAATTACAAGATATAGGGGGGAGATCTCCATGATTCAACTCTTCAAATGTGCATTGCCTCAAACGCAAATGCCTCACTATGCACACCTTCAGGGGGAGTTCTTCTATATCTTGCAATCAAATTCCTCAATATCACTATTTACACTTCATATGTTTATCCCCGTTGAAAACTTAACCTATGTTGTCATCAATCATCAAAAAGGGGGAGATTGTAAGTGCATCTAGTGCCCCTTAGTGATTTTGGTGTATTGAAGACTTATAGGTTAAGGGACTGATGCTTTTGTGAGTGTACACAGGTCTATAAGTCTATGAGGAGTTTGATATTTATAGATAAAGTCGACCCCTAAAAATGAAGTTCTTCGACTGAAAACTTTGAAAGTGAAGAATTTGGTGTGACCTTGAAGACATGGTATTCATTCGAGGAACATGAAGCGTGAAGACTTTTGTTTTCGTAGTTTCATTTTCTCTTTCTTGAGTCATAGGAAACACCATACTGTTAAAGGGGGTCGAGGAAATACTAAGGAAAAATTTCCATGTGATGCTCAACTCAAAATCCTACATCTACCAATCCCTTCGAGTGAAGCCATTGGAAATCTCATACAGTTCAGTCAATTTCTTCAGTGACAGAGACGCAGTTCTTCTGATCACTGAGGACTTTCCTCTGACTGAGGAGTTAGGAATTCGCCAGTGCGAATCGCCTACACAGTGAGGAACATGATAGCCCTGAGGAATTTGAGAGTCAAATTTCCGACCGTTGCTGTCTGCGCGCCGGCTGTCCCAAAATATCTTATCCACCTAACGGTCATATCATTGAAGGGCATTTATGTCTTATCATGTCGGGCTGCTCCCTAGGCTATAAATAGCCGCCCCCTACAACCACTAGTTGGTTGGCTGCTCCGAGAGAACTTGACACTTGTCATTAGAGAGCAACCCATCCTCCGAGGACTTTGAGCGAAAATCATCAAGTGAGGAAAATCCAAAACCAAACCCCCACAAACCCAAAGTGATTGAGCATCACTGAAGAAATTGATCCTGTGTGGATCCGACGCTTGTTACCTTTGAAGACTGTGCTTCTTCCAGACGGTTAGGCGTCAAGGTCGAGAGCATCCAAGAGGAATTGTGGATTGCCGAGTGACCAAGTCTGTGAAGGTTTGGAAGTCACCTGAAGACTTACCACGAGTGATTGGACGAGGCTTGCATGGTCTTAGTTCAAGGAAAATACGGTGAGGACTGGGTGTCCTGAGTTGCGGCTCAGAGACTGGGTGTCCAGGACTGCGTGTCCTCGAGTTTAAATACTCAGCCGCTCCAACCAGACGTACAACTGATACAGCAGTTGGAACTGGTCTACCAAATCATTGTCTTCACCAACTAACTAGTTCTATCTCCTCAACCCTTTCATTTCCTCATTACTGTGTTGAATGTTTGTTCATATCTGTGCTTGAAGACTTTGACTGAAGACTTTCTCAATTTCCTCAGTTCAATTTCTTCAGTCTGTTTGTCTTCATCTTGTGTTATCCTGTGATTACGCTTTCTGTACTCTGTGCTAGTCTTCATTTCATCATGATGACCATGCTTGTATTCTGTTACACTTACTTCTGAGTACTTATTCCGCTGCTAGTAGTTCTTCAGTAAGGAATTTCCTCACCGGCAAATTCCTCAGTGAAGAATTCATAAAAATCGCCTATTCACCCCCCTCTAGTCGATATAACGCACTTTCACTGGGGTTCAAAACCAATTTGGACTGCTCTTGCAAAGGTCGAGCCAGCACTCTTCAACCCAAAAGGCATCCGTAAAAAGCAATATGTACCACACGGGGTGATGAACGCCGTCTTTTCCTCGTCCTCCTTTGTCATGAAGATCTGGTAGTATCCTGAGTAGGCGTCAAGGAACGATAGGAGGTCACACCCTGTCGTGGAGTTAACAATCTGGTCAATGCGCGGTAATGGGAAAGGATCCTTTGGACAGGCCTTATTGATGTCTGTGTAGTCAATACACAGCCTCCATTTCCCATTTGCCTTGCACACCACTACCAGATTGGCCAACCAAGTTGGATGGAGTACTCCTCTCACCAAGCCTGCCGCCTCTAGCTTTCTGATTTCCTCCGTGATGAACTCCTGCCTCTCCAGAGCTTGCTTCCTGACCTTCTGCTTGGCAGGCCGCGCATGAGGACAGATAGCAAGGTGGTGCTCAATCACCTCCCTGGGAACGTCGGGGATGTCGGAGGCTTGCCATGCAAACACGTCGACATTCGCCCGCAGGAAGGTGACGAGCTCGCTTTCCTATTTGTCGTCGAGGGTGGAGCTTATGGTGAAGGATCCCTGAGGGAGTCTTGGACTAGGGAGTGTCCGGATAGCCTATCACCGTTGGCCGGACTCCTAGACTATGAAGATACAAGATTGAAGACTCCGTCCCGTGTCCGGATGGGACTTTCCTTGGCGTGGAAGGCAAGCTTGGCAATACAGATATGTAGATCTCCTATCATTGTAACCGACTCTGTGTAACCCTAGCTGTCGGTGTCAAAACCGGCGGATCTTGGGTAGGGGGTCCCGAACTGTGCGTCTAGGCGGATGGTAACAGGAGACAAGGGACACGATGTTTTACCCAGGTTCGGGCCCTCTTGATGGAGGTAAAACCCTACGTCCTGCTTGATTAATATTGATGATGTGTATTACAAGAGTGGATCTACCACGAGATCAAGGAAGCTAAACCCTAGAAGCTAGCCTATGGTATGATTGTTGTAATGGAGGTTATGTCCTACGGACTAAAGCCCTCCGGTTTATATAGACACCAGAGGGGGCTAGGGTTACACAGAGTCAGTTACAATGGTAGGAAATCTACATATCCGTATTGCCAAGCTTGCCTTCCACGCCAAGGAAAGTCCCATCCGGACACGGGACGGGGTCTTCAATCTTGTATCTTCATAGTCTTGGAGTCCGGCGGATGATGATAGTCCGGCTGTCCGGACACCCCCTAGTCCAGGACTCCCTCAGTAGCCCCTGAACCTGGCTTCAATGACGACGAGTCCGGCGCGCATAATGTTCGGCATTGCAAGGCGGGTTCCTCCTTTGAATAATCCAGAGAAGATTGTGAACACCAGGATAGTGTCCGGCTCTGCAAAATAAATTCCACATTCCACCGTAGAGAGAATAATATATACACAAGTTCAATCTGCTGACGTTTTTTGTGGCGTGACGTCACACCACTACCAAGCCTTCACTTGAATCGTTTTTTTATTATACCACCTCAGCGCGTTTAGCGAAGCGGTTTCCTTGGCACGTCTTGTCGAAGCAGAGATCATGTTCCCCTTATTCCGGGATTCTCATCAATACGGACGTGGGTAACCCAACCGCGCCATTGATGGTGGTGCTTGGGAGATAAGTGAGTTTTACCAGGCTAGTGGGGACGCATAGTCTTCGTCCGCCTATATATAAGGGATAAGGATTCACCTTCTCACCTACGCCTTCTTCCTCCTTTGCTTATCCATCTCCGCGCACTCGAGCTCCAGCGCCCAAGTTCGCACATCTCGCCTCGACCTTCTCCGACCATGTCCGGAGCGGGAGGTAAATGGCTGGCCTCCACCGTTAAGGAGGAGCACATCACAAAGTTGCGCAGCGCCGGATACCTTTCCGGCGACGTTGCGCACCGGCTGCCCGACGAGGGGCAGCTCATCCCCACCCCTGGGCCCCATGAAAGGGTCGTTTTCCTCCCCCACTTCCTCCACGGACTGGGCTTTCCACTTCACCCCATTGTCCGGGGGATCATGTTCTACTACGGCCTGGATTTCCATGATCTGGCGCGGAACTTCATCCTCAACATCTCGGCGTTTATCGTCGTGTGCGAGGCCTTCCTCTGCATCCAGCCCCACTTCGGCTTGTGGCTCAAGACCTTCAATGTCAAGCCGAAGGTAGTGAAGGGCACTCAAGCGGAGTGCGGAGGCACCATGTTGGGCAAAATGCCCAACGTCCTTTGATTCGAAGGGGCCTTCGTGGAATCCGTCAAGGGGTGGCAATCGGGGTGGTTCTACATCACCGAGCCGCGCGACCCTACGTGGGCGGCGGCCCCCGAGTTCAGATCTGGTATCCCCACGCAGCTCACCTCCTGGAAAGAGAAGGGCTTGCTGTGGGGCAATTCGAAGGAGCTGACGGGACTCCAAGCCTGTATCCAGAAGCTGGTGAACAAGAAGCTCAGGCTGGTTAACATGGTCCAAGTCATGCTCGTCCGCCGGATTCTCCCATGCCAAGAACGGGCATTCAATCTGTGGGAGTTCGATCCGGAACAGCACCAGGCGCTAAGCGGGCTCTTTGACACAACGTACGAAGGCACCTGGAGGGTGCTGTTTAAGGGCGCCGAAGCCCCCGCATCCGCGACAGAAGATCGCGGATTCCACTCGCAACGTCCAGCTAACGAGGTAAGTGATTCTACCCCTTTTACGGGACACTTGTTGTTAATAGTTTGACCCTAAGCGGGTTTTTAATCTCCCTTCTCCTTTGACAGGAATGGATGAAGAAGGCCGAGCAGCTCATCTGCCCGGCTCCCATGCCAGAAGACCCAGTGGACGCCTGTCTGGCGGGGCTGTTGGTTCCGGCACCGCATGTGGTGCCGGAGAAGAAGGCCAAGAAGGTGGCCACGGGTACTCGAAAGAGTTCCCGTTTTCAGGTGTCCGACGACTCCGAGGCGGATTCCTCTCCCGAGGATGAGGAGGAGGAAGAAGACCCTCTCCCAGAAGAGGGAGAGAGAAAGAGGAAGGCCTCCCCAACAGGGGAGGCCGAAGGGTCCAAAAGGGGAAGAACTATTCCTCCGGACAGTTCCGCCAACACCAACGTTGGCGATGAAGAGTGGCCCTCGAGGGCCAGGCCTCAGGCGAGATCGTAAGTATCCGGATCCCTGAATGATCTGCAATTTCTTTTTGTCACATAGTGTCCTTCTAACGCCGCATACTGTCTGCAGTCCGGCCGACGATGATCTCCCTGCTTCGTCGAGCGGGTCGTTGGCTGCGTCGGACATGGAATCCGTTCCGACTGCCTCCACCCCTCGTGCCACTGAGAACGCCGAGGTGGGATCCCGGGAAGGGACCCATCAGGAGGAGGCTCCGGAGGCGCCGCAAGGCAGCCTCCCGGACTTTGCACTGGACTCTACGCCGGAACTCGCAGTGGTTCCAGAGTCCGGCAGGCGGCCCCTTCGCAAGAAGGGCAAGACCGTGACACCGGCGGCCCCCATCCAACCGGAGACGCCGGACAACTTGTTGGAGGCGCTCAAAGGCGCTTCCATCGAGGAAGAACACCGCACTATTATGAGTGCGGTGATTCAGAAGGTTCAGCTCGCCAAGAGCGGGCTGACCGAAGCCTGCAACAGCCTTCTAACAGGCTTTGAGGTAAGAAGTTAAAATTATGTAATGTAATACCGCATAGACAGTAGCCCCTGATGCTCAGTTCGGGGTTCGGAAAGAAAAGCCGGACTGAGGATCTAAAAAGATATATGCAGGGTTGCTTAAAAAATATGTCAATATGGGTTTGCAGGCTGCGCTGCTGACCTCTGCCGCACTGACTGCAGAGGTCGGTGCATTGAAGCAGGATCTCGAGCGGTCCGAGCAAGAGCTCGGCCATGCCAAGAAGCAGCTCAAGGACAAAGAAGGTGAGTAACACCACTTTAAAGATTTACCTTACAGAAAAGGATTTAGGTTGCAATAAAAATGACAATGATAACGTGGGTACTGCAGGGGCCACTAACGAGGTGGCGACCCTGAAGGAGGCTGTGTCCGCGGCCGAATGTAATGCGGCCGCGGAACAGGCAGAGCGAGAAAAGCAGGAGGCGCGGGTGGCGGAAGTGCGGCAAGAGCTTCAGGCTCTCATGGAGAAGCATGAGAGTTTGGAGCGTGACTCAAAGACTCGAGAGTCCGGAGCTCGCCTCGGCTCTCGAAAGTGCCAAGTCTGCCAAGGCCGAGGCCCATAAGGCCCTTCAGGAGGTTGAAGATGTGAAGAAGATAGCGGCGGGTAAGGCATTTTTCATGCAAAGCAAGCATGTTAATGTAAACTACCTAACACTTACCCGCATTCGGAGCTCTCCAGGGGCGTTTGCAGATCTGCCGCGCAGTGTATCTGATGCCGCCGCATTCTATCGTGGCCAGGAGGGGATCTCGACGGAGAAGGTCTTCTGGTCTCAGTATGCTGAGGCCGGCCATCCGGTGCCCCCTAGCGACCAGTTGAAACAGCTGGTCGAGCTCCACAAGGCGGTTGAGGAGGCCATGAAGGGCTTCATAGTCCGGTTGTGGCCTAGACAGGCCATGCCTGGGAGCTATTTCGGCCTCGTGCGGCGGCTGGTGGATGCGTGCCCCTGGGTGGAGGTCATCAAGCGCTCCGCCTGTATTGAAGGTGCTCGTCGGGCCCTTGCCCGCACAAAGGTGCACTAGGGCAGGTTGGATGCGGAGAAGCTTCTTACTAACCCGCCGCCAGCGGGCAAGGAGTATCGCACGCCCGAAATGTACTATAAGACTGTCCTGAAGGGTGCCCGCAATATTGCGGATGAGTGCCCCAGAGATGTAATTTTTGAGTAAACTCGCTATGTATTATCCTATGCGCTGAAAACTTTGTTCATATGCGCTAAGCAACACTTGTTTAATTTAAAATATTACCTTCTGTGCGGCCGTTTATAAGATCTGAGAGATGGCAAGTCGTTGGCTTCAGCCCCCAAGCCGCGAGTGCTGGGGTGTTCGGGATAAACTTGAGCACTCTTGTTCCCATTTTTGGGTCCATCGATGGAGGCACTCAACACAACGAACAAGGCAACCGGACTTATAATGCTTGAACACTCTCACTTAGCCATAGAATTCTATAATTTTAAATTTCGGCGAAGCCCCGAGTATTCGGAAGACCGAATTAGGGGCGCTATCCACGCCTTCGTCGGACATTATCTGGTACTTCGCTCGAAGCGGCATAAGTCTTTAAGGACCCGAAAAGACCTCTCGAACAGCGACCGGTCTCTCGCCTTATCATGCCAGTCAGTTTTAGCTTTCTCCACTGAGGCGCTCGCCCAGCTCACCCGGGGCGCAATCGCAGTGGTTCTCCCAGTGCCACCTTAGCCGACAGAACAGAACGTAAGGCACCAAAACGTGGGAGCCGGGCAAACCCAACTATTGACCCAAGACATGATTCGGAGCCGATTCATATAATGCTATAAGTTCGGGGTGCTGCACTTGTGAAAGTGCTCGGACTTATCACACCATAATGCGGGGAACGTAAGCCCCTGGTGTATTCGGCCGTACCAAAATATACGGGTGCAAGATGTCATTAATGAACGTATGTGTAAAGTAATGCAATAACAGGCAAAAGATGCTGCATTATTTATTCAAGGAGTTCTGCTATGTGTGCGGAAGGATACAAATAGTGCGGTAAGCAAGGGATTGGACTAAATAAACATGTCCCCCTCCAGGGGTGGGCTGCAGACTGGTGTATATAATCGAATTTAATGCTCGTAATGGAGACCACCTGAGTGTTCGTCGCAGCCTTCTTCCCTCCCTGGCTGTTGCATCGTGAGTTCGGCGGGTTCGCCGCCGGACAGAACCTCTGGTGAACGGAGTCCTGTGTATACAAAAAGGAAAATAAAAAAAGGCGACACACTTGTGAGCCCCTGGTGTGGTCGAGACGCACTCTGGGGCTATTGTGGTCGTGCCCCTCCCCCCAGGCCCATGGTATCTCCAGAGCGCAATGATGTACGCGGAGGGTTGGTTTTGCAATCATGCGAGGGCTGGGGTCGGGGCCGCATTGCTACGCGTGCTCGGATCGTGCCAGGTGGTCTTGGTTGACGTTGCTCTGGGCGCGTTTGGCCGTATCCGGCCGTTTAACGGCCGGACTCGAAAATTGCCTTAAATGGCTGCTCTGTACTTCTGCCGCGAGAGCCGCTGTATGTTCCTCCGTTCGGAGGGAGCGTTCTGTATTTCCGTTGACCGTGATCACTCCACGAGGGCCTGGCATCTTAAGCTTGAGGTATGCATAATGCGGCACCGCGTTGAACTTTGCAAATGCGGTTCGTCCGAGCAGAGCGTGATAGCCGCTGCGGAACGGGACTATGTCGAAGATTAACTCCTCGCTCCGGAAATTGTCCGGCGATCCGAAGACCACTTCCAGTGTGACTGAGCCTGTACAATTGGCTTCAACACCTGGTATGACGCCTTTAAAGGTCGTCTTTGTAGGTTTAATCCTTGAGGGGTCTATGCCCATCTTGCGCACTGTATCCTGATAAAGCAGGTTCAGGCTACTGCCGCCGTCCATCAGGACTCTCGTGAGGTGAAATCCATCGACGATTGGGTCTAAAACCAATGCAGCGAATCCGCCATGGCGGATACTGGTCGGATGGTCTCTTCGATCGAAAGTGATCGGGTAAGAGGACCATGGATTGAACTTAGGGGCGACTGGCTCCATCGCATATACGTCCCTTAGTGCACGCTTCCGCTCCCTCTTGGGTATATGGGTTGTGTATATCATGTTTACCGTCCGCACTTGTGGGGGGAAACCCTTCTGTCCTCTACTGTTCGGCGGCCGGGTTTCTTCCTCGTCATCGCTATGCGGCCCCTTGTCATTGTTTTCAGCAATTAACTTGCCTGCCTTCTTGAATACCCAACAGTCTCTATTGGTGTGGTTAGCTGGCTTTTCGGGGGTGCCATGTATCTGGCATAAGCGGTCGAGGATTCGGTCCAAATTGGACGGACCCGGAGTGGTTCTTTTGAATGGCTTCTTCCGCTGACCGGGTTTGGAGCCTCGGAATCCGGCGTTGACCGCCGTATCCTCCTTGTCGTCGCCGTTAATACGGCGTTTATTTTTGCTTCGACGCGACCTGCCATTGTGGTCCTTAGTATCCGGACTGCCAGAATTTTTACTGAGGTTGTTGCTGCGAGCTAGCCAGCTATCCTCTCCCGCACAAAAGCGGGTCATTAATGATGTGAGGGCTGCCATGGATTTCGGCTTTTCCTGTCCTAGGGGCCGGGCTAGCCACTCGTCGCGGATGTTATGTTTGAAGGCTGCGAGGGCCTCTGCATCCGGACAGTCGACGATTTGCTTTTTCTTTGTCAAGAACCGTGTCCAGAACTGTCTGGCCGATTCGTCTGGCTGCTGAATTATGTGGCTTAGGTCATCGGCGTCTGGTGGTCGCACATATGTGCCCTGGAAGTAGTCGAGGAATGCGGCTTCCAGGTCTTCCCAACACCCAATTGACTCTGCGGGAAAGCTGTTAAGCCAATGCCGAGCTGGTCCTTTAAGCTTGAGTGGGAGGTATTTGATGGCGTGGAGATCGTCGCCGCGGGCCATATGGATGTGAAGGAGATAATCTTCAATCCAAACCGCGGGGTCTGTTGTGCCATCATAGGATTAAATGTTTACGGGTTTAAACCCTTCAGGGATTTGATGATCCATTACTTCATCAGTGAAGCATAGCGGGTGTGCGGCGCCTCTGTATTGAGCAATATCACGACGTAGCTCGAGTGAGCGTTGTCTGCTGTGTTCGGCCCGGCCGGAGTTGTTGTATCCAGCGCGACGGTATTCGTCGTGGGTCGTGGGGCGCCCACGTGATCCGTAGATGGATCTGGATTGCCTTGCTTTGTCCTCCAATATATCTCGCAAGTCCGGCGCGTTCCCTCTTGGCTTCGTACTCTTGGAGCGATGCCGGGGTACGGTCTTGGTGGAGGGCCTGGATGCCTCTCTGTCGCGACCACGGGGTGGTCGGTCGGCCGTATTGTGCGCTGGTGATGAAGGTATGTATGCTTCCTCCTCTAATCGGGGGAGCAACTTGCGTTTTTGGTAGCTCTTGGAGGGGCGTTCGAGTTCATACTCTTCGGCCGCGAGGACCTCGGTCCATCGATCGGCCAGCAGGTCTTGATCAGCTTGAAGCTGCTGCTGCTTTTTCTTTAGGCTATTTGCCGTGGCCATTAGCCTGTGTTTGAAACGCTCTTGTTAGACGGCATCCTCGGGCACGAAGAATTCGTCGTCGCCGAGGCTTGCTTCGTCTCCGGAGGGAGGCATGTAATTATCATCCTCGACCTCTCCGTCTGCCACTCTCTCGCGAGGGCTTGCTTCTGCATCCTCCTGCGCTGAATCTTGATGGAGGGGATTGTCTTCGGCACTGTCTGGAGTGTTATTATCTCCTGTGCCGGAATCTCCATTCTTGCTGTGGCGGGATTTAGAGCGGCGCCGCTGACGCCGGCGCTTGGGTTGTTTCTTTAAGGAATCTGCCTCCGCTGCTTCTTCGCCGTCCCCATCTTTTGGGGTGTCCACCATGTATATGTCATATGACGAGGTGGTCTTCCAGTGCCCTGTAGGTGCTGGTTCCTGTTCGTCTCCGGCATCGTCGTCCATACCATCGATGTCTTCGCAGTCGTAGTCTAGCATGTCGGTTATATCGTCGACAGTGGCTACAAAGTGGGTGGTGGGTGGGCTCTGAATTTCTTCATCGTCCGCATCCCAACCATCCTGGCCATAGTCCGGCCAGGTCTCTCCGGATAGCGAGAGATGCTTTAGCGAATTTAGGATGTCGCCAAAAGGCGAGTGCTGAAAGATGTCCGCCGCGGTGAACTCCATGATCGGCGCCCAATCGGATTCGATTGGCAGAGGCGCCGGAGGTTCGGAGTCCGGCAGGGAGTCCGGCACCTCGAAGTCACGAGCTTTATGGAGGACAAGGTCAGAGTTCGGGTCCATCGCCGCGGAAGTTGCAGCCCCCGAGGCGGTGTCCGGCCACTGGTCCTCGATCTGGGCGATCGGTTCTGGACTAAAGGCCGGAGCGGATTCGTGTGTGGCCACCAAGGCACTGTCCGGCGGCAGAGCTAAATCATGCCCATCGTGACGGCGCGGCACGCTCGGCTGTGGCTCGAGTCCGTCAAAGATCAAGTCCCCGCGGATGTCGACCGTGAAGTTCAGGCTTCCGAACCTGACCTGATGGCCAGGGGCGTAGCTTTCGATCTGCTCCAGATGGCCAAGTGAGTTGGCCCGCAGTGCGAAGCCGCCGAATACGAAGATCTGTCCGGGGAGAAAAGTCTCACCCTGGACGGCGTTGCTGATTGAAGAAGCCATCGAGCCTATCGGTGACGACACAGAGGAACTCTCAATGAAAGCACCAATGTCGGTGTCAAAACCGGCGGATCTTGGTTAGGGGGTCCCGAACTGTGCGTCTAGGCGGATGGTAACAGGAGACAAGGGACACGATGTTTTACCCAGGTTCGGGCCCTCTTGATGGAGGTAAAACCCTACGTCCTGCTTGATTAATATTGATAATGTGTATTACAAGAGTGGATCTACCACGAGATCAAGGAGGCTAAACCCTAGAAGCTAGCCTATGGTATGATTGTTGTAATGGAGGTTATGTCCTACGGACTAAAGCCCTCCGGTTTATATAGACACCGGAGGGGGCTAGGGTTACACAGAGTCGGTTACAATGGTAGGAAATATACATATCCGTATTGCCAAGCTTGCCTTCCACGCCAAGGAAAGTCCCATCCGGACACGGGACGGGGTCTTCAATCTTGTATCTTCGTAGTCTTGGAGTCCGGCGGACGATGATAGTCCGGTTGTCCGGACACCCCCTAGTCCAGGACTCCCTCACTAGCCCTCTCCGGTGTCTATATAAACCAGAGGGTTTTAGTCCGTAGGACGAACAACAATCATACCATAGGCTAGCTTCTAGGGTTTAGCCTCTTTGATCTCGTGGTAGATCTACTCTTGTACTACCCATATCATCAATATTAATCAAGCAGGAGTAGGGTTTTACCTCCACCGAAAGGGCCCGAACCTGGCTAAAAACATCGTGTCCCTTGTCTCCTGTTACCATCCGCCTAGACGCACAGTTCGGGACCCCCTACCCGAGATCCGCCGGTTTTGACACCGACATTGGTGCTTTCATTGAGAGTTCCTCTGCGTCGTCACCTTTAGGCCTGATGGCTCCTTCAATCATCAACAACGACGCGGTCCAGGGTGAGACATTTCTCCCCGGACAGATCTTCGTATTCGGCGGCTTTGCACTGCGGGCCAATTCGCTAGGCCATCTGGAGCAGATTGAAAGCTACGCCCCTGGCCATCAGGTCAGATTTGGAAGTTTGAACTATACGGCTGACATCCGTGGAGACTTGATCTTCGACGGGTTCGAGCCACAGCCAAGCGCGCCGCACTGTCACGATGGGCATGATCTAGCTCTGGTTCCGGACAATGCCCTGGAGGCCGCACAAGTGTCCGCTCCGACCCTTAGCTCGGAGCCGACTGCGCCGATCGAGGACGGGTGGCTGGACACCGCCTCGGGGGCTGCTACCTCTACAACGACAGAGCCGAATACCAACCCTGTCCTTTGTGAAGCTCGTGACTCCAAGGTGACGGACTCCTCTCCAGACTCCGAACCTTCCGCGCCCCTGCCAATCGAATCCGATTGGGAGCCGATCATGAGTTCACCACTGCGGACATCTTTCAGCACTCGCCCTTTGGCGACATCCTGAATTCACTAAAGTCTCTCTCTTTATCAGGAGAGCCCTGGCCGGACTATGGTCAGGTAGGTTGGGATGCGGACGACGAAGAAATTCAATGCCCACCCACCACCCACTTTGTAGCCACTGTCGATGATTTAACCGACATGCTCGACTTCGACTCCGAAGACATCGACGGTATGGACGACGATGCAGGAGACAACCAAGAACCAGCGCCTACAGGGCACTGGAAGGCCACCTCGTTATACGACATATACATGGTGGACATCCCAAAGGATGGGAATGGCGATGGAACAACGGAGGATGACCCCTCCAAGAAACAGCCTAAGCGCCGGCATCAGCGGCGCCGCTCTAAATCCCGCCACAGCAAAAATGGAGATTCCGGCACCGGAGACAATAACACCCCGGACAGTGCCGAGGACAACCCCCTCCAGCAGGATTCAGCGCAGGAGGATGGAGAAGCCAGCCCTCGTGAGAGAGCAGCAGACAGAGAGGTAGAGGACAATAATTATATGCCTCCCTCCGAAGACAAGGCAAGCCTCGACGACGACGAATTTGTCATGCCTGAGGATCTCGTCGAACAAGAGCGTTTCAAACGCAGGCTTATGGCCACGGCAAGCAGCCTCAAGAAAAAGAAGCAACAGCTTAGAGCTGACCAAGACTTGCTAGCCGACAGATGGACTGAAGTCCTTGCGGCCGAAGAGTATGAACTCGAATGCCCCTCCAAGAGCTACCCAAAATGCAGGATGCTACCCCGATTAGAGGAGGAAGCACCAAAACCTACATCACCAGCGCATGACGCAGCCGACCGGCCACCTCGTGGCTGCGACAGAGAGGCCTCTAGGCCCTCCGCTAAAGCCGCACCCCGGCGTCGCTCGAAAAGTACAAAGCCATGGGGGAGTGCGCCAGACTTGCGAGACATATTGGAGGATAAGGCAAGACAAATAAGATCGATCTACGGATCGCGTGGGCGCCCCACGATACGTGATGACAACCGTCACGCCGGATACAGCAATTTCGGCCGGGCCGAACATAGTAGACAAAGCTCATTTGAGTTGCGTCGTGATATAGCCCAACACAGAGGCGCCGCACACCCACTATGCTTCACAGACGAAGTGATGGATCATCAAATCACTGAGGGTTTCAAACCCGTAAACATTGAATCATACGATGGTACAACAGATCCGGCGGTCTGGATCGAGGACTATCTCCTCCATATCCACATGGCCCGCGGTGATGATCTACATGCCATCAAATACCTCCCACTCAAGCTTAAAGGACCAGCGCGGCATTGGCTTAACAGCTTGCCAGCAGAGTCAATCAGTTGTTGGGAAGACCTGGAAGCCGCATTCCTCGACAACTTCCAGGGCACTTATGTGCGACCACCAGACGCCGATGACCTAAGCCACATAAGTCAGCAGCCAGAAGAATTGGCCAGACAATTCTGGACACGGTTCCTAACCAAGAAAAATCAAATCGTCGACTGTTCGGATGCAGAGGCCCTTGCAGCCTTCAAACACAACATCCACGACGAGTGGCTTGCCCGGCACCTAGGACAGGAAAAGCCGAAATCCATGGCAGCCCTCAATACACTCATGACCCGCTTCTGCGCGGAGAGGATAGCTGGCTAGCTCGTAGTAACAACATGACCAAGAGCCTTGGTAATTTGGATACCAAGGACACCAACGGCAGGTCGCGTTGCAACAAGCACAAGCGCCGCATTAATGGCGACAATACTGAGGATACGGCAGTCAATGCCGGATTCAGAGGCTCTAAACCCGGTCAGCAGAAAAAGCCATTCAAAAGAAATACTCCGGGCCCGTCCAATTTGGACCGAATACTCGATCGCTCGTGCCAGATACACGGCACCCCCGAAAAGCCATCCAGTCACACCAACAGGGATTGTTGGGTGTTCAAGCAAGCAGGCAAGTTAACTGCCGAAAACAATGACAAGGGGCTGCATAGCGATGACGAGGAGGAGACCCGGCCGCCGAACAATAGAGGACAGAAGGGTTTCCCCCCACAAGTGCGGACGGTGAACATGATATACGCAACCCACATACCCAAAAGGGAGCGGAAGCATGCACTCAGGGACGTATATGCGATGGAGCCAGTCGCCCCAAAGCTCAATCTGTCGTCCTCCTGCCTGATCACTTTTGATCGAAGGGACCACCCCACTAGCATCTGCCATGGCGGATTCGCCGCATTGGTTCCAGACCCAATCGTCGACGGATTTCACCTCACTAGAGTCCTGATGGATGGCGGCAGCAGCCTGAACCTGCTTTATCAGGATACAGTGCACAAGATGGGCATAGACCCCTCAAGGATTAAACCCACAAAGACGACCTTCAAAGGCGTCATACCATGTGTAGAGGTCAACTGTACAGGCTCAGTTACACTTGAAGTGGTCTTCGGATCCCTGGATAACTTCCGAAGCAAGGAGTTAATCTTCGACATAGTCCCGTTCCGCAGCGGCTATCGTGCACTGCTCGGACGAACCGCATTTGCAAAGTTCAATGCGGTGCCGCACTACGCATACCTCAACCTCAAGATGCCAGGCCCTCGAGGAGTCATTACGGTCAATGGAAAAAACGAACGCTCTCTCCAAATGGAGGAGCATACAGCGGCTCTCGCGGCAGAAGTACAAAGTAGCCTCTTAAGGCAATTCTCGAGTCCGGCTGTTAAGCAGCCGGACACCGTCAAGCGTGCCTGGAGTAACCTACAACAAGACCACCTGGCACGTTTCGAGTGTCACGCCCAATATGCGACCCTATCCAAAAGGAACTCGAAGGTCCCACCAAGGATAGACCCACATATTGAAACGCTTTTGCAAGGTGGATATCATTACATCAACATTACATAATAGATAGGGATACATACATAAGGCATACAATGCCACACGAATACAACAATACATCATACAAGAGTTCAACATCCGACTACGGATGATACATAAACAGAAACTCAAACAATATCCACCCTGCTAGCCCTGGCTGCCGACCTGGAACCTATCCCCTGATCGAAGAAGAAACAGAAGAAGAACTCCAAGGCAAGCAAACATCGCTCTCGCGTCATGATCGTCGCATAACCTGTACCTGCAACTGTTGTTGTAGTAATCTGTGAGCCACGAGGACTCAGCAATCCCATTACCATGGGTATCAAGACTAGCAAAGCTTAATGGGAAAGGAAGGGGTAAAGTGGTGAGGTTGCAGCAGCGACTAAGCATGATATGGTGGCTAACATACGCAAATGAGAGCGAGAAGAGGAGCAAAGGAACGGTCGTGAAGCTAGCAATGATCAAGAGGCGATCCTGAACACCTACTTACGTCAAACATAACCCAGAAACCGTGTTCACTTCCCGGACTCCGCCGAGAAGAGACCATCACGGCTACACACGCGGTTGATGCGTTTTAATTCGGATCTGGTGTCAAGTTATCTACAACCGGACATTAACAAATTCCCATCTGCCACATAACCGCGGGCACGGCTCTCGAAAGTTTATACCCTGCAGGGGTGTCCCAACTTAGCCCATGACAAGCTCTCGCGATCAACGAAGGAATAGACCTTCTCCCAGGAAGACCCGATCAGTCTCGGAATCCCGGTTTACAAGACATTTCGACAATGGTAAAACAAGACCAGCAAAGCCGCCCGATGCGCCGACAATCCCGATAGGAGCTGCACATATCTCGTTCTCAGGGCAACACCGGATGAGACTAGCTACGAGTAAAACCAGACTTCGAGTTTCCCCGAGGTGGCCCCGCAGGCAGCTCGGTTCGGACCAACACTTAGACAAGCATTGGCCCGGGGGGGCTGAAATAAAGATGACCCTCGAGAGAGCGACTCCCAAGGGAAAAAGTAGGTGGTGGTGAGGCAAATGGTAAAACCAAGGTTGGGCCTTGCTGGACAAGTTTTATTCAAAGCGAACTGTCAGGGTGGTCCCATAAATCACCCGACCGCGTTAGGAACGCAAAATCCGGGAACATAACACTGGTATGACAGAAACTAGGGCGGCAAGAGTGGAACAAAACACCAGGCATAAGGCCGAGCCTTCCACCCTTTACCAAGTATATAGATGCATTAATAATATAAGAGATATTGTGATATCCCAACCAAAATCCTGTCCACCATGGAGAAATCTTCAACTTCACCTGCAACTAGCAACGCTATAAGAGGGGCTGAGCAAAAGCGGTAACATAGCCAAACAACGGTTTGCTAGGAATAGTGTCAAAGGTTAGAGGTTCATGGCAATTTGGGAGGCTTGAAGAGCAAATGATAGGTAGCGCAGCAAAGCGATAGAACGAAGCAACTAGCATAGCAATGATAGTAGTGAGATCCAGGGTAGCGCTCATCTTGCCTGAAATACCGCAAGGAAGAAGAACGAGTCCATGAAGAAGATGAAGCCACGAAGACGAACCAAGCGTAGACGAACGCATCCTCACGATCGCAACGAAACGGGAACTATCGAGAAGAAGCACACAACATAGTAACCACACCACACATGAACAAGACATGATGCACAACAAGCATGATGCATGACAAAGCTACATGAAGCTACTCATGGCAAGAGATGATGCAAACAAGAACAATACATCAAGGCAAGTTTAAATGAGGCCGGGAACAACATATAACAATTCCGCAAGTCCTCATATGCAAATTTCGAAATTGGTCCAGATCTGAATAAACATTATGTTCAAGTTGTTAAACAGCAAGTTAAGATGCACCAATGTGATCTACACGAGATTCTAGTCAAGTTACACATAAAGTTCATTTAATTCGGAGCTACGGCCTAGAAGATATGAGCAAAACAAGTTAAGCATGGTATCGATGCAAAATGCACCCAAACATCAATCAAACACACCAAAACAAGGGTGCAACATGATAATATGAAACAACATGCAAAATCAAGCAAGTTTCATATAGAGCACACTTAAAACGGAGCAACGATTCAACACACACACACTATACAAGTCATAGCATCAATCTGTCCAAAACAGCAACTAGGCATATTGTAAGCATCAAAACAACATGCTACAGCACCCCAACATAAGAACAAAAGGCATGGGCATGAAGTACAGGTAAAGCATAACAAAACATGAACACTGAGCTATCTCCAGAAATCACTAAAACATGCTCAAAAGGACATGGGAAGATTGCAAATAATAACAGTTTCAGACTTATCAGGAAATAACATCAGGTTGCAATGTTTAGAGCAAGCAAACAACATGTTACAGGAACATATCATGGCAAACAAAGGCATGGCATGAATCTACTAATTGCATAGATCAAAAGACCCTTACTGAACATGAGCCAAAAAGGATCAGAAGATATGATGGCACCCATGTAAACATAGCAAGTTATATTACAGATTCATTCATGGCAGGAACAACAATAAGTAGGCATGTTGGTGAGCTTGAACTACTCACCACAGAGCAATACATGGCATGGAAACGCAACCAACAGTAATAAGACATGTTGATGAAGCTAAGCATGGCAAGAGCAAGGTCATAGGGTGCATGGATCACTAGGAAAACACATGGGAACAAGTGAACTTAATGTTAACAGGCTGATAGCAACATCATTTAGCAAACTTTAGAGCAAGATAACAACATGTTCCAGCAGGCTATAATTGCAACCAAGGGCGTGAATGGATAGAGCATGACGTGTAGATCAAAACATGTTTATAGAGCATCTCCAGATTATGCATAGAATGATTAGTAGAAGCATGTTAACATAGCAACAAAATATAACAGAATCTGTCAGGAAAACAGCAACAGCAACTACCCTACTTAGCAAGCTTGATACACTCAGCACACAACTCACAAAAATACATGGTTAACACCTCTGGAAAGATGGCATGGCATAGATCAACATACATGTAGACATCAACCTCATACGATGCACACATCAATCATGGCAAAAATGACAAATGAGCAAGTTATAACAGTTTCAGCAGATTAACATCAACATGCACTTTTCCAACAGCATTTCGGGCATCAATATGAACTCAAATGAAAATGATGCAATGGAATGAAATGAATTACTCGTTGAAGCGAACAATTTGACATATTATACGCACAAAACGGAGCTACGGATGCAGAGATACAATGCGATGAACATGGCATGATTATGTCAAAAAAACCAGGGACTTGATGGATTTCGGGGTCAACCTCATTTTGCACGGATTTTGAAGCAGGAGGAGGCTCGCCGGAGTTGTGGCCGAGGAGGTCTCCGGCGAGGTCGACGACGGCGCGGGGAGGTCGGGGACGGCCGGATCCGGGCGGCTCCGGCCCGGATCTAGCCGGAGGAGGCCGGGGGGCGGAGGGAGGCCGGGACGGCGAGGTCTGGCGAGTTGAGGCGGGGCGGCGTCGGCTCCGGCGAGCTCGGCGCGGGGCGGAAGAAGGCGGCGGCGCGGGCCTCCGGTGGCCGGCGATGAGGCGAGGCGAGGCGCGCGGGAGGCGCCACGGAAGGCGAGGCGCGCGGG
>NC_041389.1:256973143-256975583 GCF_002162155.2 Triticum dicoccoides
GGAGGACGGGCAGCGCGGGCCCGACTCGGGCCCCGCAGGCCAGCGGCGGCGGGAGGAGGCGAAGGGGCCACGTGGCGCGATGCCACTGGCTCCGGGCGGCGGTGGGCTGACGTGGCGGCGCCCCATTGGCCGGGGTGAGGTGGCTGGCGGCGGTGGACGTGTCCGACGACCGGGCGGACATGTCCGGCGACGCGGAGAGGAGCGGGGCTAGGGTTGGACTGCGCGAAAAATCCGAGAGGGACACATATTTATAGGTAGAGGGAGCTAGGAGAGTCCAAATGAGGAGCGGTTTTCGGCCACGCGATCGTGATCGAACGACAGAGAGCATGGAGGGGAGTTTGCTGGGTTTCGGGCCACTTTGGAAGAGGTGTTGGGCTGCAACAAAAGAGGGCTCTGCGGTTACCCGGTTAACCATTGGAGTACCAAACGACCTCCAAATGGCACGAAACTTGACAGGCGGTCTACCGGTGCTATACCAAGGCCGCCTGGCAGGACTCGGTCCATTCCGAGAATGTTTAACACCCGCACAAGAGAAGAGGCAAAAAGGGACGCCGGATGACATAGGAGTGCCGGATTGCAAAACGAACAACGGGGAAAAAGCTCGGATGCATGAGACGAACACGTATGCAAAATGAAAAGCACATGATGACATGATATGAAATGCATATGATGACATGATATAATGCAACACGCAAGCAAATGACATGGCAACGACGGCGAATAACTGGCGGACACCTGGCGCATCGAATCCGGGGCGTTACAACACTCGTCCACTAACAAGAGATCTCGTCCCGAGATCTTAGGACCGAGACGGAAGAGAAAGAGGAAGAGGTGAAACAAGAACTCAAGAGAAGAAGCAAAAAGTCGAGAGCACTCGAGAAGAAGAGAGGAACGACGAGAATGACGAGAACCAAAGGCTCACAGAATCAGATAGACTATGAAATCACTCGTTCTAACCGGAGTGGTTAGAATGAGAAAAGAAACGAATAAGACTGAAACGATTTAGGAAGCACTCCGGCTGAAACATGGATGAATAGAACACGAACTAGAGAGGATGGAATGATACTTGATGAGCTCTTGAAGAATGAATTAAATCGTGAAGAACCAGTATGAAGAACTCCGGTAACAAAAGAATGACGAGATAAAATGAAGAATGAAAGAATAAGGTTAAAGCTTGTGATGATATAGATGGAGGTTCCGACGAAATGGCCGAGGAAAATTTGAACTCCGGAAAAGAAAAGATGAAAACACTTGGAACTAGAATTTATTCATTAAGAACAAACTCCGAAGGAAGGGACTACTCACTTGGATGAAATAAGAATAAGATTTATTGTATGCTTACCCTTCATCAATTAAATTGATGACAAGCAACAGATTTTTCATACTACTTATTCTTCTTGAAAGAGAATTGAGAAGTGACATGGCGCAAAACTTGAGAAAGTCTTCATGAACCACCGGTAGGATTGAAAAGAACGATGGATTAAAATGATAAACAAGGAAAAGAATCTTGAACGAACCACCGTAAGAATTCGGAAAAGACTGATGAAAGAGTATGAATCACCGGGAAGAATTAAAAGAACAAATATGATAGAGGGGATTTAGATGCAAAAGAACAAAGAGATCATGAGCTGATTAAAGAACACTTGAACGAAGCACCAGGAGAATATTGAGACGACCGAAGCTGAAAACTTAGAACGAAGAAATCTTCTGAAAAGATGGCCTCCGGATGATCAAGAGAGAAAGCAACTACTGAAATTCTCCGGATGGATGAAAAGAATTTGCATGACTTGAAACAATTTGATAGGATAACATCGAGCTAGCACCGCGAATCTCCGGGAGAATGGACAAGATTTTAACAGAAATCTTCTTCTTTGGTCTTCAAATGACGACGAAAACACCAACAAAATTACTGAGATACTCCGGAAGAATGAGAAGAGCAAAGGTTGAATCGGCAATGACAAGAATTGAAATTGATCTTGAAAAGGCATGTGACTGATGGAATCCATTCTTACATCACACTTTTGAGAATAGCTCCGGGGAAATTAGAAGAGTCAGGTAAGATCCTGGGAAAAGACCTGTGGGTTAGGGCCCACTAAAGAGAAAAAACATCGTTGAAAAGGATTGTTGAACAGATAGATGATGCACCGGAATAATTGAAATATTTGAATGAGGTGACAACCTCGAATTAATTCAAACACAGACGTATCTCCTGAGATGTCTTCCGAACTCCGGAATGATTAAATGGCGAGAGACGAACGATCAAAGGGAAATATTTGAGCTGAGGGGAAAAAATATGATCAACACCGGATACTTGAATTGAATCCACCGGAGAGATAAAGAGATGAAGAATGTCCACCGAGACGAGAATTCACCAGTTGAAATAATTTACGAAAGACTGAAGAGGTTCCGCACGAAAGAAATTGATGCTTGAAACGGACTC
>NC_041389.1:256975759-256980128 GCF_002162155.2 Triticum dicoccoides
ACTCAGGCTCCGGGAAGAAAAAGGGTGGGAGGGTGGGAAAACAAAAGCAACTGGAAGGGAGAACCAACGAATAGCTTGAAGGGAGAACACCGGTTGAAATCAAAGACTTCGCACGAGTAGGATGGGTACTCGATTACAGACTCCGGTTCCGAGAAGAAAAAGGGTGGGTGGGTGGGAAAAACAAGGACAACTTCGGACTGGGAAACAACATCGATCAAAAGAGCTGAGGATTGATCTTGGCAAAGATGAAGAGGCTCAAGTCGACTTGACGAGAAATGCACCGGATAAAAGAGGATGGACAACTCGCGAAACTAACCACTTGATCCTAAGGAAAAATTTGAAGGGAAGAGGAGTAGTTCAAAACACCTACGTCAAGATTCCTCACCAGAGCGACGAAGGGGCTGAGTAAAAAGAATTCCTACTCTCCGATATAACTAGACTCCAAAAATAGTTTTATTCTAGACTCAACAACGGCCAAACTACACGATCAATCAAGGGGGCTCCTAGGGTCGGTCGAGGCTTTGATACCAACTTGTCACGCCCAATATACGACCCTATCCAAAAGGAACTTGAAGGTCCCACCAAGGATAGACCCGCATATTGAATCGCTTTTGCAAGGTGGATATCATTACGTCAACATTACATAATAGATAGGGATACATACATAAGGCATACAATGCCACACGAATACAACAATACATCATACAAGAGATCAACATCCGACTACGGATGATACATAAACAGAAACTCAAACAATATCCACCCTGCTAGCCCTGGCTGCCGACCTGGAACCTATCCCCTGATCGAAGAAGAAACAGAAGAAGAACTCCAAGGCAAGCAAACATCGCTCTCGCGTCATGATCGTCGCATAACCTGTACCTGCAACTGTTGTTGTAGTAATCTGTGAGCCACGAGGACTCAGCAATCCCATTACCATGGGTATCAAGACTAGCAAAGCTTAATGGGAAAGGAAGGGGTAAAGTGGTGAGGTTGCAGCAGCGACTAAGCATGATATGGTGGCTAACATACGCAAATGAGAGCGAGAAGAGGAGCAAAGGAACGGTCGTGAAGCTAGCAATGATCAAGAGGTGATCCTGAACACCTACTTACGTCAAACATAACCCATAAACCGTGTTCACTTCCCGGACTCCGCCGAGAAGAGACCATCACGGCTACACACGCGGTTGATGCGTTTTAATTCGGATCTGGTGTCAAGTTATCTACAACCGGACATTAACAAATTCCCATCTGCCACATAACCGCGGGCACGGCTCTCGAAAGTTTATACCCTGCAGGGGTGTCCCAACTTAGCCCATGACAAGCTCTCGCGATCAACGAAGGAATAGACCTTCTCCCAGGAAGACCCGATCAGTCTCGGAATCCCGGTTTACAAGACATTTCGACAATGGTAAAACAAGACCAGCAAAGCCGCCCGATGCGCCGACAATCCCGATAGGAGCTACACATATCTCGTTCTCAGGGCAACACCGGATGAGACTAGCTACGAGTAAAACCAGACTTCGAGTTTCCCCGAGGTGGCCCCGCAGGCAGCTCGGTTCGGACCAACACTTAGACAAGCATTGGCCCAGGGGGGCTGAAATAAAGATGACCCTCGAGAGAGCGACTCCCAAGGGAAAAGAGGGTGGTGGTGAGGCAAATGGTAAAACCAAGGTTGGGCCTTGCTGGACAAGTTTTATTCAAAGCGAACTGTCAGGGGGGTCCCATAAATCACCCGACCGCGTTAGGAACGCAAAATCCGGGAACATAACACCGGTATGACGGAAACTAGGGCGGCAAGAGTGGAACAAAACACCAGGCATAAGGCCGAGCCTTCCACCCTTTACCAAGTATATAGATGCATTAACAATATAAGAGATATTGTGATATCCCAACCAAAATCCTGTCCACCATGGAGAAATCTTCAACTTCACCTGCAATTAGCAACACTATAAGAGGGGCTGAGCAAAAGCGGTAACATAGCCAAACAACGGTTTGCTAGGAATAGTGTCAAAGGTTAGAGGTTCATGGCAATTTGGGAGGCTTGAAGAGCAAATGATAGGTAGCAGCAAAGCGATAGAACGAAGCAACTAGCATAGCAATGATAGTAGTGAGATCCAGGGTAGCGGTCATCTTGCCTGAAATCCCGCAAGGAAGAAGAATGAGTCCATGAAGAAGATGAAGCCACGAAGACGAACCAAGCGTAGACGAACGCATCCTCACGATCGCAACGAAACGGGAACTATCGAGAAGAAGCACACAACATAGTAAACACACCACACATGAACAAGACATGATGCACAATAAGCATGATGCATGACAAAGCTACATGAAGCTACTCATGGCAAGAGATGATGCAAACAAGAACAATACATCAAGGCAAGTTTAAATGAGGCCGGGAACAACATATAACAATTCCGGTAAGTCCTCATATGCAAATTTCGAAATTGGTCCAGATCTGAATAAACATTATGTTCAAGTTGTTAAACAGCAAGTTAAGATGTACCAATGTGATCTGCACGAGATTCTAGTCAAGTTACATATAAAGTTCATTTAATTCGGAGCTACGGCCTAGAAGATATGAGCAAAACAAGTTAAGCATGGCATCGATGCAAAATGCACCCAAACATCAAGCAAACACACCAAAACAAGGGTGCAACATGATAATATGAAACAACATGCAAAATCAAGCAAGTTTCATATAGAGCACACTCAAAACGGAGCAACGATTCAACACACACACACTATACAAGTCATAGCATCAATCTGTCCAAAACAGCAACTAGGCATATTGTAAGCATCAAAACAACATGCTACAGCACCCCAACATAATAACAAAAGGCATGGGCATGAAGTACAGGTAAAGCATAACAAAACATGAACACTGAGCTATCTCTAGAAATAACTAGAACATGCTCAAAAGGACATGGGAAGATTGCAAATAATAACAGTTTTAGACTTATCAGGAAATAACATCAGGTTGCAATGTTTAGATCAAGCAAACAACATGTTACAGGAACATATCATGGCAAACAAAGGCATGGCATGAATCTACTAATTGCATAGATCAAAAGACCCTTACTGAACATGATCCAAAAAGGATCAGAAGATATGACGGCACCCATGTAAACATAGCACGTTATATTACAGATTCATTCATGGCAGGAACAACAATAAGTAGGCATGTTGGTGAGCTTGAACCACTCACCACAGAGCAATACATGGCATGGCAAGGCAACCAACAGTAAGAAGACATGTTTATGAAGCTAAGCATGGAAAGAGCAAGGTCATAGGGTGCATGGATCACTAGGAAAACACATGGGAACAAGTGAACTTAATGTTAACAAGCTGATAGAACATCATTTAACAAACTTTAGAGCAAGATAACAACATGTTCCAGCAGGCTATAATTGCAACCAAGGGCATGAATGGATAGAGCATGACTTGTAGATCAAAACATGTTTATAGAGCATCTCCAGATTATGCATAGAATGATTAGTAGAAGCATGTTAACATAGCAACAAAATATAACAGAATCTGTCAGGAAAACAGCAACAGCAACTACCCTACTTAGCAAGCTTGATACACTCAGCACACAACTCACAAAAATACAAGGTTAACACCTCTGGAAAGATGGCATGGCATAGATCAACATACATGTAGACATCAACGTCATAGGATGCACACATCAATCATGGCAAAAATGACAAATGAGCAAGTTATAACAGTTTCAGCAGATTAACATCAACATGCACTCTTCCAACAGCATTTTGGGCATCAAGATGAACTCAAATGAAAATGATGCAATGGAATGAAATGAAGTACTCGTTGAGGCGAACAATTTGACATATTATATGCACGAAACGGAGCTACGGATGTAGAGATACAATGCGATGAACATGGCATGATTATGTCAAAAAAACCAGGGACTTAATGGATTTCGGGGTCAACCTCGTTTTGCATGGATTTTGAAGCAGGAGGAGGCTCACCGGAGTTGTGGCCGAGGAGGTCTCCGGCGAGGTCGACGACGGCGCGGGGAGGTCGGGGACGGCCGGATCCGGGCGGCTCCGGCCCGGATCTAGCCGGAGGAGGCCGGGGGGCGGTGGGAGGCTGGGATGGCGAGGTCCGGCGAGTTGAGGCGGGGCGGCGTCGGCTCCGGCGAGCTCGGCGCGGGGCGGAAGAAGGCGGCGGCGCGGGCCTCCGGTGGCCGGCGATGAGGCGAGGCGAGCCGCGCGGGAGGCGCCGCGGGAGGCGAGGCGCGCGGGAGGCCGGCGCCGGCCGGGCGGAGGCGGAGGCGAGCGCCGGCCGGTCGACAGCGGCGGCGGCGGGCGAGCGCCGGCCGGTCGCGGGCGCGGGGCGCGGCGGTGGGCAC
>NC_041389.1:256980380-257019649 GCF_002162155.2 Triticum dicoccoides
CGGGAGGAGGCGAAGGGGCCACGTGGCACGATGCCACTGGCTCCGGGCGGCGGCGGGCTGACGTGGCGGCGCCCCATTGGCCGGGGTGAGGTGGCTGGCGGCGGTGGACATGTCCGACGACCGGGCAGACATGTCTGGCGGCGGGAGAGGAGCGGGGCTAGGGTTGGACTGCGCGAAAAATCCGGGAGGGACACATATTTATAGGTAGAGGGAGCTAGGAGAGTCCAAATGAGGAGCGGTTTTCGGCCACGGGATCGTGATCGAACGACCAAGAGCATGGAGGGGAGTTTGCTGGGTTTTGGGCCACTTTGGAAGGGGCGTTGGGCTGCAACAAAAGAGGGCTCTGCGGTTACCTGGTTAACCGTTGGAGTACCAAACGACCTCCAAATGGCACGAAACTTGACAGGCGGTCTACCGGTGCTATACCAAGGCCGCCTGGCAAGACTCGGTCCATTCCAAGAACGTTTAACACCCGCACAAGAGAAGAGGCAAAAAGGGACGCCGGATGACATAGGAGTGTCGGATTGCAAAACGGACAACGGGGAAAAAGCTCGGATGCATGAGACGAACACGTATGCAAAATGAAAAGCACATGATGACATGATATGAAATGCATATGATGACATGATATAATGCAACACGCAAGCAAATGACATGGCAACGACGGCGAATAACTGGCGGACACCTGGCGCATCGAATCCGGGGCGTTACACCGAGCACGCATAGCAATGCGGCCCCAACCCCAGCCCTCGCAAAATCGCGAGACCAGTACCACGCGTACATAATTACGCTCTGGAGATACCATGGGCATAGGGGTGGGTAGGGGCACGACCACGGCATGCCCGGAGAGCGGCTCAACCGCACCAGGGGCTCCCAATTGTGTCATTCTTTTTTTTCTTATTCTCAGGACTCCGTTTTCCAGAAGCCCTGTCCGGCAGTAGAATTGCCGAACTCACGATGCAACAGCCAGGGAAGCAGAAAAGCTACATCGACTGTCCAGGTGGTCTCTATTACGAGCAGTATACCTGTTTTACATACCATCCCGCAGCCTACCCCTGGAGGGGGACATGTTAAATAGTCCCATCCCTTGCTTATCGCACTATTTGTATCGTTCTGCTTTCATTGCAGTATTTTTTTTGAATAAACAATGCATCGCTTTTTGCGTAATATTGCATTCGCTTTTCTATCTATATACGTTCAATTATGACATGTTGCATCCGTACGCTTTGGTACGGCCAAATACACCAGGGGCTTAAGTACCCCAAAATATGGTGTTAGAAGTCCGAACACTTTAACAAGTGCGGCACCCTGAACTTATAGCATTATATGCATCGGCTCCGAATCATGTCTTGGGTCAATAGTTGGGTTTGCCCGGCTCCCATGTTTTGGTACCTTACGTTCCGTTATATCGGCTAAGGTAGCGCTGGGAGAACCACTGCGATTGTGCCCCGGTTGAGCTGGGTTGAGCACCTCAGTGGAGAAAGCTAAAACTGACCGTCATGATAGGGCGAGAGCCGGTCGCTGTTCGAGAGGTTTTTCGAGTCCCTAAAGACTTATGCCGCTTAGAGCGAGGAGTCGGCTTTGTCCGGCCCAGGAGTGGATAGCGCCCCAAATTCGGTCTTCCGAACACTAGGGGCTTCGCCAAAATTTAAAATTATAGAATTCTATGGCTAAGTGGGAGTGTTCAAGCATTATAAGTCTGGTTGCCTCGTTCGTTGTGTTGAGCGCCTCCCTCGAAGGACCCAAAAATGGGAACAAGAGCGCTCAAGTTTATCCCGAACACCCCAGCACTCGTGGCATGGGGGCTGAAGCCAACGACTTGCCATCTCTCAAATTTGATAAACGGCCGCACAGAAGGTAATATTTTAAATTCACAAGCGTTGCTTAGCGCATATGAACAAGTTTTCAAGCGTACAGGATAACAAATGCGAGTTTACTCAAAAATTACATCTTTCGAGCATTCACCTGCTATAAGGCGGGCACCCTTCAGGACGTTCTCATAATACATCTCGGGCTTGCGATACTCCCTGCCCGGCGGTGGAGCGTCCGTCACAAGCTTCTCAGCGTCCATCTTTCCCAGTGCACTTTAGCATGGGCAAGGGCCCTACGGGCACCTTCGATGCAGACGGAGCGCTTGACGACTTCAATCCATGGACAGGCGTCCACTAGCCGCCACACCAGCCCGAAGTAGCTCCCAGGCATGGCCTCCTTCAGCCACAGCCGAGCTATGAGGCCCTTCATGGCCTGTTCGGCCACCTTATGGAGCTCGACCAGCTGCTTCAGCTGGTCGCTCAAGGGCACCGAGTGTCCGGCCTCAGCATACTGAGACCAGAATACCTTCTCCGTCGAGCTCCCTTCCTCAGCCCGGTAGAATGCGGCAGCGTCGGACACACTGTGGAGCAGATCTACGAATGCTCCTGGAGAGCTCCGGATTCGGGTAAGTAACAAGTAATTCACTTTCACGTGCTTGCTTTGCATGAAGAATGCCTTACCTGCCGCTACCTTCTTTATTGCCTCAATTTCCTGGAGGGCTTTTTGGGCTTTGGCCTTAGCGGCTTTGGCACTCTCAAGAGCCGAGGCGAGCTCGGACTCTCGAGTCTTCGAGTCACGCTCCAAACTCTCGTGTTTTTCCACGAGAGCTTGGAGCTCTTGCCGCACCTCCGCCACCCACGCCTCCTGCTTCTCTCGCTCGGTGCGTTCTGCAGCCGCATTGCTTTCGGCCTTGGACACCGCTTCCTTCAGGGTCGCCACCTCATTCGTGGCCCCTGCAATACTCACGTTATTCCTTTCATTTTTTGCAACCAAATCCTTTCTATAAGGTATTACTTTAATGAGGTATTACTTACCTTCCTTGTCCTCGAGCTGCTTCTTGGCACGGCCGAGCTCGTTCTCGGACCGCTCGAGGCTCTACTTCAATACATTGACCTCCGCAGTCAGTGCGGCAGAGGTCAGCAGCGCAGCCTGCATTCCCATATTGACATGCTTATGTTAGACTCCTACGTATATCTTTTTAGATCCTCAGTTCGGCTTTTCTTTCCGAACACCAAACTGAGCATCAGGGGCTACTGTCTATGCGGTACTATTTTTACATATCTTAATTACATACCTCAAAGCCTGTTAGAAGGCTGGTACAGGCTTCAGTCATCCCGCTCTTGGCGGACTGAACTTTCTGGATCACCGCACTCATAACAGTGCGGTGCTCCTCGTCGATGGAGGCGCCGTTAAGCGCCTCCAGCAAATTATCCGGTGCCTCCGGTTGGACGGAGGTCACCGGCATCACAGTCTCGCCCTTCTTACGAAGGGGCCGCCCGCCGGACTCCGGAACCACTAAAGGTTCCGGTGCGGAGTCCGGCCCAGGGCCGAACTCAGAACCCTTTGGGGGTTGATCCCCCTCGTGCCAAAGTCCGGGAGGTTGCCCTGCGGCACCTCCGGAACCTCCTCCTCCTGGCTGGGCCCCTTTTGGGACCCCACCTCGGCGTCATACGCAGCGCGAGGAGAGGAGACGGCCGGATGTGAAGTGCTACCCACGTCCGATGGTGCCAGGGAGCCGCTCGTTGAAGTGTCGAGCCCGTCCTTGGGCGGGCTGCAGGGTTATATTCGGCGTTAAGAGATTCTATGCAACAAATGAAACACCATGAGTTATTCTGGTATCCGGACACTTACGAAGTCGCCAGGGGCTTAGTCCTTGGTGGCCACTCCTGTTCATCGTCGTCGGCGTTGGTGGAGTAGTCCGGGGGGAGAGTCCTTCCCTTCTTGGACCCTTCGGCCTCCCCCGTTGGGGAAGCCTTCCTTTTCTTCTCTCCCACCGCTGGGGGAGAGGCCGCTTTTTTCTCCTCCTCGTCTTCGCGGGAGGAGTCCGCCTCGGAGTCATCGGACAATGAGTCCGATAACACCTGGCGCCGGGAACTCCTCCGAGTTCCCGTGGCCTTCTTCTTGGCCTTCTTCTCCGGCACCACATAAGGCGCCGGAGCCAGCAGCCCCGTTAATCGGGCGTCCGCTGGGTCTTCTGGCGAGGGAGCCGGACAGTTAACCTGCCCGGATGTCTTTTGCCAGGCCTGTCAAAGGTAAAGGGAGTTTAGATCCCACATAGAGTCAAACTATGGAAAATAAGCGTCCTGTAAAGGGTAAAATAGCTTACCTCGCCAGCTTGACGCTGCGAGCTGAATCCGCAATCTTTGGTAGCGGATGCGGGAGCCTCAGCGCCCTTGAATAGCACCTTCCAGGCATCTTTGTATGTAGTGTCGAAGAGCCTGCTCAAGGTTTGGTGCTGTGCCAGATCAAACTCCCACAAATTAAATGCCTGTTTCTGGCATGGGAGGATTCGGCGGATGAGCATGACCTGGACTACGTTGACAAGCTTGAGCTTCTTGTTCACCAAGGTTTGGACACAGGATTGGAGTCCGGTCAGCTCCTCAGAATCACCCCATGATAGGCCCTTCTCTTTCCAGGAGGTGAGCCGTGTGGGGATGCCAGATCTGAATTCGGGGGCCGCTGCCCATTCAGGGTCACGCGGCTCGGTGATGTAGAACCATCCCGATTGCCACCCCTTTATGGTCTCCACAAAGGAGCCCTCGAGCCATAGGACGTTGGGCATCTTGCCTACCATGGCAACCCCGCACTCCGCTTGGCGGACGCCCACTACCTTCGGCTTGACATTGAAGGTCTTCATCCATAAGCCAAAGTGGGGCTGGATGCAGAGGAAGGCCTCGCACACGACGATGAACGCCGAGATGTTGAGGATGAAATTCGGGGCCAGATCGTGGAAATCCAGGCCATAGTAGAACATGAGCCCCTAGACAAATGGGTGAAGTGGAAAACCTAGTCCGCGGAGGAAGTGGGTGAGGAACACCACCCTCTCATGGGGCCCGGGGGTGGGGATGAGCTGCCCCTTGTCGGGGAGCCGATGCGCGATGTCGCTGGACAAGTATCCGGCCTTTTGCAGCCTCTTGATGTGCCCCTCCGTGACGGAGGAGGCCATCCACTTGCCTCCCGCTCTGTACATGGCTGGGGAAAGTTGAGGCGAGATGTGCGGACTTGGGCGTTGGAGCTCGAGTACGCGGAAATGGATAAGCAAAGGAGGAAGAAGGCGTAGGTAAAATGGTGGATCCTTATCCCCTTATATGGATGGACGAAACTATGCGTCCCCACCAGCCTGGTAAAACTCGCTTATCTCCCAGGCGCCGTAATCAATGGCGCGGTTGGGTTCCCACGCCCGTATTGATGAGAATCCCGGAATAAGGGGACACGATCTCTGCTTTAACAAGATGTGCCAAGGAAACTTCTTCGCTAAACGCGCTGAGGTGGAACAGTAAAAACGATTCGAATAAAGGATTGGCCGTGGTGTGATGTCACGCCACGGAATACGTCAGCAGATTGAACTTGTGTAAATATTATTCTCTCTATGGTGGTATGTGGAACTTATTTTGCAGAGCCGGACACTATCCTTGTGTTCAAAATCTTCTATAAAGTATTCGGGGGAGGAACCCGCCTTGCAATGCCGAAGACAATATGCGCGCCGGACTCGTCGTCATTGAAGCCTGGTTCAGGGGCTACTGAGGGAGTCCTGGACTAGGGGGTGTCCGGATAGCCGAACTATCACTGTTGGCCGGACTCCTAGACTATGAAGATACAAGATTGAAGACTCTGTCCCGTGTCCGGATGGGACTTTCCTTGGCGTGGAAGGCAAGCTTGGCAATACGGATATGTAGATCTCCTACCATTGTAACCGACTCTGTGTAACCCTAGCCCTCTCCGGTGTTTATATAAACCGGAGGGTTTTAGTCCGTAGGACGAACAACAATCATACCATAGGCTAGCTTCTAGGGTTTAGCCTCTTTGATCTCGTGGTAGATCTACTCTTGTACTACCCATATCATCAATATTAATCAAGCAGGAGTAGGGCTTTACCTCCACCGAGAGGGCCCGAACCTAGGTAAAAACATCGTGTCCCTTGTCTCCTGTTACCATCCACCTAGACGCACAGTTCGGGACCCCCTACCCGAGATCCGCCGGTTTTGACACCGACACTCCCCCCGTGTCGTCCTCCTTGACGGGCACCTTCTTGGTCTCTGGTGGTGTAGCTCTGGACTTCTTGCTCTTGCCGGTGGAGCTTTCTGGCACATTCTCAACGGAAGCACAACACCCCGAAGAGGTGCGCTTGCCGGAGTGGGTGCGAGGGGTCTCCCCGGTCTTCTTCTCTCCCGGGGCTCCATCGGCAGGAGCAGGTTCCTTAGCGGCAGCTGCTGCAACTGCTTCCTGGTAGAGTTGGTCGGCGCAGATTAGCGCATCTTTCTTATCAGAGGGAATGGTGATGATGTTCATCGGTCCGGGCATCTTCAGCATGTTGTAGGCGTAGTGCGAAGCCGCTATGAACTTGGCTAGCGTCGGGCGGCCGAGGATCCCGTTGTAAGGCAAGGGGATCTCGGCTACATCGAAAACAATCCTCTTCGTCCTGTGGTTCAGCTCGCCTCCGAATGTCATGGGCAGCGTGATCTTTCCCTTTGGCTGGCTCCTCCCCGGGTTAACCCCTTGGAATGTACCCGTCACCTCGAGGTCTCCATCAGGGATCTGCAGCCTTCTGACCACAACGGGCGAGATCAAGTTCAGGCCGGCCTGCCGTCAACCAACATCTTCGTCACCTTGAGGTTGCGGATTGTTGGTGAAACCAACAATGGCAAGCACCCGACCGCAGTGGTGCGGTCAGGATGGTCCTCGGTGTCGAAGATGATGGGCGTGTTGGACCATTTCAGCGGCTTCCGTGCATCAAACGATGGCTCCACCGCTATGATCTCATGCGCCCACTGCTTGAGTTGGCGGTGGGATGTATGCAGCGAGGCGCCACCATCGACGCACATGGCCTCTGTGGCTTTCGGAAACTCATGGTCGCCAG
The DNA here is from genome assembly GCF_002162155.2 of Triticum dicoccoides. Lineage (NCBI taxonomy): Eukaryota > Viridiplantae > Streptophyta > Magnoliopsida > Poales > Poaceae > Triticum > Triticum dicoccoides. The sequence continues at coordinate 256,987,270 of NC_041389.1, forward strand.
ACTTGTCGTCCTCGTCATGATCATCGTCTTCCTGCTTCCTGTCGCGGCCCCGGGCGAGCCTCTCTTGCTGATTCTCCTTGCCGCGGCGGGCTCCTTGGCCGCCATGTTTCTTGTCGGATCCCTCGGCACCATCTGGGCCTTTCTCCTTGTCCCGCTGCTCATACTCGGCTTTCTGCTTCTCGGCGAGCAGCTCTACCTGTCGGCAGTTTTGAAGATCGTGGCCCTTGGTGCGGTGGATCTTGCAATACTGCTTGTCGGAGCCTCCTGGCTTGTCGGCAGCCGCCAAGGCCCGGCAAGCATCACACTCGGCAACCTCCTTGCCCGGGTCATTTGCCTTGGTCTTCTTGGTGGTGTCGGTGTCGTTGGATCCCTCAACGGCAAGCACGGCCTTGCCCTTGCGCTTCCTGTTACAGTGTCGGCCTTTCTTTGCTGGGGTGGCGGTATCGCCAGTGGACTCGGTTTCCGCACCGGCATCTTCGTCGGGGTAATTCCTTCCCTCCTCGGCACGAGTGCACCGATCGGCCAAAACATAGAGCTCGGCCACATCCTTAACCTTGTTCATCGCCAGTTCTTCACGCATCTTGCGATTGCGCACGTTCTGATGGAACACACTGATCACGGCGGCGGGATGAACATCGGGGATGTTGTACTGCACCCAGCTGAAACTTTGGATGTACTTGCGCATGTTTTCTCCTTCCTTCTGGGGATGATGTGTAAATCACTCGCCTAGCCATGAGCTTGGTGACCTTCGGTAAAGGCGCCAACAAACTCATGGCACAGATCCGCCCAAGAAGATATGGAATCCACCGGCATGTGCATCAACCACGACATAACATTAGGCTTGAGTGCCAACGGGAAGTAGTTGGCAAGCACCTTATCGTCGCGGGCCCCAGCAACTTGCATCGCGATGGTGTAGATGCTGAGGAACTCTGACGGGTGAGTCTTGCCATTGTACTTCTCGCCAATGTCGGGCTTGAACATACGGTGGGAGGGCCACTGGAACTGCCGCAGCTCACGGGTGAAGGCCGGACAACCCACCTCGTAAGGTAGGCCACCGTAGCCTCCTGGAGCTGGGTGGTCCATAGCGGGCCCTGCCCGCCTGTCCGACTGGTGGCGCGCGTCACGTCGGCGCTCGATCGTAGTTCGGGCGTCCTCATGAGCCCGCTCCCGAAGGACTTGGCGCTGATCGCGGTTGGTTCGCGGGTCGGACGACGCAATGGAGATATCATCACGAGCATCGCCGCGACGGGCCGACGCCCGGGGCGGTCGGGATGGAGGTGGGGAGTACACCGTGGCCGCGTCGCCTCCGGCGTGGCCTCCGCTAGCGCGTGGCAACCCGGCGGAGCGACGGCCGACGGGTTCCGCCGGCCGCAGCTCATCGTTGTTGGCGATGCCGACGAGGCTCCGGACGGTGGCCCTCCATTCGTCAAGCTTCTCCACGACGGGAGGAAAATCGAGGAGCAGTTGCGCGCGTGCTAAGGCTTCCGCTGGCGTGGGTGGCGGCGAAAGTTGGGTGGACCGCGATGCGCCTCGACTCCTAACCCTATTAGAAGGAGCTGCGTCACGGCTCCGCAGCCGTTCGCCACCTCCATCAGCACCTCGGCGCGCATGCTGGCCCTCCTCTTCATGTGATGGACGCACGGGGCTCTTCCCAGGGCAGCGCGCAGGGTCACCGGCAGGGTGACGTTGCTCATCATGCACAACCTGAGAGGAGCGCGCCGTGGGCGCCGGTGTTGGCGTCTTGGAGGTCGCCTGCCGCCGCCTAGCGGGACGGTGGCGCCCCTGAAGGGCCCCGCACCGTCTGTGGGGGGCCCAACTCCGTCTCTGGAGCCCGCGACTGGTGGCTCGTCGCCTGGCGCGCGAGCGGCGCCACTCGCCAGGCCTGAACCGTCAGGGTGATGTGGATGTTCGCGGGCCGCGCCACGGGTTCTCTCCGTAACTGGCCCGCTACTGGTCTGCACCGGTGCTGGCAACTTGGTTCCGGATGAACCGATCGTCGTGGTCGCCTTCTTCTTAGGAGACATGGCAATGAAGAACAACTAGGCCAACTGCTAGACCAGATTCTCACAACAGCGCCCCCTACCTGGCGCGCCAAAGATGTCGGTGGGAAACGACGCCTATGGGATCACTGGAATCCCTTCTACGGTTGCGGGGCGCGGGGATCGTGAGAAGAGCGGGACTAGAAGTCAACACAAAGAGATTTACCCAGGTTCGGGCCGCAAAGATGCGTAAAACCCTACGATCCTGCTTTGGTGGATGTATTTAGTGTTCTTGAGCTCTTGAACTAGCTCTAGGTGCGGTGTGGTTCCCAAAGAGCTGAATCCTTTCTCTGTGTGCCATGGGCCTCCTTTTATAGGCGAAAGGGGCTGCCACAGTGGCACACAGGAGGTGGAAAGTGCTACAGCGTTGCGAGTTTATCACTAGTATTACAGGACAAGACGCATTTAATGCGAGGCTTAGGTGTCCCTTCGCTTTATCGGGATGGGGGCAAGGCTCGTCCCGTCCGTTGCCGCTCCTCTTTGCTTCGACACGCGCCCTAGCCAGCGATGCATGCGGTGCCATGTAGGCAGGCAGGCAGCTGAGGTGGCGCGGTGGTGGAGCCTCCATGAAGGATTGCATGCTGCCACGCAGGTGCCTACCTAGACGGTTGGGTCGGCAGCTGCATGCGAACAGCGGTGAAGACTTAGCTGGAGCGGGCCTGGCAGCGGCCCTACCAGTGCGCTTGGTGAGGACCTTGTCGGGTGGCCCAGCAAGGGTCTTGCCGGGTGGCCCGGCAAGGGTCTTGCCGTGGCGCACTGGCCTCCCCTGCAAGGATCTTGCCGGGGGTCTTGCGGGTTGCTTCGGTGAGGATGGTTGCCTTCCTATCCTCATTTGATCTTGTTTATTCTTTGTCTTCACAAAGATCTGCATGCCACCACAGAGGTGCCTCCCTAGCCTTGTCCCAACGCGTTTATCGAGCGTTGGTGGGCTCAAGGGCGGCTCGCTTCGGCTGGCATGGGCGAGCTCCCTCGGCAAGGGTCTTGCCGGGGCCGCTGAGGCTGCCCCGGCAAGGGTCCTTGCTGGGGAAACCTGCTCATTCAATTTGATCTTTGTGGCCTTGGTTCTTGTTGTTGCTTCGTTTGTCTTGTGCCTTCAGCTTCTCTCCGGCTTCCCTTTCCTGCCATGTTATGCGTGGCTGTGGCGGGAGGCTCTGACTGCCCATGCACAAGTAAAGGGGTCAAAAGCAGTGCCCCCTACTTTTGTACACTAACATCGAGACTTCATCATCGTCGCAACAATCTTTGATCTTGCTTTTAACAAGTAGGAATCTGGCCCAAAAGTTATGGACCGTTTCTTAAGGTTGCTCCCATATATACATCAAGTCATATATGTCTGGAGGGCCTGAGTTGCTTGGATAGTATTGATTGTGGTGTGTGGGTGGGTTAAAATTTGAATCCCGACCCACATCTATGTTTGGAGCTTGCAAAATCTCCGAAGCGACCAGTTCGGGTCCGGTGAGATCCAAGTGCTCCCCCGATCCTACATTCGAGCCAGAGTTCGGGGGACTTGGAGTCCCGTCTGAAGGAAGAGTATCTGGCTCGAGAGGTTCGGAGACCTGGACATATTTGGTTCTCAACATAGGGGGAGAGATATCCTCGGCTCGTTCCTCAATGACCGCTACCAGGTGGGTGATCGACGGGCGATAAATTTCCCGCTGGTCGGGCATAAGCCCGATCCGACTATAATCTGTTGAAACCCCCAAGGGCGGCGATGCAATCTAGCAGCTCGTTTAAGGATGAGACGTCTGTCAGATCCATCTTTTCGGAGTACTCGAGACCGATGCGAAGACGGTGTTTCGGCGGTCATAGGGGGTGTTGTAGGCTTGACGACCGTACGAGCGCCTACGATGAAACCGCCGAGCTGGAGGGTCTGCCCAAGAGTTAGGCTCCTTCCAGAGGTGATATTGTTGTTGATGACTAGGCGAGCCATAGATCGCTTTTTCGAGACTACACAACAGAGCTCTCAATGAAAGCACCAATGTTAGTGTCAAAACCGGCAGATCTCAGGTAGGGGGCCCAAGCTGTGCGTCTAAGGATCAATGGTAACAATGAATGAAGGGACACAATGTTTACCCAGGTTCGGGCCCTCTTAAAGGAGGTAAAAGCCTACATCCTTCTTGATTGTATTCAATGGGTATAGGGGTTACAAGGGTTGATCTACCTCGAGATCGTAATGGCTAAACCCTACCTTGTCTAGCCTATGAATGTTATGATGATAGCCTCTACGGACTAAACCCTTCGGTTTATATACACACCGGAGGGCCTAGGGTTTGTACAAAGTCGGTTCATAAGGGAAGAAAACAATACATCCGGACTCTAATCTTGTCGTCCACGCACATACGAATCCTACCCGAACACGGAGGACGGCCTTCTGCTTCATCACGACCCATTCAGCCTGGCCCTCATCTTGGGCCGGACACCTGAGGACCCCCGAAACTAGGACTCCCTCAGCTACCAATCCAGTAGGAGAACCACGCAACACCTATTTAGCAGTACATGCACACAAAATAACAAATACTTGCACCCAACGCGAACAAGGGGTTGTCAATCCCTTGGCGGTTCTTCCTCATTTTTGCCCGATCAAGCCCTCTCCTCCAAACCCTTGTGTCCAATGGCATAGACAGGGAGAGAGATCGGCCAAAAATGAGCTTTGGGTCAACAATGGAGCAAAGGGGATAAGAGGTAAGTCTTCTTGGGGAAGGAGACCCCCTTTATATAGTGGGGAAATATCCAACCATTATGATGTTCACAATCTGCACTCAAGCGGTACTACCGCTCCAGGGAGTTGTATGACCGCATAGAGTAGTAGTTCCTGCCATAGCTTGTGAGTATAGCTAGTACTGGAGCGGTAGTGCCACCGGAGCAGTACTGCCATCCATCTGAGTGGTACAACTGCTTCAGATCATAGGCACAGAGGAACAGCGGTATCAAAGGTGCCAGAGCAGAAGTACCGCATGAAGCGGTACTACAGTGTAACAGACATTCAAGTACCACAAGAGCAGAATGGGCAGCGACAGCTTGAGCATCCTGCAAAAATAAGTGGAAGTAGCGGCGGTAGTAGCAGGTAGAAGTATCGCAAGTGGTACTACCATGTTACTACCGCTAAAATACACCAGATACAGAGGGATCAGTGGTAGTGAAGCGGCACTAGTCAGAAGTACCACGTAAATGGTACTACCATGCTACTACCGTGTTACTACCGCTAAAAAAGTAGAGGGCAATAGAAGGTAATTTTCTAAGCGGGAGTAGGAGCGGCACAGTTCTGTGAAAGTGCCGCCTAAGTGGTACTACCATGGACTAGAGCAGTACTACCACCTGGGTGCTGAAAAAGTGCCCAAGCAACAACAGATGGATCCTCATTTTGCGGGAAGGGTAAGTGAGTGCATATGGGGTTGTGTACGTGTTGATTCCACCCAAACCTTTCCAAAGTAGATCCCCTCTTAATAGTATGGATTTCCCGCCACTCACTGAACTGAAAAGAGACGTCGGAAAACCACCTTCACTCTTTCTTCCAACAAGGGGAATAAATCAACTTGTGACATATGTCAGAATATCTGAAATGCTCAATGCATACGGTTAGTCCGCAAATAGCATTGTCAACAATCACCAAAACCATTAGCAAGAGATATGCCCTAACAAAGACAATTAGACTTCTTTATTATATGATATATGTTGCTTTATGCTCATACTAAATTATAAATCATTGTTAATTAAAATTGGCTTTGATACACCTTAGGATCCGGGTGGATAAATTACTTGAGCATTGTATGCCTAGTTTAATGGCTTTAAAGAAAGTGCTACCTCGGAGACAACCCTAAAGTTTTAGAGAGTATTTTATTCTACTATGTGCTTATTAAATTGTCAAAAACAAAAAATATTGAGGGGAACCTTAAAATTTGTGAAAAAGAAAGGTGAAAGTGAGACAGATGAGCAATGTGGAAGTGAGGGCTAGCCTTGAACTTTGTTCATGCACATGGAAACTTTATGAACCTTAATCACGTAAACTTTTCAACAAAAATAATTATCCCCTTGTACAGATTCATTATATTATAAAATAATGTGCCAAGATTTACCTTTAGGGTGTCTAAATTGCTTGTGTGATATGTGTTGTGCAGAAACAATAACTTCTGTTGTGGTGTTTGAATTTTCATATTTTACTGGAATGTTAAAATTCTGAATTATTTACACAGTAGTGTTATGTAAATTTTTTGTTAGGACCTAATTTTTCAGAATTTTTGGAGTAATAGCAGTATATATGTTTCAGCTACATCTTTATAGACTGTCCTATTTTCATAGATTGTTGTTATAGTTTCCTTATCTGCTTATGCTTGCAATTTTGCCAAGCCCCATTGTTATGTGAGCATTAGAATAGTATTAGAATATAGAATTAATGTTAGATTAGAATTATAAAATATTGTTACAGCAAGATATGATGGGATTTTATGTTAAATGTACTAACCCCTCTAATAAAAGTTTGGTTAAGTTTTGTGTGGTTGAAGTGTTCGAAGGCCGAGGAGACATTCATATGAGAAGAATAAGGAGAGGTAAGAGTTCAAGCTTGGGGATGCCCAAGGCACCCCAAGTAATTATTCAAGGTGCCTCAAGCATCTAAGCTTGGGGATGCCTCAAAAGGCATCCCATCTTTGTTCCTCGACAATTATGGGTATGTCTTGGTTTTTGTTTTGTTCACATGATATGCGTAAATTCTTGGAGTGTCATGTGCCTTTTATTTTTATTTTAGTGATGCACCATGATGATATGAGATAGTCCTTGGTTGATTTATATAATGCTTCTTGAGCTTCATGCATATCTTTTGAAGTTTGGCTACTCATTTCTCTTCATTTGGAAAACCATTATTTGTAGAATGCTCTTTTGCTTCACTTATATTTATTAGAGTGTGGACGGGTCTTTTGTAGAAAGAATTAAACAACCATGCTTCACTTATATCTATTTAGAGAGTTGACATGAATTGGTTATTCACATGGTTAGTCATAAAAAACCTACATAAAACTTGTAGATCATCGAATATGATATGTTTAATTCCTTGCAATAGTTTTGCGATATTGAGGTGGTAATATGTGGGTGTACTAGTGGATAATATTGGTTTACTAAGAATATCTGTGTAAGATTTGTGATTCTCTATTCATGAAAGTGTCGGTTTGGGCATAGCTAGGAAGTTGGAGGGTAATTTATCCTCGAGTAATATCCTTTGTGTTGTCCAAATCAGGGACACGTGATGGTTAACTCCTTCCAACCTCCCTCCTAGGGGCATGGGCATGAGAGTAATACTTTCCTTCGAGGGAAAATGGCCTTTCACAATAAATACTTGAGTTATTTATGACTAATGTGGGTTCGTGGACTATAAGCACTTCCACCCATCCATATTTGGTAGCCTCTTCGGTACCATGCTTTAATTGCCCATTCTCACATCGAGACTTGGTGCAAACTTCACCGGTGCATCCAAATCCCGTGATATGACACGCTCTATCACACATAAGCCTTATATATCCTTCCTCAAAACAGCCACCATACCTACCTATTATGGCATTTCCATAGCCACTCCGAGATATATTGCCATGCAACTCCAACCATCACTATTCACATGACTTGAGCACTCATTGTCATATTGCTTTGCGTGATCATATAGAGCTGACATAATATTTTGTGGCAAAGCCACCATTCATCATTGTTATACATGTTACGCTAGATCATTGCACATCCGGGTACACTACCAGAGGCTTTCATATATAGCCATATTCTTTCAATTTATCGAGTTGTAAGTAAATAAAAGTGTGATGATCATCATTATTAGGGTTTCGACCCTACTAGTGAGGATAAAAAATGAAAAAAAGAGGCCAAAAACATCCCATAAAAAGAAAAAGAAAACAAAAAATGAGAGAAAATGAGAGAGGGGGCACACTACTATGCTTTTACCACACTTCTGCTTCAAAGTAGCTTCTTCATATAGGGAGTCTCCACAATTTCTCACTTTCATATACTAGTGGGATTTTTACATTATAGTACTTGGCTTGCATATTACAATGACGAGCTTCCTCAAATGCTCGACATCTTCATGAGCAAGTAAGTTGGATGGACGCCTACTTAGTTTCATATATAGAGCTTTCATACACTTATAGCTCTAGTGCATCCATTGCATGCCAATCCTTACTCCTCGCATTGATATCGATTGTAAGGCCTCTTCATTGCCTAATGATCCGCCTAGTTGATGTGAGACTTTCTCAACTTCTTGTCTTCCCTTATAAACCCCAACCATCATTCTCTTTGCCATTTATTGAGTGAAGTTGAAAAGGCTGAAGCGAGAAAAAGTATGATACAATTGCTTGGTTTGGCACTGGGATATTCATGATGTATAATTTATGTTAGGAAGACCGAGCTATGCCATGCTTACATGATTAGTGGGTAGGGATAATGTTCTTTAGCATCTTTATTTTGAAGGGCATGATTGTTTACTAGTGCCAATCATGTAAGTATAGCTAGTACTGGAGTGGTAGTGCCACCGGAGCAGTACTGCCATCCATCTGAGTGGTACAACTGCTTCAGATCATAGGCACAGAGGAACAGCGGTATCAAAGGTGCCAGAGCGGAAGTACCGCATGAAGCGGTACTACAGTGTAACAGGCATTCAAGTACCACAAGAGCAGAATGGGCAGCGACAGCATGTGTATTATTATTTTAATATCAAATTGATATATTATTGCCTCGAATCACTCGTATCCCAATATTCATGCCATATATTATTTGATCAAGATTGTGCCACGTAGCATTCTATATCAAAACTTATCTTTGTTTTACCATCTACCTACTCGAGGATGAGTAGGAATTAAGCTTGGGGATGCTGATACGCTTCTCCGATGTATCTATAATTTTTTATTGTTTCATGCCATTATCCTACTACTTCCACATATTTTTGCCAACAATTTATACTATTTTCATGGACTAACATATTAATCTAGTGCCCAGTGCTAGTTCCTATTTATTGCATGTTTTTTGTTTTGCAGAAAATCCATATCAAACGAAGTCCAAACACAATGAAATTTTACGAAGATTTTTTGGAATATATGTGAAATTTTGGTGCAAGAATCAATGCCAAGGGGGCCTCAATGCCAGGGGGTCCATGGTCTTCACAAGCTCAAGGGGCGTGCCAGGAGAACTTGTGGCCTCCTCGGAGGTTGGTTAGAGGTATCCTTCAGGCGCAAGGAAGCTAATATCATGGGGAAATCGTGTGAAAATTTTAACCCGATTGTAGTTATGCATCTCCGTATATATAATAAATGATGTTCAATCAGAAAACAGAGCCGCAAAATAGTGAAGAAAACAGAGAGAGATCTGTTAGGACAGAGAGTATATCGACCAAAGGAGGGATGAATGGGAGATTCAAAAATTCTTGCGTATGTTTTGAATCGAGCCCAAACCCAACAATGGAAAAGATTCGGTAGATCAGAAACTAAGCAAGTACCCTATTGACGAACAAATCTTTCAAGGTAGAAAGCAATAATAGTTCGAGCATAGTATATCACGGATTTAACTATGACGAAGGTTAAGCAATACATAATCAGATGTAGTAGCATGAAAGAAAAATAGTAAAAGAACTACGAAGGAAATACTAATGGTTGTGAGACAATGGCAACGCCGAACAACAAGTAAACAGAGCAAATGAGACAAACAATGCGAGGGCAATATATAAATGATTTGATAAACTATTATCACAGAGCACGAATGTAACTGTAGAATGTATTGCAGGAGAGTAAAGTGAACCAATGGTGCTCGGTGGCAACATCAGAATTTGGTAGACCAGTTCGCCCTTCCGCCAAAGGACTATGTCTGGTTGAGGGAATTGTGATTGAACATAGGAGCAAATGTCTCTCTGCCATGTTCTCCTTTGACTCGGAGTTGATCAAACTCCAATTGATTTCACTCATAGTAGATACTTTTCGGCGATCTTCAAACCCCCAACAGACTTTTTCCCGAACCACAACGACTCTTGGTTGCTGAAGACTTTGCTTGGTGAAGACAATTACTCTTTGCTACTTGTGAGCTGCGTTGGGATTTCCTCGAATAGGAGAGGATGATGCAGTACGGTAGAGATAAGTATTTTCCTCAGTTAAGAACCAATGTTATCAATCCAGTAGGAGAACCACACAACACCTCGTTGGCAGTACCTAACACACAAGATAACAAATCCTTACACCCAACACGAACAAGGGGTTGTCAATCCCTCAGCGGTTACTTGCAAGATTAAATTGTATGGTGATAGATAGATATATCGAACAAAAATACAAAATAAAATAAATAAAGAAAAAGTGCAGGAAGGTATTTTTGGTTTCACTAGAGCCTTCTCTCTTTAAAATAGCATACGGTCGGTAAACAAATTACTGTAAGCAAATAATTAAGATGATATCCAAGGCAATGATCATGTATATAGCCATCACGTCTGAGGCAAGTAGACTGAAACAATTCTGCATCTACTTCTATTACTCCACACATCAACCGCTATCCAGCATGCATCTAGAGTATTAAGTTTATAAAAAACGGGGTAACGCCTTAAGCAAGATGACATGATGTAGACGAAATAAACTCACGTATGAACAAAACCCATATTTTTACCCTTAATAGCAATGATACAATACGTGTGATTTCCCTTTCTATCACTGGGATTGAGCACCGCAAGATCGAACCCACTGCAAAGCACCTCTCCCGTTGCAAGATAAATCAATCTAGTTGGCAAAACTAAATCAATAGATCGGAGAGAAATATGAAGCTATAACAATCATGCATAAAAGAGTTCAAAGAAAACTCAAATAATATTCATGGATAGATCTGATCATAAACTCACAATTCCTCGGATCCCAACAAACACACCGCAAAAAGTCATTACATCAAATAGATCTCCAAGAACATTGTTCACTAAGGCTAACCACTTGTGAACATTGTTTCAAGAACATTGGGATTCTCATTGGTTGTTCACTAACGCTAACCACATTTGTTTTTCCAAGTGTTCGTTTTATTTGCTCCTTTTAAAGGAATTACGAGACAGTGCAACATTGGATAGTGCCCATTTCGAGCTTCAAGATGACGAGTGCTTGGTGATCATCCACTTCTACATGGCGACGCTATCTCTTTCGCATAGTGATTTGGTTTTTGATCCGAGGACGGATCTTTCCTAAGGGGAGGGGGGTGATGCGGAGCATTCTACGGACATCACCATGTCAAGAGACCCTTTGTAAAGTGACACGTGTAACATCTACTTCATATACATAAAGGTGAATCATCTCCTTTACATGTGTCAACTTGATACCTTCTTGGATGGTATACTACTTAACTCTCCATCGCGCATGTATAGTTTGGAGTGGAGCTTCACGGATGACGAGGAGGAGGAATGTGAGCACAACATGAGTACACCATCCAACATGGAAGCTTAGAAGAGAATGAAGAAGAAGCAAGGACAAGTCCCTGGAGATCCCGGAACCTCCGGACCACCCCAGAACTTCCAACTACAACAACTCCAACATGTGCAAACCTTATTGTTGATCTAAGGCTAGCACATTGGTTCAGTTGGCTAGACGGTGCAGTCAACTACTAGGAGGACAAAATTAGTTTTGGTGTACAAACAAAACAGTGAGTTGATTAAAGTATAGTTGCACATTGTTTGTTTGTACTAGTACGATGGGCCTAATTCCTGTACTTCCATGTTTAGGCATTAAGCTGGCTGGACTTGAATCTCTCCAATTGGAGCTCCACCATTAGTACTTTCCTTATTATCCAAGAATTAGAGGAGCAGCACAAAACCTTTTAATTGGTGTGTTTGGGTTAGTACTACAACACCCTGTAGGTCGGCTAAGGCTAATGCATGTACAACTTAGACAGGCATCAATCTGATTATAGCTGAAAAAGAACAGAACAAGGAGTTATGCCTTCTGTTTTCATAAAACTGGGTTATGAGAGCTATGCATGGAGGAGCTCATATATTTGCAAGTTACTCCACCCTAGGACAGTGTTGAGTGTACGCGTGATCTTCTGAGCTTTTCCCTTGTAGGATAGTTTCTAAACAAAGGTTTTACCCACAGATTTCAGAGCTTCAAGCGCCAACAATAGTTCTTCTATTTCAATGTTCGTCCAAGGCAAGTGCATGATGGGTTGCCTCTATTTATGTTTGCCTTCAATTGTTCTTCAATGTTTTTATTTGGAATATATCATCTTCGTGTTCATGCATGTATCAGTGTATCAGATAGGACATAGATTGACTATTCCGGATATGACCGGTGAGAAATGTCAAATGTGTCTACTCGGGGGTGAGATTGACACAAAGGTGTCCGGCCTGATGAATCAGATTCATTTCAGTTGTGCATCAGTATCAGAGTTCAGTTTATGTTTATAATTACCTTCAGATATTATTCCTTTGTTAATGTTTTTGGCTTTACCATGTACTTGGTTGAGTATTCTTTACTTACTCTTGTGTTTTCCTTGTTGGTTTTATTTGGATTTCAGGTATTCAGAGTAAGGATATGCATGCAAGGGAGTAGCTCACCGTCACTTCGACCCACACATCCACCTCACATATATTATTTATGCATTAGCACATAATTTTTTTGGACAATAATTTTTTCCTATCACAATGTTGGAGTTCTTACAGTCAGTTTGTGAGCCTTTTTGTCCCCCTATTCTTATTAGTTTATCCTGGAGCCTGCCCATTATTTAAACTAGGTGGATGATGTTATCTATTTATTATGGTTAGGTATACTGCTTCATGGTATGTCTCCTGTGGATGTCCTTAAAGCGAAAGACGTTTTTTTTATTATTTCTAGTGTTCGTTGTACTGCCATGATTAAATATGAATAGAGGGAAGTTTTTTCGCAGAAAAAGAAGTTGTAACCCCAGTCCTACCTTGCACTCCTGAAAATGTAAACCAAGCAAGAACTGTTGCACTCTCTCCTGGGACATTAACCAGGATCCACCTAATCATGTCAGAGCTCGAGGAGTTGTTACTACTATAGTCTCTCTCGAAATAGGCTTTCGCCCCGCTATATTAATATAGCAACCACACGATACAACATGAGATCCATTGTTGGGGCAAACAGCACAACTACGCCCAAAAGAAAAGACAGAGAAAACAATGCCAACACCGGCGGATCAACGAAACGAAAATGACTCGTAGCCGCTGCGTCCTCTCCGAAGTATTCCCACCATGATCCTAGCACTCTGATTCATCGTGTACCAAGCAGCACCTCCAAGAAGGACAGTGACGACGGCAACACTGCTGCCCGGACTGTTGGGGAACGTAGTAATTTCAAAATTTTCCTACGCACACGCAAGTTCATGGTGATGGCATAGCAACGAGAGGGGAGAGTGTTGTCCACGTACCCTCGTAGACCGTAAGCGGAAGCGTTAGCACAACGCAGTTGATGTAGTCGTACGTCTTCACGATCCGACCGATCCAAGCACCGAACGTACGGCACTTCCGAGTTCAGCACACGTTCAGCTCGATGACGATCCCCGGGCTCCGATCCAGCAAAGCTCCGGAGATGAGTTCCGTCAGCACGACGGCGTGGTGACGGTGATGATGTTCTACCGGCGCAGGGCTTCGCCTAAACTCCGCGACGATATGATCGAGGTGGAATATGGTGGAGGGGGCACCGCACACGGCTAAGGAACGATCCGTAGATCAACTTGTGTGTCTATGGGGTGCCTCCCGCCCCCGTATATAAAGGAGCTAGGGGGGAGGAGGCGGCCGGCCAAGGAGGGCGCGCCAAGGGGGGAGTCCTACTCCCACCGGGAGTAGGACTCCCTTCTTTCCTAGTTGGAGTAGGAGAAGGGGGGAAGGAGGAGGAAGAGGGGAAGGAAAGGGGGGGGGCGCCGCCCCCCTTCCCTTGTCCTATTCGGACTAGGAAGGGGAGGGGCGCGCGGCCCCCTCCTGCCTCCTTCCCTCTTCTCCCTCGAGGCCCATGTAGGCCCAATAACCCCCCAGGGGGTTCCGGTAACCTCCCGGTACTCCGGTAAAATGCCGATTTCACCCAGAACGATTCCGATGTCCAAATATAGGCTTCCAATATATCGATCTTTATGTCTCGACCATTTCGAGACTCCTCGTCATGTCCGTGATCACATCCGGGACTCCAAACAAACTTCGGTACATCAAAACTTATAAACTCATAATAAAATTGTCATCGTAACGTTAAGCGTGCGGACCCTACGGGTTCGAGAACTATGTAGACATGACCTAGAACTATTCTCGGTCAATAACCAATAGCGGGACCTGGATGCCCATATTGGTTCCTACATATTCTACGAAGATCTTTATCGGTCAAACCGCATAACAACATACGTTGTTCCCTTTGTCATCGGTATGTTACTTGCCCGAGATTTGATCGTCGGTATCCAATACCTAGTTCAATCTTGTTACCGGCAAGTCTCTTCACTCGTTACGTAATGCATCATCCCGTAACCAACTCATTGGTCACATTGCTTGCAAGGCTTATAGTGATGTGCATTACCGAGAGGGCCCAGAGATACCTCTCCGACAATCGGAGTGACAAAACCTAATCTCGAAATACGCCAACTCAACATGTACCTTCGGAGACACCTGTAGTACTCCTTTATAATCACCCGGTTACGTTGTGACGTTTGGTAGTACCCAAAGTGTTCCTCCGGTAAACGGGAGTTGCATAATTCTCATAGTTACAGGAACATGTATAAGTCATGAAGAAAGCAATAGCAGTATACTAAACGATCAAGTGCTAGGCTAACGGAATGGGTCATGTCAATCACATCATTCTCCTAATGATGTGATCCCATTAATCAAATGACAACACATGTCTATGGTTAGGAAACATAACCATCTTTGATTAATGAGCTAGTCAAGTAGAGGCATACTAGTGACTATATGTTTGTCTATGTATTCACACATGTATCATGTTTCCGGTTAATACAATTCTAGCATGAATAATAAACATTTATCATGATATGAGGAAATAAATAATAACTTTATTATTGCCTCTAGGGCATATTTTCTTCAGTCTCCCACTTGCACTAGAGTCAATAATCTAGATGACATAGTAATGATTCTAACACCCATGGAGTCTTGGTGCTGATCATGTTTTGCTCGTGAGAGAGGCTTAGTCAACGGGTCTAAAACATTCAGATCCGTATGTATCTTGCAAATCTCTATGTCTCCCACTTGGACTTGGTCCCGAATGGAATTGAAGCGTCTCTTGATGTGCTTGGTCCTCTTGTGAAATCTGGATTCCTTTGCCAAGGCAAATGCACCAGTATTGTCACAGAAGATCTTCATTGGTCCCGATGCACTAGGTATGACACCTAGATCGGAAATGAACTCCTTCATCCAGACTCCTTCATTTGCTGCTTCAGAAGCAGCTATGTACTCCGCTTCACATGTAGATCCCGCCACGACGCTTTGTTTAGAACTGCACCAACTTACAGCTCCAATAAAAACATGTATCAGGTTTGCGATTTAGAATCGTTCGGATCAGTGTCAAAGCTTGCATCGACTTAACCATTTACGACTAGCTCTTTGTCACCTCCATATACGAGAAACATATCCTTAGTCATTTTCAGGTATTTCAGGATGTTCTTGACCGCTGTCCAGTGATCCACTCCTGGATTACTTTGGTACCTTCCTGCCAAGCTTATTACTAAGCATACGTCAGGTCTGGTACACAGCATTGCATACATGATAGAGCCTATGGCTGAAGCATAGGGAACATCTTTCATTTTCTCTCTATCTTCTGCTGTGGTCGGGCATTGAGTTTGACTCAACTTCACACCTTGTAGCACGGGCAAGAACCCTTTCTTTGCCTGATCCATTTTGAACTTTTTCAAAAATTTATCAAGGTATGTGCTTTGTGAAAGTCCAATTAAGCGTCTTGATCTATCTCTTGATGCCCAATATGTAAGCAGCTTCACCGAGGTCTTTCATTGAAAAACTTTTATTCAAGTATCCCTTTATGCTATCCAGAAATTCTATATCATTTCCAATTAATAATATGTCATCCACATATAATATCAGAAATGCTACAGAGCTCCCACTCACTTTCTTGTAAATACAGGCTTCTCCAAAAGTTTGTATAAAACCATATGCTTTGATCACACTATCAAAACGTTTATTCCAACTCCGAGATGCTAGCACCAGTCCATAAATGGATCGCTGGAGCTTGCACACTTTGTTAGCACCTTTTGGATCAACAAAACCTTCTGGCTGCATCATATACAACTCTTCTTCCAGAAATCCATTCCAGAATGCAGTTTTGACATCCATTTGCCAAATTTCATAATCATGAAATGCAGCAATAGCTAACATGATTCGGATAGACTTAAGCATCGCTACGGGTGAGAAAGTCTCATCGTAGTCAACCCCTTGAACTTGTCGAAAACCTTTCGCAACAAGTCGAGCTTTATAGACAGTTACATTACCATCAACGTCAGTCTTCTTCTTAAAGATCCATTTATTCTCAATGGCTTGCCGATCATCGGGCAAGTTAACCAAAGTCCATACTTTGTTTTCATACATGGATCCCATCTCAGATTTCATGGCCTCTAGCCATTTTGCGGAATCTGGGCTCATCATCGCTTCCTCATAGTTCGTAGGTTCATCATGGTCAAGTAACATGACTTCCAGAATAGGATTATCGTACCACTCTGGTGCGGATCTTACTCTGGTAGACCTACGAGGTTCAGTAGAAACTTGATCTGAAGTTTCATGATCAATATCATTAGCTTCCTCACTGATTGGTGTAGTTGTCACAGGAACCGGTTCTTGTGATGAACTACTTTCCAATAAGGGAGTAGATACAGTTATCTCATCAAGTTCTACTTTCCTCCCACTCACTTCTTTCGAGAGAAACTCCTTCTCTAAAAAGGATCCGATTTTAGCAACGAAAATCTTGCCTTCAGATCTGTGATAGAAGGTGTACCCAATAGTCTCTTTTGGGTATCCTATGAAGACACATTTCTCCGATTTGGGTTCGAGCTTTATCTGGTTGAAGTTTCTTCACATAAGCATCGCAGCCCCAAACTTTAAGAAACGACAACTTTGGTTTCTTGCCAAACCATAGTTCATAAGGCGTTGTCTTAATGGATTTTGATGGTGTCCTATTTAACGTGAATGCTGCCGTCTCTAAAGCATAACCCCAAAACGATAGTGGTAAATCAGTAAGAGACATCATAGATCGCACCATATCTAGTAAAGTACGATTACGACGTTCGGACACACCATTTCGTTGTGGTGTTCTGGGTGGCGTGAGTTACGAAACTATTCCGCATTGTTTCAAGTGTAGACCAAACTCGTAACTCAAATATTCTCCTCCACGATCAGATCGTAGAAACTTTATTTTCTTGTTACGATGATTTTCCACTTCACTCTAAAATTCTTTGAACTTTTCAAATGTTTCAGACTTGTGTTTCATTAAGTAGATATACCCATATCTGCTCAAATCATCTGTGAAGGTGAGAAAATAACGATACCCGCCGCGAGCCTCAACATCATTGGACCACAAACATCAGTATGTATGATTTCCAACAAATCAGTTGCTCGCTCCATAGTTCCGGAGAACGGCGTTTTAGTCATCTTGCCCATAAGGCACGGTTCGCAAGTACCAAGTGATTCATAATCAAGTGATTCCAAAAGCCCATCAGTATGGAGTTTCTTCATGCGCTTTACACCGATATGACCTAAACGGCAGTGCCACAAATAAGTTGCACCATCGTTATCAACTCTGCATCTTTTGGTTTCAACACTATGAAGATGTGTATCACTACTATCGAGATTCAATAAAAATAGACCACTCTTCAAGGGTGCATGACCATAAAAGATATTACTCATATAAATAGAACAACCATTATTCTCTGATTTAAATGAATAACCGTCTCGCATCAAACAAGATCCAGATATAATGTTAATGCTCAACACTGGCACCAAATAACAATTATTTAGGTCTAAAACTAATCCCGATGGTAGATGTAGAGGTAGCGTGCCGACCGCGATCACATCGACTTTGGAACCATTTCCCACGCGCATCGTCACCTCGTCCTTAGCCAATCTTCGCTTAATCCGTAGTCCCTATTTCGAGTTGCAAATATTAGCAACAGAACCAGTATCAAATACCCAGGTGCTACTGCGAGCATTAGTAAGGTACACATCAATAACATGTATATCACATATACCTTTGTTCACTTTGTCATCCTTCTTATCCGCCAAATACTTGGGGCAGTTCCGCTTCCAGTATCCAGTCTGCTTGCAGTAGAAGCACTCAGTTTTAGGCTTAGGTCCAGACTTGGGTTTCTTCTCTTGAGCAACTTGCTTGCCGTTCTTTTTGAAGTTCCCCTTCTTCTTTCCTTTGCCCTTTTTCTTGAAACTAGTGGTCTTGTTAACCATCAACACTTGATGCTCCTTCTTGATTTCTACCTCCGCAGCTTTTAGCATTGCGAAGAGCTCGGGAATAGTCTTGTTCATCCCTTGCATGTTATAGTTTATCACGAAGCTCTTATAGCTTGGTGGCAGTGATTGGAGAATTTTGTCAATGACACTATCATCAGGAAGATTAACTCCCAGTTGAATCAAGTGATTATTATACCCAGACATTTTGAGTATATGTTCACTGACAGAACTATTCTCCTCCATCTTGCAGCTATAGAACTTATTGGAGACTTCATATCTCTCAATCTGGGCATTTGCTTGAAATATTAACTTCAACTCCTGGAACATCTCATATGCTCCATGACGTTCAAAACATCGTTGAAGACCCGGTTCTAAGCCGTAAAGCATGGCACACTGAACTATCGAGTAGTCATCAACTTTGCTCTGCCAGACGTTCTTAACGTCGTCAGTTGCATCAGCAGCAGGCTTGGCACCCAGCGGTGCTTCCAGGACGTAACTTTTCTGTGGAGCAATGAGGATAATCCTCAGGTTACGGACCCAGTTCGTGTAATTGCTACCATCATCTTTCAACTTTGCTTTCTCAAGGAACGCATTAAAATTCAACGGAACAACAGCACGAGCCATCTATCTACAAACAAACATAGACAAGCAAAATACTATTAAGTACTAAGTTCATGATAAATTTAAGTTCAATTAATCATATTACTTAAGAACTCCCACTTAGACAGACATCTCTCTAGTCATCTAAGTGATCACGTGATCCAAATCAACTAAACCATGTCCGATCATCACGTGAGATGGAGTAGTTTCAATGGTGAACATCACTATGTTGATCATATCTACTATATGATTCACGTTCGACCTTTTGGTCTCCGTGTTCCGAGGCCATATTTGTATATGCTAGGCTCGTCAAGTATGACCTGAGTATTCCGCGTGTGCAACTATTTTGCACCCGTTGTATTTGAACGTAGAGCCTATCACACCCGATCATCACGTGGTGTCTCAGCACGAAGAACTTTCACAACGGTGCATACTCAGGGAGAATACTTCTTGATTATTAGTGAGAGATCATCTTAAAATGCTACCGTCAATCAAAGCAAGATAAGATGCATAAAGGATAAACATCACATGCAATCAATATAAGTGATATGATATGGCCATCATCATGTTGTGCTTGTGATCTCCATCTTCGAAGCACCGTCGTGATCACCATCGTCACCGGCGTGACACCTTGATCTCCATCGTAGCATCGTTGTCGTTTACGCCATCTATTGCTTCTACGACTATCGCTACCGCTTAGTGATAAAGTAAAGCAATTACATGGCGTTTGCATTTCATACAATAAAGCGACAACCATATGGCTCCTGCCAGTTGCCGATAACTTCGGTTACAAAACATGATCATCTCATACAATAAAATATAACATCACGTCTTGACCATATCACATCACAACATGCCCTGCAAAAACAAGTTAGGCGTCCTCTACTTTGTTGTTGCAAGTTTTACGTGGATGCTACGGGTTTAGCAAGAACCATTCTTATCTACGCATCAAAACCACAACGATAGTTCGTCAAGTTAGTGATGTTTTAACCTTCGCAAGGACCGGGCATAGCCACACTCGATTCAGCTAAAGTGAGAGAGACAGACACCCGCCAGCCACCTTTAAGCACGAGTGCTCGTAACGGTGAAACCAGTCTTGCGTAAGCGTACGCGTAATGTCGGTCCGGGACGCTTCATCTCACAATACCGCCGAACCAAAGTATGACATGCTGGTAAGCAGTATGACTTGTATCGCCCACAACTTACTTGTGTTCTACTCGTGCATATAACATCAACGCATAAAACCTAGGCTCGGATGCCACTGTTGGGGAATGTAGTAATTTCAAAATTTTCCTACGCACACGCAAGATCATGGTGATGGCATAGCAACGAGAGGGGAGAGTGTTGTCCACGTACCCTCGTAGACCGTAAGCGGAAGCGTTAGCACAACGCGGTTGATGTAGTCGTACGTCTTCACGATCCGACCGATCCAAGCACCGAACGTACGGCACCTCCGAGTTCAGCACACGTTCAGCTCGATGACGATCTTCGGGCTCCGATCCAGCAAAGCTCCGGAGATGAGTTCAGTCAGCACGACGGCGTGGTGACGATGATGATGTTCTACCGGCGCAGGGCTTCGCCTAAACTCCGCGACGATATGACCGAGGTGGAATATGGTGGAGGGGGGCACCGCACACGGCTAACGAACGATCCGTACATCAACTTATGTGTCTATGGGGTGCCCCCAGCCCCCGTATATAAAGGAGCCAGGGGGAGGAGGCGGCCGGCCAAGGAGGGCGCGCCAAGGGGGGAGTCCTACTCCCACCGGGAGTAGGACTCCCTTCTTTCCTAGTTGGAGTAGGAGAAGGGGGGAAGGAGGAGGAAGAGGGGAAGGAAAGGGGGGGTGCCGCCCCCCTTCCCTTGTCCTATTCGGACTAGGAAGGGGAGGGGCGTGCGGCCCCCTCCTGCCTCCTTCCCTCTTCTCCCTCGAGGCCCATGTAGGCCCAATAACCCCCCGGGGGGTTCCGGTAACCTCCCGGTACTCCGGTAAAATGCCGATTTCACCCAGAACGATTCCGATGTCCAAATATAGGCTTCCAATATATCGATCTTTATGTCTCGACCATTTCGAGACTCCTCGTCATGTCCGTGATCACATCCGGGACTCCAAACAAACTTCGGTACATCAAAACTTATAAACTCATAATAAAATTGTCATCGTAACGTTAAGCGTGCGGACCCTACGGGTTCGAGAACTATGTAGACATGACCTAGAACTATTCTCGGTCAATAACCAATAGCGGGACCTGGATGCCCATATTGGTTCCTACATATTCTACGAAGATCTTTATCGGTCAAACCGCATAACAACATACGTTGTTCCCTTTGTCATCGGTATGTTACTTGCCCGAGATTTGATCGTCGGTATCCAATACCTAGTTCAATCTTGTTACCGGCAAGTCTCTTCACTCGTTACGTAATGCATCATCCCGTAACCAACTCATTGGTCACATTGCTTGCAAGGCTTATAGTGATGTGCATTACCGAGAGGGCCCAGAGATACCTCTCCGACAATCGGAGTGACAAAACCTAATCTCGAAATACGCCAACTCAACATGTACCTTCGGAGACACCTGTAGTACTCCTTTATAATCACCCGGTTACGTTGTGACGTTTGGTAGTACCCAAAGTGTTCCTCCGGTAAACGGGAGTTGCATAATTCTCATAGTTACAGGAACATGTATAAGTCATGAAGAAAGCAATAGCAGTATACTAAACGATCAAGTGCTAGGCTAACGGAATGGGTCATGTCAATCACATCATTCTCCTAATGATGTGATCCCATTAATCAAATGACAACACATGTCTATGGTTAGGAAACATAACCATCTTTGATTAATGAGCTAGTCAAGTAGAGGCATACTAGTGACTATATGTTTGTCTATGTATTCACACATGTATCATGTTTCCGGTTAATACAATTCTAGCATGAATAATAAACATTTATCATGATACGAGGAAATAAATAATAACTTTATTATTGCCTCTAGGGCATATTTCCTTCACGGACAGGTCCTAGGGTTTCCCCCGGTACGCTCTGAGGGTTGAGAAGAGGTACACCCGACGTCCTTCGGGAAGGAGGGATGACACTAGAAAACGTCACCGTGTCGGTGTCAAAATGACATGGATTTCTCCCGACCCCCAAAACCCCACCACCCGAACAATGAGTGGCTCTCCACCAAACATGCCATCCACCAACATATGCCACCACGGCCTTACAGTCACCATCGTCGTCTCAGCATGGCCAACGTAGCAAGGCCAGTCAGCCCGAGACGAAGCAGCCGTAGACAAGGTCCAACAGGATCACAACCACGCTGGAGGGAACAACCTCCACCGTCATATACGGTAGCCGTCCGGACGCGACGACAAGAGCACACCGAGCCATTGGAACCGGAGGGCGGCAGCAACGTCGCCACCTGGAGGACGTCCTCCACCGTCAACGGCGGGTGTCGACCGGACACAGCAGCAGGGACACACCAGGCAAAAGGCCCGGACGAGCCTGGGAGGCTCGTAAAGTCCCCACCGTCGTGCCGCTGCACGTAGGCCACCGCCGCCGCTACCCTCTAACAGCCCATAAGCTCGGCCAGACACATACAGGCCTGTGAAGCTCCCATCGCCACGCTGCAGCAGTGTGGCGTCATCGCTGCCATCTCCGTCGCTAGCCGCTCACCAGGCCAACCAGAGGCCACGAGGCAGGCCCGCCCTGACCCAGATTGGGCCCGAAGGGCCCAGATCTAGACCTGGAGGGCCAGAGCACCGTCATCGCCGCCCAACCACCAACGGCAGCGCCACCACCACCTTGGCCACCCGCGCTGCATCAGGGAAGACCCGCCGCCGCGCCAGACCGTCGCCGCCGAGGAGCACCACCTGGGCCAAGGCTGTCCCGCATCAGCCAAGACCAGGAGGGGAAAGGCTAGCGGCCCGCCGCCACCGAGGCCGCCCGGCCAAGGGCCGGCGCAGCACACCGGCGACGGCGGGAGGAAGGAGGGAAGGAGGGGCTAGGGGCGGGAGACGTGGGGCAGATATCCTAACAGAATACTAGGATTCCATACAGATATCCTAACTGTGCTCAACAACAGACTGGTGCTGGTGCAAGCAATCGTCAGAAACAAGACAATGAGTTTGATATTTCGACACTGCTAGGACACCTCTAAACCAAAGAACTGAATTTACAATGTCCTATCTGAAAGGCATATCAGTGCAGTGATGGAGAGGAACTGGTTACAATGTTCAGACACTTCCATGGCACATGTTCTGCAGGTATTTAGGGAACAAGTTCTCTGAAATTTCAGTTACTGAGAATGTGAGATCTTTCCATGCCCTGGTTCAGACAGGAACAATGGCCCGGTACATTGAAAAACTTGAAAGGAAATTGAACATGATGGGAAGGGACAACCCCCTACATCACTTCCAGATGACTATTTTGTGACTAGTTCCATGGCAGGCTTATCTGATTACATCAAGGCTCACTTAGAATGTCAGAAACCAAAACATTTACCAGTACAAAATTCCATGTGGATGGCATCAAGAATGAAAGGTGCAGCTCCTCCTAAAAGACCAACCTTTACTCCTTTTGCATTTAAAAGGCAAGTAAACTTTGACATCCCCAAATCTTAAGTCGGGAAAATAGGGTGCAGTCCATGGAAGTGCAAACTCCTGATAATTCAGAATTAATTTACATCATTGAAAGTGAGAAAGATCTAGCTGAATTTCAAGCGCAACATGAAGATGAGGTGCTGCAGATCTCCATGCATGCTATGTTGGGTATTGGACCTGAAAAGAACACATTCACCATTAATGTTCAACTTAGGAACCACGAACCAACACTGCTACTGCACTGATAGATAGTTGTAGTCCTTCCACTTTCATCATCCCTGAATTTGCAGCTAAATTCCCTTGCTTGTTGCAAGCCTACTCCTAGCAGAAAAATGTAAGTGCTGGTGGCCAGTGGACGTGTGCTGTGGAGTCAATTTATTTGCCATGATTGCTCTTACAGTGTCTAGGAGAAAAATTCCAAAATGAATTTAAATTGTTACAGTTAAAAGGATATGACATTATATTGGGAGCTGACTGGCTTAAGAAGTACAATCCAGTGGAACTGGGCTATATTAAAATGCTAATGAGAATTACAAACTCCAAAGGAGAGCATGCGGCTTTTACTCTTTTTTTTTCTGCAAACACGCAAAAGACTTGCGTGTCGATATATTATAACGGGAAGGATTTACAAAGGTGTTACAGACCCAAAGCGGGGTTTGGGACAACGGCAATGCACTAGTGGTAACGACTAGGTGCCTCCTATCCTACTCAGAGCAACTCCAACACGCCGACCCATTTCGTCTGCGCGCGTCCGTTTGGGTCGCGGCGGACAAAAAAGTCAGCCCAACGTGCCGACCCAAACGTACTCGTGTCCGCTTTTCGTCCGCCTGCCAACCCATTCCCGGCCTAATTTTGAGCCTCATTTGCGTCGGTGCGGACACGAGATGGACGCGCGCGCCGCGCGACAATTACTCCCCATGGCCCGGTAGTCGGTGGTAAAGCATCCACCATTCCCTTCAATTTCCCAAAAACTCTCCCGCCCGCGCGCTCCCGGTCGCTCGCCATGGAGGACGCCCTCGATGCCGCCGCCGGCCTCGCCTCGTTCGGCCTCACCTCTGCCCCCTTCGGCAAAGGCAAGCCCCGCGCCCCTCGCAAGACCCCCGCTCCGCCCAAGAAGCTGACGCCGGAGGAGCGGGCCGTGTAGTCGGTCAAGAGGAAGGGACGGAGGCACGCGGCGGACGCAAGGGACGAAGCGGTGGCCGCCGCCGCCCTCGCCACCGCCGCGCAACAGGAGGACACCAACGCCCGCGTCACGGAGGCAACGAGGAAGGCCCTCTTCTACCTAGGGTTAAACCCTGGCCAGCACGGGCTCGTCATCGTCGCCGTGGCCACGGCCAGCACCTGCTCGTCCGTGTTTCCTCGGATATTGCTGCCGGAGTCGCCGCACACGTTGGGCACAATGCCGACCCAAATCAAAGAGGGCGGATGTCGAGCGGGCGACCGACGCAAACGAACAAAAAGCGGACAAAAACATCATCCGTTTGGATCAGCGTGTTGGAGTTGCCCTTAGTCCTTTATCTGCGGAAGGATTGCAACCCCACAGCGCCAGCTCTACTCTATAAGTTGGCTTCAGCCACAATGCCAGTGCACACGTGCGCGGCCGTGCTCGGCGAGTTGTCAAATGTCCGAGCGTTGCGCTCGATCCATACGACTTTTACTCATGAAACATTGCCATCCAGTGCAAAAATTCCCACAACTTCCAATATTTCCAAATTAATGTAACAAGCTGATTGTGGTGCTTATGTTATGCTGTATGCTCTCTGTTAATCAATGTTCCTTAATTTGAAGATGCAACAGTGCCAATTCATCAGTCCCTGGTACGGAAGCTTCTTTGCAATTCCCTAGTAGAAATATATGCAGCTGTCTAAACAGTAATGATCAACTTTGAAATTCAGCTGTAAAGTTATGTGTTGATTTTTTAGACTATGAGAATCAAATTGGGGTTCAGTTTTCAGGCATTTCAGTTTACAGCGTGAGACACTAATTAACGCTTGGCTAGATAAGATAAAGTACTCCAATTTGATAGCCTAATTTCTCCCCGCTCCGTCTTTGATCTCCCGATCACAAATTGTATTATTATTTTTCACCTTGTCATCTGCAGTGAGCTTTCCCCAGGATTTGGATGTCTCGCAGGTACAAATGGCCAGCTCTTGGACTAAAAAAACTAGGCCGTCGGCATGAGATGTATACTGAGCTCAA
Source organism: Triticum dicoccoides (assembly GCF_002162155.2). Taxonomy (NCBI): domain Eukaryota; kingdom Viridiplantae; phylum Streptophyta; class Magnoliopsida; order Poales; family Poaceae; genus Triticum; species Triticum dicoccoides. Next base: position 257,013,112 of record NC_041389.1, read on the forward strand.
ACATTGCTCTCTGTCCAATTTGCGCTACTGCAGCTAACCGCGGTCAGAGGGGGACTGTGAACAGAGAAAGTAAAAGGGTGCAAAAGCACAGCATGATGCCTCCTGTCACGCGAGGCAAGGAGGACAATGATCAGTCCTGTTAGCTTCTCAAGGTAAGATCTCATTACCACCGTCAGTCAGTCTATGGACTCATCATTCGCAATCCACTCGACTAGAGCACGGCATAATCCATTTCGAACGCCCGAAAGGTTACTAGTAGCATATATGTTCGCTGTCAGTCCTTTGAACTGCCCCACGAGAACATGTTTTTAACGGATTTTTCTATTTCTTAGTCGTGTTAGAGCATATACAACCAGACTTGGCAAATCCGACCCCTCAAACGCCCGCGGATGGGCCCGGACGCGTCTGCGGACAATGACCGGTTACGCCTCAAAAAATGCATTCCACATCCGGATGCCTCAAATTAAAAATCTCAAATCCATATTATTACATGTAATGTGAAACCTAATCTAAGTGGAGCTCGTCCGGTTTCGCTCCTCGCTCACCCGGCTCCGCCCTGGTCATGTCCGGCGGCCGGCTGCGCTTCTTAGAGTGTTGGTCCGGTCGCCGGCAAGGTAGAGTATGGCATGGGACACGACCCGACTCACGGGACTCAAGGCGCCGCCGTCTTCCATGCCCTACTCTTCCTCGTAGGAGCCCGGAACATGTTGGATGTCGGTGGACGTCAGATCGATGACGGATCCGTCCGAGGATGAGCCGCCGACGTTCACCACGATGCGGTTGCGTCGCCCGGACTAATGCCCCATATGGGGCGCCGGAGAATGCGAATCCAACTTGACGACGTCTGCCGCCGGGCTGCAGCTGCCTCCTGCGCCCAGTGCCTTGCACGGTGGGTACGTCGTGCCATGGCCTCATGTGAAGGTGGTGCGTTCCGAATATCGGCATGCCAACGGAGGGGTTGCGTGTCCACGAGCGCCTTGGGACGCTAGACGGACCGCACGGCCTTAGGCGAGGCAGCTACGGCTGGCCTAGCGCCGGATCTATGCGCCACTTGGGCGGACGCAATAGATTTCCGACGGACGGAGTCCGAGTGCAACCGTGCACGGGCCTCCTCCGGGGCGCGGCGGAGCACAAGCCGGACGGCCATCTCCTCCTTGGGGCCGCGTGGGATGAGCTCGGGGTTGACAGATCTGGAGGTGAAGGACTCGGATCCGCTGCTCGCCATGCCGGAGAAGGCCAGAAGGAGCCGGAGACGAGCTTGGGCGGCAGAGAGGAGTGGAGGGGAGAGGAGTGAAGTGGCTAGGGTTTGGTCCGGTGAGCGGAGAAGGAGGAATTTATGTGAGGTTGGGTGGGCTGTTAGAATTGTATAGAGTTAGGACTTAGGAGTTCTATTTAACTTGTAATCCCTCTCTATCTCTTCTTTTCTCGTATCTCCTCTGTCAAACTCTCTGTAATGATCGATCCCTTCACGGTCGATCTCCTACTTCTTGTATGCCAAGGCATATGCCCAATATATATCAATGTGGCCCGAGACAAAGGGTTCAACGCTTTCAACCTATTTTACATGGTAGTCAGAGCCTCTTCCTCATAGATCAAATATCGCATCTAGCTACTTCCCAAAGATCGTATCTAGGTACCTCCCTCGACCGAGATCATGTCCACCGCCACCGCCGCATCGTTGTCCAGCACTACGGGCGCGCTCACCACCTCCTCGTCTTCCGCCTTCGCATCATCCTCCTCCAGCACCTCTGCTGGATCTCTTGGATCGCCGCCACATGAGAAGCTCACGAGGGGAAACTTCCTCTTATGTAAGGCCATTGTGCTGCCTCAGATCAAAGGCGCTTAGATGGAACACCACCTCGACGGGAAGAGCTCGGCACCGCCGGCCACCCTCACCATCACCAAGGACGACAAGGAAGAACATATCGTCAACTATGCCCGATCCCTCTGGTACGCACAACAGCAACAACTTCAAGGGTATTTAATGGGATTCCTCTCCGGTGATATCCTTGCACAGGTCGTGACGCTGCAGACGCTGGCCGAAGTTTGGACTGCCATCCACGCCATGTTCGCTGCCCAAAGCCAAGCCCAAGCCATCAACACTAGGATCGAACTCACGAACCTGCGGAAAGGTAACCTCACCATGGCCGAATATCTTGGAAAAATTAAGAGTCTTACAGATGAAGTTGCATGCACTGGAGTTGCTCTCTCCGATCCGGAGATCACCTCGAAGATCCTTGCTGGCCTCGACCTCGAGTACAACCCCTTCATATCGACGCTTGCTGTTAGGGTCGAGCCCATCTCGGTTCAGGAGTTGTATGGCCAGCTCTTGAGCTTTGATGCTCGACTCAGTCTTCTTCACGGCTCCAGCATCCGGCAATATTTGGCCAACTCCGCCTCTGGTGGTCGCGGTCGTGGGCGCGGTCACCAAGGGCAGAACCGCAGCAACAACACCAGTCGTGGGCGCAGTGGCAACCAGGGCGAGGGCGCTCATTCTGGCTATGGGAACCATCCAGGAGGTGGCGGCTTCAACAACAACATTAGCCGCCGCGCCTCCTCCTCTCGTGGTCGGCCTCGATGCCAGCTTTGCAAAAAGCCAGGCCATGAGGTTATTGACTACTGCTGGCACCGCTATGATGAAGATTACGTCCCCGACGCCCGTCATGTTGTTGCTGCCTGATACGTCTCCAACGTATCTATAATTTTTGATTGTTCCATGCTATTATATTATCTATTTTGGATGTTTAATAGGCATTTATATGCTATTTTATATTATTTTAGGGACTAACCTATTAACCGAGGGCCCAGTGCCAGTTTCTGTTTTTTTGCCTATTTTAGAGTTTCGCAGAAAAGGAATACAAAACGGAGTCCAAACGGGATGAAACCTTCGCGATGATCTTTCTTGGACCGAAAGCAAACCAGGAGACTTGGAGATGAAGTCAGAGATGCAACGAGGCGGCCACGAGGCAGGAGGGCGCGCCCCCTACCTCGTGGGCCCCTCGTAGCTCCCCTTACCTAGTTCCTTCGCCTATATATACTCTTATACCCTGAAAACATCCAGGAGAGCCACGAAACCACTTTTCCACCGCCGCAACCTTCTGTACCCGTGAGATCCCATCTAGGGACCTTTTTTGGTGCCCTGCCGGAGGGGGATTCGATCATGGAGGGCTTCTACATCAACACCATTACCTCTCCGATGAAGCGTGAGTAGTTTACCACAGACCTTCGGGTCCATAGTTATTAGCTAGATGGCTTCTTCTCTCTCTTTGATTATCAATACCATGTTCTCCTCGATGTTCTTGGAGATCTATTCGATGTAATATTCTTTTGCAGTGTGTTTGCCGAGATCCGATGAATTATGGATTTATGATCAAATTATCTATGAATATTATTTGGTTCTTCTCTGAATTCTTATATGCATGATTTGATATCTTTGCAAGTCTCTTCGAATTATCGGTTTAGTTTGACCTACTAGATTGATCTTTCTTGCAATGGGAGAAGTGCTTAGCTTTGGGTTCAATCTTGCGGTGTCCTTTTCTAGTGACAGTAGGGGCAGCAAGGCACGTATTGTATTGTTGCCATCGAGGATAAAAAGATGAGGTTTTCATCATATTGCTTGAGTTAATTCCTCTACATCATGTCATCTTAATTAATGCGTTACTCCGTTCTTTATGAACTTAATACTCTAGATGCATGCTGGATAGCGGTTGATGTGTGAAGTAATAGTAGTAGATGCAGAATCGTTTCGGTCTAATTGACACGGATGTGATGCCTATGTTAATGACCATTGTCTTAGATATCATCATAACTATGCGCTCTTCTATCAATTGATCTGCAGTAATTTGTTCACCCACCATAATATATCTTGAGAGAAGCCACTAGTGAAACTTATGGCCCCCGGGCCTCTTTTCCATTATATTGAATCTCTTTTACATCTATCTAGTTTCTGACCTACTATTTTGCAATCTTTTACTTTCCAATCTATAAACCAAAAATATTTACTTTACCGTTTATATATCTCTATCAAATCTCACTTTTGCAAGTGACCGTGAAGGGATTGACAACCTCTTTATCATGTTGGGTGCAAGTTGTTCATTGTTTATGCAGGTATTCGGTGACTTGTGCGTTGTCTCCTACTGGATTGATACCTTGGTTCTCAAAACTGAGGGGAATACTTACACTACTTTGTTGCATTACCCTTTCCTCTTCAAGGGAAAACCAAAGCAAGCTCAAGAGGTAGCATTGCCATACGTAAACAAGGTGGATATGGAGTTTGGTACGTTGATTCAGGAGCAACAGACCATGTAACAAGTGAACTAGAGCAACTTGCCTTCGTGAGAAGTACCTCGGCAACGACCAAATTCACACCGCAAGCCGTGGAGGTATGGATATTCATCACATTGGTGAAGCTTTTATTAATTCTCCTACTCTTAAACATGATCTAGTCCTAAAAGATGTCCTTCATGTTCCATAAGCCGACAAAAATCTTGCATCTATGTCTCGCTTAGCCACCGACAATAATGTCTTCCTTGAAACTCACAGTCATTACTTTTTTTATAAAGGATCAAGCAATGAGGGAGCTTCTTCATCACGGTAGATGCATTGGAGGGCTCTACCCCATCTCATCCAGAGTACTTAGTCGCAAACATCGTCAAGTTCACTCCATCATCAAGCCCTCTTTGGCAAGGTGGCATCAAAGATTAGGACATCCTTCATTGATAATAGTCAAAGAAGTAATTAATAAAGACAATCTTCCATTGTCACATAGTCAAAATAGTAAGTCTATTTTTGAAGCTTGTCAATGTGCTAAGAGTGACCAACTCCCTTATCCCAAGTCAAATAGTGTGTCTCATGCTCCTTTAGAGCTTATTTTCAGTGATGTATTGGCATTGGAACGATTATATCACCAAAAACCTAACTACAACTCTCTCAAAAAAAATTGGTTGTGCTTGCTCCCAACATACGTCCTTACAATCGTCATAAACTTGAGTTCCGTTCCACTCAGTGTGTATTCCTTGGCTATAGTAATCTTCAGAAAGGATATAAGTGTTTAGAGATTTCAATCGGATGTATTTATATCTCTCGAGATGTTATTTTTGATGAAACTCTCTTTCCGTTTGCCAAACTTCACCCCACTGCAGGCGCTCTTCTTCGTGTTGAAATAGCACTCCTTTCTGATCACGGGGGCGAATTAAATAAAACTGATCATGTGATTAATTCCATAGAAACTTGTGAGTTTGGTGATGGATGTGCAGATTCAGGTCGTCATTTTATGTGTGAAGATATTGCCAAAAATGGCGCGGAATCCGTTGTTGATTCGCCTGACAGCAGCGCTGGATCCGATGCAAATCTTGGTGCCAGACCTGCCGTACCAACCGGCGCAGGATCCCAGGAGGATCGCACCTCCTCGCGTGGAGCCAGCCGCGACAGGGTGGCCGACATCCCCAATCAGGCGGAGCCTGAAGGAAATATGCTCTAGAGGCAATAATAAAGTTGTCATTTTATATTTCCTTATTCATGATAAATGTTTATAATTCATGCTAGAATTGTATTAACCAAAAACTTAATACATGTGTGAATACATAGACAAAACATCATGTCCCTAGTATGCCTCTACTAGACTAGCTCATTGATCAAAGATGGTTAAGTTTCCTAGCCATGGACATGAGTTGTCATTTGAATAACGGGATCACATCATTAGTGGAATGATGTGATGGACAAGACCCATCCGTTAACTTAGCATAATGATCGTTCAGTTTTATTGCTACTACTTTCTTCGTGTCAAATATATATTCCTCCGACTATGAGATTATGCAACTCCCGGACACCGAAGAATGCCTTGTGTGCTATCAAACGTCACAACGTCACTGGGTGATTATAAAGATGTTTTACAGGTATCTCCGAAGGTGTTTGTTGGGTTGGCATATATCAAGATTAGGATTTGTCACTCCGAGTATCAAAGAGGTATCTCTGGGCCCTCTCGGTAATGCACATCATATGAAGCCTTGAAAGCACTGTGACTAATGAGTTAGTTGCGGGATGATGCACTACGGAACGAGTAAAGAGACTTGCCGGCAACGAAATTTAACTAGGTATGAAGATACCGACGATCGAATCTCGGGCAAGTAACATACCGATGACAAAGGGAATAACATATGTTGACATTGCGGTTCGACCGATAAAGATCTTTATAAAATATGTGAGAACCAATATGAGCATCCAGGTTCCGCTATTGGTTATTGACCGGAGAAGTGTCTCGGTCATGTCTACATAGTTCTCGAACCCACAAGGTCCGCACGCTTAACGTTCGCTGACGATATGTATTATATGAGTTATGTGTTTTGGTGATCGAAGGTTGTTTGGAGTCCCGGATGAGATCACGGACATGACGAGTAGTCTCGAAATGGTCGAGAGGTAAATATTGATATATTGGAAGGTTATGTACGGACACCGGAATGGTTCCGAAGAGGTTCGGAGAATTTTCGAAGAGGTGGAGAGGAGGCAGGCCACAAGAGGTGGCGCATGCCCTCCCCCTTCC
>NC_041389.1:257019790-257025553 GCF_002162155.2 Triticum dicoccoides
GGGTGGGAGCGCGGCCCCCCTTTCCTTCTTCCTCTCCCCCTCTCTCCCCTGTCCCCCTCTCCGTTGGAAGGAGGGGGGCTACTAGGACTGAGAATCCTAGTGGGACACCCCCCACTTGGCGTGCCCCTAGGGGCCGGCGGCCTCCCCCTCCTCCTTTATATAATGGGGCAGAGGGGCATCCTAAGGCACAACAGTTGTCTCTTAGCCGTGTGCGGTGCCCACCTCCACCGTTTACTCCTCTGGTCATATTGTCGTAATGCTTAGGCGAAGCCCTGCGCGGATCACTTCACCAACACCGTCATCACGCCGTCGTGCTGACGGAACTCATCGACTCCTTCATGCCTCTAGTAGATCAATAGTTTGAGGGACGTCATCGAGCTGAACGTGTGCTGAACTCGGAGGTGCCGTACGTTTGGTACTTGATCGGTTGATTCGAGAAGATGTCTGACTACATCAACGGTGTTAAGCTAACGCTTCCGCTTTCGGTCTACGAGGGTACATGGACACACTCTCCCCCTCTTGTTGCTATGCATCTCCTAGATAGATCTTGCGTGAGCGTAGGATTTTTTTTGAAATTGCATGCTACGTTTCCCAACAGAGCCCACTGGCTCAGGCGGGGGTGCCAGCCAGGTGCGTGCGGAGGCAAATCGCCTGGCGACATGGCTTCACATGCCGAGATAGCGGCCGACAATGGGACAGCGGCTGGGCCCAGTGTAGTTGGCGCATTGCACGACTTTGCCCTCACAAATCAGGAGTGCGACACGCGGCGCGGTCTGGCTGGTGCGCCGATCGCGAGGGAGATCATTGTCTCGCCTGCTGTGATTTCTTCCTCGGATCAGGGGTCGACTGATCAGGCTGGATCTTCTGTGGCGGATCATCCTACTAAAGAACATGCTACAACAGCGTCTGCACAAGTTCATGTGCTTCCTCGCCGGCATACGAGATCTCAGACAGGTATTGTCAAGGACAAGAAATATTATGATGGTACGATAAGGTATGATAAAATTAAGCGTGCCTTTCTTAATACTGTTGGTGAACCAACTCATTTGCGTGATGAGCTTGCTCATAAAGATTGGAAGGAAGCAACGGATAGTGAATATGATGCACTTATGAAATATAAAACTTGGCATTTAGTACCACCGAAGCATGGTAACAACATTATTTATTGCAAGTGGGTGTACAAGATAAAGAAAAATCTGACGGGAGTATAGACAGATACAAAGCTAGATTAGTTGCTAAAGGTTTTAAACAACGGTTTGACATTGATTATGAAGATACTTTCAGTCTTGTTGTTAAATCAGCTACTATTAGACTTGTGTTGTCTATTGCTATTTCCAACCATTGGAGCCTCAGACAACTAGATGTTCAGAATGCGTTTCTTCATGGTGTTCTTGAGGAAGAAGTGTTCGTGCGACAGCCTCCTGGATATGAGGATCAAAGCACACCGCATTATGTCTGTAAGTTGGATAAAGCTTTGTATGGTTTAAAACAGACCCCAAGAGCTTGGTATTCTAGATTGAGCATGCAGTTACAACAACTTGGGTTCACACCCTCCAAGGCAGATACCTCATTATTCTTTTACAATAAAGGCAATGTCACTATATTTGTGTTTGTTTATGTTGATAATATAATTGTTGCTAGCTCAAGTTTAGATGCTACCACGTGTTTGCTTAAGGATCTAAAGTTAGAGTTTGCTCTCAAGGACTTCGGCGATCTTCACTATTTTCTTGGTATAGATGTTAAAGGGATAAAAGACGGTATACTTCTCACACAGGAAAAATACACCACTCACATACTCAGGAGAGTTGGGTTGGAAAATTGCAAACCTGTGAGTACACCAATTTCCACCTCTGAAAAGCTTACAGTAGAAAGTGGAGAGGCACTTGGACCAGAGGATACAACAAATTACAGGAGTGTTGTGGGTGCTTTACAATATTTGACGCTTACACGTCCTGAAATTTCTTATTCTGTGAACAAGGTATGTCAATATCTACATGCCCCTGGCACTACTCATTGGACTGCAGTTAAGAGAATTTTGAGGTATCTCAAGTTTTCAGAAGGACTTGGACTTTAGATTACCAAGTTCTCTTCTATGCTTGTTACTGCATATTCTGATGCAGACTGGGCAGGATGTGCTGATGATAGAAAATCTACAGGTGGCTTTGCTATTTTTCTGGAAACTAATCTTGTGTCATGGAGTGCAAGAAAGTAGGCTACTGTTTCAAGATCAAGCACTGAATCTGAATATAAAGCTTTGCGAATACTACAGCTGAAGTATTGTGGATACAGACATTACTCTATGAGCTTGGAACTAAGGCTCCACAAGCTGCGAGACTATGGTGTGATAATATTGGTGCAACATATCTCTCAGCCAACCCTATTTTCCGTGCATGTACAAAGCACATTGAAGTTGATTTCCATTTTGTCAGAGAAAGGGTAGCTCAAAATCTACTTGAGATTCGGTTCATCCCTACAAAAGATCAGCTCGCCGATGGATTTACAAAACCTCTTACTACGAGGAGGTTGGATGAGTTTAAGTACAATCTCAATCTTGGCAAAACTTCATAAGGTTTAGACTGAGGGGGAGTGTTAGAATTGTATAGAGTTAGGAGTTCGGTTTAACTTGTAATCCCTCTCTATCTCTTCTTCTCTCGTATCTCCTCTATCAAACTCTCTGTAATGATCGATCCCTTCACGGTCAATCTCCTACTTCGTGTACGCCAAGGCATATGCCCAATATATATCAATGCGGCCCGAGACAAAGAGTTGGCTGGAGCATGAATTCAATTGGGCCAGCGTGGGTTGAGTCCGACGTGGCGGGCGTGCCCGGGCGTGTTCGGGCGCCCCATAACGGCCTCATATTTGGGCTAGATATGGGGGTGCCGGTCAGTCCGGGCGTTTGAGAGCCGTTTGAGAGGCCCGCCTGGATTAAAAAAATCGTGACCGAACTGTGACCGAGTGACCCGTCCAGACGTATGAGACGAATTTAAGGCACCCGACTCTAGATGCTCTTACAACATACTTCCTCCGCCCATTTCCGTGACAAGTAATCGGAACGGGGACTACAATACATAATATACTAATTATTATTTTTTTCTTTTGCCTCCCACCATGCCGGAGCCACGTGAGAAGTTGTTATTGCACGTCATATGAGGTGTTCTGCAAAAGAAAATGCGTGCATGGTTGCACGTTTCTACCCTTGAAACTGCATACAATATAGAAGCAGACGTCTTCTGTCAGGGCAAACACCAATTTTTCTTGTGTTGTCAGAGCAACTTCAACGGGGTGACCCATTTCGTCCGCTGGCGTTTGTTTGGGTTGGCGCGGACACAAAAATCGGCCCAACGTGTTGACCCAAACGGACAAGCGTCCGCTTTTCGTCCACGAGTGACCCATTCCCGATCCATTTTTGAGCCGGATTTGCGTCGACGCGGACACAAGACGGATGCGCGCGCTCGCCTTCTCCTCCCCCCGGACCCGCTGGTCGGTGGCACATTGGCCTCCCCACATCCAATAGCAACCACGCCCGCCTTCTTCGTCGTCGTCGCCGCCGCCGCCCATTTTTCCGGTGACTCTGCCAGCTGCCGGTGCCGCCACCTCCGACCTCACCCGCCACCATCGTCTTGCCGCCGGGGAACCGACTGCTTCCCACCCCTGCTCCCATCCCGACACAGCCGCGACCGCGACGTAGAAGCTGCCTCGCCGTCCCTGGCCAGATCCTCACCGACACAAAAATGGACTCTGCCGACGAGTTCTTTTTTCACAATTTCCTTTGTGACTCCGACGATTCGTCCTTCGATGACGAGAGGAGATACTGATTGTTGTGTTGGTCCATCACCACCTCAATAGCCAGTGCCTGACGTTCCGTGGCTCCATTCCGGGCCCACCTTTCGGCGTTGAATCGCAACCGGGAGAGCGGACATTTACTTTTTTGGAAGGACTACTTTGATACAACAAATCCATTGTTCAAACATCAGAAATTCCGCCGCCGTTTCCGTATGAGTAGGCATCTTTTCAACCGTATTAGAGAGGGGGTGGTCGGCTACGATGACTACTTCGAGTGCAAAGAGGATGCCGTTGGAAAGATTGGTTTCTACTCTTATCAGAAATACACTGATGCCATCCGAATGCTTGCATACGGAGTGCCCGGTGATCTCATTGATGAGTACATCCGTATGAGCGAGTCTACATGCCTAGAGTCCATGTATAAGTTTTGCAAGGCTGTTATTGTTGTGTTTGGCCCTCAGTACTTGAGATAGTCGACGGCTGAAGATACAACCCGTTTGTTGGCGATGAATGCCAGTAGGGGCTTCCCAGGGATGCTTGGCAGCATAGACTGTGTGCATTGGGAGTGGAAGAACTACCCTTCTGCTTGGCAAGGGCAGTATAAGGTCCATGCCAGGGCTTGCACTGTCATACTTGAGGCCGTGGCATCTCAAGATCTCTGGATCTGGCACTCTTTATTTGGCATGGCCGGATCACACAATGATATCAATGTGCTTCACGCTCGCCGGTGTTTGCTAGGCTTGCCGAAGGCAACATCCCATCGGTGAACTTTACTGTCAGCGAGCACAACTACGACAAAGGATACTACCTGGGCGACGGTATCTGTCATCAGTGGACCACTATTGTCAAAACAATCCCCAACCCTCTCGGAGAGAAGAGAAAAAGATTTGCCCAAGAGCAAGAGAGTGCTAGGAAGGATGTCGAGCGTGCCTTTGCTGTTTTGCAATCTCGATGGGGCATCGTTCGGTATCCTGCTAATACCTGGAGCACGTAGAAACTATCGGAGATGATGCCTACTTGTGTGATCATGCACAATATGATCGTAGAAGATGAGCGCCCGGAACGTCTGTACGATCAAGGGTTTCGGTTTCAGGGTGAGAATGTTGTGCGTGAGCATGGAGGAGCGGCAACATTTGAATAGTTCACGCAATTCCATCATGACATGCGTGATTGAGAAACTCACGTGCAACTGCAAAATTATTTGGTTGAGCATATGTGGGCTCATGTTGGCAACCGATAGATGTCTCTTCTTTATTCGGCTTGCAAAACTATCTGAGACATATTTACTTGTATTTGGCTTGTAAGACTACACTATTTTATTCGGTTAAAACTATGTTATTTGACTATATGTTTGAATGCAAAGACAATGCAAAAATGAGCTATTTGTTGGGTCGACATGTTGGATGCACTGCCAACCGAAATCTAAATCAGGGCGGACGTCGGGCGGCCGGCCGACCCAAACGGACAAAAAGCGGATAAAATGGGTCGCCGTTGGAGTTGCTCTCGTTAACCAGGGAAATGGAATTGTGACATTGTGTACATGGTATTCGGGACTATGGAATTGTTGGAGCGTGCCGTGTTTTAAACTGTTCATACGCAATTTACGGCTTTTGAGTTACTCCTACCTTTGAGCTTTTGACTTTGGGTGCACTGCGACGAGACAAAGGAAGGCCCAGGGACGTGCCCGGCCTGTATGCTGCTGCTGTGCTAGGGCGGGCATAGGGGCCAACGGGCAGACAAGAACAGAGCGAAAGCGAAAAGTGGAAGCATCCTGACTGACACTGCCTCACGGCTCATGACCACTCCACATCACTACCCCTCCCTCCCTCCCACTTCAAACGGACACCACAGTCCCTCCGTCCGGTTCAAAAATCAAAAGCCGCACCGGAGAAAGCACGGCGCTTCTCTTCCCCCAATGCAGATTGATGGAGCAGCAGGGATCATGGCTTTGGACCTTTGTTTCGCTGTGTGAGTGAT
>NC_041389.1:257025734-257043453 GCF_002162155.2 Triticum dicoccoides
TCCTAGCTGAAGTAAAGAATCGTCGCCACAAGCCAAGGCCGGGGACAATGGCTCTGCGGTTCTTGGCGGTCCTAGGGTTTCTCTCCGCGGCGGCGGCGGCTGCGGTGCCGCGGCCTGAGCCGGAGCTGAAGCCGAGCGACACGGACGCGCTGGGCATGTTCCGGCACGGCGCCGACGCGCACGGCATCCTGGCCGGCAACTGGAGCACGCCCGACGCCTGCGCCGGCCGCTGGACCGGCGTGGGGTGCTCCTCCGACGGCCGCCGGGTCACCTCGCTCTCCCTCGGCTCGCTCGACCTGCGGGGCTCTCTCGACCCGCTCTCCCACCTCACCGAGCTCCGCGTGCTCGACCTCCGCGGGAACCGCCTCAACGGCACCCTCGACGGACTCCTCCTCGGCGTCCCCAACCTCAAGCTCCTCTACCTCTCCCGCAACGACTTCTCCGGCGCCGTCCCGGACGCCCTCGCGCGGCTCCCTCGCCTCGTCCGCCTTGACCTCGCCGACAACAGCCTGCGCGGGCCCATCCCTGCCGCCGCGCTCGCCAACCTTACCGACCTCCTCACGCTCAGGCTCCAGGACAACCTCCTCACCGGTCTGCTCCCGGACCTCGCCACCGCCCTGCCCCGCCTCGCGGACTTCAACGCCTCCAACAACCAGCTCTCCGGCAGGGTGCCCGACGCGTTGTGGGCCAAATTTGGTCTCGCCTCGTTCGCCGGGAATGCCGGCCTTTGCGGGACGGTGCCGCCACTGCCGTCCTGTTCTTTCATGCCGCGCGAGCCCGCCCCGACGTCGCCTTCCGCCCCTGCCTCGTCGACGCAGTCCGTCGTGCCGTCCAACCCAGCCGCCTCCTCCTCCTCGTCGTCCGTTGCTTCGTCCTCACCGGCATTGGCCACACCAGAGGGAGTCGCTGGCAAGGGGGGCTTGAGCACAGGCGCGATTGCCGGGATTGCCGTCGGCAATGGCCTCTTCTTGTTCGCGCTGCTGTCGCTGCTGGTTGCGTATTGCTGCTGTAGCACCGGCGGCGGCAGCGAGACAGCCAAGAAGAGGAAAAGAGGCGGCCGCGTCGGCCTGGAGGACGGAGACGGCGGGATGTTCGGCCACGGCAAGGGCATGCAGCCAGCTCGCCCGGGCAGCGCTGGCAGGTGCAGCGACGGCGGCGACAGCGACGGGGCACGCAGCAAGTTGGTATTCTTCGGGGTCGACGGCGAAGGCGGCGGCAACGACGAAGCTGACGACGACGGGGGAAGCGACAGCAGCGCCGGATGGAGGGCAAGTGGTGGCTGGACAGCGCAACAGCAGGGGAGGAGGAGCAAGTTCGAGCTCGAGGAGCTGCTTCGCGCGTCGGCGGAGATGGTCGGTCGTGGTAGCCTCGGGACAGTGTACCGCGCGGCGCTGAGCGACGGCCGCATGGTGGCCGTGAAGCGGCTCCGCGACGCCAACCCCTGCGCCCGGGACGAGTTCCACCGGTACATGGACCTCATCGGCCGCCTCCGCCACCCGAATCTCGTCCCCCTCAGGGCCTTCTACTACGCCAAGCAGGAGAAGCTCCTCATCTACGACTACCTCCCTAACGGCAACCTCCATGATCGCCTCCATGGTATCCTTGTTGAATAGCTAACATATTCTCGCTCCATTCGAACTGTGTCTGACACGATGTTCTTGCCATTGTCTGGTGAATGTGTGCAGGGCACCAGATGACAGGGGAGACGCCGTTGGACTGGACGACGAGGGTGACGCTGCTGCTCAGCGCGGCGCGCGGGCTGGCCTGCATCCACCGGGAGTACCGCGACTCCACCATACCCCACGGCAACATCAAGTCCACAAATGTCCTGCTCGACAAGAACGGCGCCGCCTGCGTCACGGATTTCGGCCTAGCGCTGCTGCTCAGCCCGGCGCACGCCATTGCCCGCCTCGGCGGGTACATCGCGCCGGAGCAGTCGGGCGACCACAAGCGCCTCTCGCAGGAGGCAGACGTGTACAGCTTCGGCGTGCTCGTCCTAGAGGCGCTGACGGGCAAGGTGCCGGCCCAGCACCTGCAGCCGCTGCCGGACGCAGCCGGCAACAGCGCACAGAGGAAAGACAAGCAGGCGGCTGTGAGCCTCCCGGAGTGGGTGCGGTCGGTGGTGCGGGAGGAGTGGACGGCGGAGGTGTTCGATGCGGAGCTGCTCCGGTACAAGAACATCGAGGAGGAGATGGTGGCGCTGCTGCATATCGCGCTGGCGTGCGTGGCGCAGCTGCCGGAGCAGAGGCCCTCCATGGCCGACGTGGTGAGGATGATCGAGAGCGTCCCCGTGGACCAGTCGCCGCTCCCTGAGGAGGATGTATCGATGTCGCCCTCCATTGGCATCACCACTGACGATGGTCTCAGCTACTAGTTTTAGTTCAGCATCAGCTTTCCTCGTCCATAGCTAGTAGTAGCATTGAACTGAGGTTGCTTCAGTTAAGTACCTGTGCTTGGTGATGTTCTGGGTTGAAATGCATTCTTCCTGTTTCCGTTCATGGAAATATTGAAATATTTATCGTCCTAATGCGTTGACACCCATGGTATTTCTGCATCTTAATATGTTTGGGTCAATTCAAGATGACAGTTCTTCGAGCGTCATATTTTCAAAGTTGTTTTGGGACTATCGTTACAATTAACGACATCCCAAGATCTGGAAAACATGATCGCAAGCAACATTTGAGCAGTCTTAAAGGCAATACTAGGAATCAGATTTTACCGTTTATCATTCCACAGATGCATATGAGTTTTACACCGAATCGCATATTCCAGGGTCATAACAGTTATAACATAGAATATAAACTCTTAATTGTAAACATAGAAATAAATAATACAATATTATTAACTCTAGGGCATATTTCCAACTTCTCGGCCAACTGTATGGCCATGGGGTGCTCCAATAGCGAGCTGCTCCTCGGCTTCCACGAGTGGCACTTGGTCTGGACAGTCGGCGTGAAGGAGTGACGATGCCGACCCGAGGAGGATCTTCGAGCTCTAACCACTCTTCCTACCAATTTTTGTTGGTCTCGACAACTAATGTTGGCGCCATCGCATTCGCACGTCTCATCGACATTGGTTTGCAACTTGACACAAAAGTGTTTGCGCCACAGGCCGATGTGCGGCTAGCAGAAAAAAAAGCCTCACATAGCGTGATGAAGCACGCTATGTGGAGTATGAAATTGGGGGGAAAGTGGTGAAAATGGAGGCAATAGAAGCAGAGGAGACCTCGGAAAAATGATGGATAGGGAACTCTAACCCACACATGAGAAAGCCCATTTGTTCTCGGTGGGGTGGGGCATGGTCTCGTGGATGACGGTTTTGCTGACGGAGGTGGCGAGCGAAGACGGTCTCCGGCGACGGCAGATACACGGTTTGGACAACCGGTCCAGCTGCCCGTGCGTAATCGTCGATGCCTTCCAGTTGCCCTTGGTGGAGGACGCCACCTTTGGCGCTAGAGCGGCGCCCTTGCCCTTGTCGACGGGTTGGTAAGCCTTCCTCAGACGACATTCTCTGGCCATTGCTTTTTGAAGTGGTGGAAAGCTACGATGCATGAGGGAAACGGTGTCGCGACAAAGAATTGTGAAGTGTTGGAGCTCTAGAGGGTTTGGAGCGCGAGGAAGAAGATGCCTGCGTGGGAAATGAGAGCGAAAGCTCTCCCTTGTATTGCCTCCTCCCTTTTCTAGGGAGGGACAAAACAGAGTGGCGACAGCTTAGTGTTGCCACGCGGCAACAAATCTCTTCGCATCCCCGCATTAAATGTTAGTGACTCACAGAGATCGAGGGGTTATTGTTAGTTCTTGTACATGGATCAAGGTGCACGCCCCTCTCGATGGGACATAGCCTTAGTGGGCCCTAACTCACACCCGCACGTCACATTGATCGTCAGGTCAAGGCGCACACGTGGCCTGGTGGGCCCATGGATAAGACCAAGTTCATTTGTCAGAACTGGGCAAGAGGACTTTCGAGACACTATGCGAGAACTTGTCCTGCCCAACAACATGCTGCGTGAGAAAACTTTTTGGCATGCAGTTCGCTTTCCTCCTTCGGCATTTCCAAGATCGAGGTGGTTCACAACACCTCGGAAAGCCGCTCGGCAAATAGAGGTCGGTTGTATGATGGCACTATTCAAAAGACTTTTGTTGAACCTATTTCAAGACCAGCGACCAAAGACGATGAGCACCTTGGAAGGAATGAGGTGCTGCTAGCTTGAAGACCAGTTCAGGGGCTACTGACAGTGACCCGACTAAGGGGCCTCTCATGGCATTGGTTCCCCACCTGGTAGGCGGGCTGAGGACCCCTTTGTCAGTTTTGTCCTCGGCAACTTTGAGCGGCCCGTGGTGATGTACACAACAATTCCGCAAGGCTTGACGTACAAGACAAGAAGATGGAGCCATGGAGAGTTCTACCTCCTAGATGTAGCCGACCTAGTTGTGTAAACCCCAGGTCTCTCTGTATGCTATATAAGGCAAGGGTAGGGTGAGGGAGTCCTGGATTAAGGGGTCCTCGGACAGCCGGACTATATACTTTGGCCGGACTGTTGGACTATGAAGATACAAGATTGAAGACTTCATCCCGTGTCCGGGTGGGACTCTCCTTTGCGTGGAAGGCAAGCTTGGCAATTCGGATATGTAGGTCTCCTTCTCTGTAACCGACTCTGCGTAACCCTAGCCCCCTCATGTGTCTATATAAACTAGAGGGTTTAGTCCGTAGGACAACAACAATCATAATCATAGGCTAGCTTCCAGGGTTTAGCCTCTACGATCTCGTGGTAGATCAACTCTTGTAATACTCATACCATCAAGATCAATCAAGCAGGAAGTAGGGTATTACCTCCATCGAGAGGACCTGAACCTGGGTAAACATCGTGTCCCTCGCCTCCTGTTACCATTAGCCTTAAACGCACAGTTCGGGACCCCCTACCCGAGATCCGCCGGTTTTGACACCGACATTGGTTCTTTCATTGAGAGTTCCACTGTGTCGTCACGATAAGGCTTGATGGCTCCTTCAATCATCTTCAACGATGCGGTCCAGGGTGAGGTTTTCCTCCCCGGACAGATCTTCGTATTCGGCGGCTTCGTACTGCGGGACAACTCGCTTGGCCATCTAGAGCAGATCGACAGCTACGCCCCTGGCCATCAGGTCAGGTTTGGAAGCTTGAACTACACTGCCGATATCCGCGGAGACTTGATCTTCGATGGATTCGAACCCATGTCAGGTTCGCCGAACAGTCACGACGAGCATTACTTAGATCTGCCATCGGACAGTGTTCGGGAGATCACGCCTGCGGCTGCCCCGGTCGTTAATCCGGAGCAGATCGTGCCTTCCGAGGGCGGGTGGATGGACCCTACCATGGAAAGTGCACACTCATCGGCGCTAGAGCCGAACACAGACTTCACACCCAAAGAAATCTGTGTCATCGGACCCTCGGACTCGTCTCCGGCCACAGGCTCCGAATCGTGTACGTCCGTGCCTATCAAATCTGATTGGGCACCGATCATGGAGTTTACCTCCATGGATATATTTCAGCACTCGCCTTTGGGCGACGTGCTAAATTCATTGAGGTCTCTCTTTTTGTCAGGAGACTCCTGGCCGAACTATGTCCGGCTGGAGTGGGAAGCGGACGACGAAGAAATTCGTTCCCCACCCACCACCCACTTAATAGCCACTATCGATGACTTAACCGACGTGCTTGACTTCAACTCCGAAGACATCGACGGTATGGACGCCGATGCAAGAGAAGAACAGGAACCACCGCCCACAGGGCACTGGACGACCACCTCATCATATGATATATATATGGCGGATACCCCCAAAGAAGGCGATGGCGATGAGGCAATGGAGGATAGTCCCCCGGAGAAGCAATCTAAGCACCGGCGTCATGGGCGCCGCTCTAAGCCCTGCCAGAGCAAAAATAGCAATACCGGCACAAGAGATGATAGCAATCCGGATGGTGCCGAAGATGAAAGCAATCCCGCCCAGCCAGGCTTCGAGCAGGCCGAGCGGGAGGATGGGCAAGCTAGCCCTAAGGAACAGGCAATGGATGGAGAATCAGAGGATGATAATTACATGCCCCTCTCCGAAGACGAAGTGAGCCTCGGTGATGAAGAATTCATCGTGCCTGAGGATCCCGTCGAGCAGGAGCGCTTCAAGCGCTGGCTTATAGCCACCGCAAAAAGCCTGAAGAAAAAGCAGCAACAGCTTCAAGCTGATCAAGACCTGCTAACTGATAGATGGATAGAGGTCCTGGCAGCCGAGGAATACGGACTCGAGCGCCCTACCAAAAGTTACCCAAAGCGTAGGTTGCTACCTCGACTCGAGGAGGAGGCATTAAAGCCCACACTACCAGCGCACGATGTGGCTGACCGGCCACCTCGCGGCCGAGACAAAGCGGCGTATCAGCCCGATGTCCAGCCCGCACCCCGATGCCAAACAAGCAAAAACACGAAGGCCCGGGGCTCCACGCACGACCTGCGAGACGTATTGGAAAACAAAGCAGGACAATCAAGATCGATCTACGGATCACGAGGACGCGCCACAACGCGTGACGATGACTGTCACACCGGATATACCAACAAATTCGGCCGGACCGAATACAATGTAGCCCGGCACAGAGGCGCCGCACACCCCCAATGCTTCACTAATGAAGTAATGGGTCATGATTTCCCAGAAGGGTTTAAACCCATGAACATTGAATCATATGATGGTACTACAGACCCCACGGTATGGAAAGTAGATTTCTTCCTCCACATTCACATGGCCTGCGGAGATGATCTACATGCCATCAAGTACCTCCCACTAAAACTCAAGGGACCAGCTCGGCATTGGCTGAATAGCCTGCCGGCAAACTCCATCGGGAGTTGGGAGAACCTGGCAGACGCATTCCTGGACAACTTCCAGGGCACTTATGTGCGACCACCAGATGCTGATGATCTAAGTGACATAACCCAACGACCCGGAGAGTCAGCCAGGAAATTTTGGACTCGGTTCCTAACTAAAAATAACCAAATTGTCGATTGTCCGGATGCCGAAGCCCTAGCGGCCTTTAAGTATAACATCCGTGATGAGTGGCTTGCCCGACATCTCGGCCAAGAAAATCCAAAGTCCATGGAAGCCCTCACGACACTCATGACCCGCTTTTGTGCAGGTGAGGACAGCTGGTTGGCTCGTAGCAACAACACAACAAGCAATCCTGGCACATCAAAAGCTAGAGATAGCAACGACAGACCACGACGCAACAAACACAAGCGTCACAAGAACGGTGATAGCGCCGAAGACACGGTAGTCAATGTCGGATTCAGTGACTCCAAGTCCAGTCAGCGAAAAAAGTCATTCAGCAATAACAATTCAGGCCCGTCCAGTTTGGACCGCATACTTGACCGTCCATGCCAAATTCATGGCACCCCAGGAACACCAGCCAATCATACCAACAGAGAATGCTGGGTCTTCAGACAAGCCGGCAGGTCAGGTGCCGAAAACAAGGGGAAGGGGTCTCAAAGCAACGATGATGGCGAGGAGCCCCGATCATCGAATATAGGAGGGTAAAAGAAATTTCCCTCGCAAATCAAAATAGTGAACATGATAAACGCCACCCACATTCCCAAGCTGGAACAAACGTGCACTCTTAGGGATGTCAACTTAACGGAGCCAGTCGCCCCACAATACAGTCTATGGCCGATCACCTTTGATCGTAAGGATCGTCCGGCCAATACCAAGCAGGGCAATCCAGCCGCACTCGTCCTTGACCCAATAATTGATGGATTCCACCTCACACGAGTCCTTATGGACGGAGGCAATAGTCTAAACCTGCTGTATCAGGACACAGTGCGCAAGATGGGTATCGATCATTCGATGATCAAGCCCACTAAAACCACCTTTAAAGGTGTTATACCAGGTGTGGAGGCCAATTGTACAGGATTCATCACTCTGGAGGTAGTCTTCGGATCACCAAACAATTACCGTACCGAAGAGTTAGTCTTCGACATCGTCCCCTTTTGCAGTGACTATTAGGCACTGCTCGGACGGACCGCGTTCGCTCGATTCAACGCGGTGCCACATTATGCCTACTGTAAACTCAAGATGCGCGGTCCGCGCGGCATCATCATAGTTAATGGCAGGGCCAAACTTCCCCTCACTGCCGAAGACTCTACCACCGCTTTAACAGCAGAAGCAACGAATGGCACCTTTCAATCGAACCTCGAGTCGACGGCCAAGCTCCCGGACACCGCCAAAGGAGTCCGAACTACTACACGGCAGGATAGCCCGGCTCGTCCGGAGCTCAGCTGAAACACTCCGGCAAAAGTTAAGACAGGCCACATACTGCGGCTCAACCGCTCTGTGGCACAAAACCATTTCTTGCATTTTCTTTGCAGGTTCACCTTTGCGTAGGCCAGGACGGACGACATGGAGACAGTTCGAACGCGCAAGGGAATCTCTAGATATTCCCCTCGATGATCATCCAACTACACTCCCGATCCGCATACAACTTCCTCTCGCCTGGTCTCAGCAGGTTCCGCAGTCATATTTCTTTTTATCACATTACCTGTACTCATACGCATCGACGTATTATTCAAATACAACATGTGGATCTATATGATGCTTATCTGCTGTTATTTCTTATTGAAACTCTTTTGTCAAAAGGCAGCGGCACATCGCGATATGCCTTAATATGCCAGGGGCTTCATTATACCCATAATATGGCAATAAAGTCCGAACACCTTCACGGCAGTTCGGCACCCCGAACTTATAGCATTATATGCATCAGCTCCAAATCATGTCTTGGGTCAATAGTTGGGTTTGCCCGGCTCCCATGTTTTGGTACCTTACGTTCCGCTATATCGGCTAAGGTAGCACAGGGAGAACTACTGCGATTGTGTTCCGGCTCTTCCGGACGAGCACCTGAGTAGAGAAAGCCGAAAACTGACTGTCATGATACAGCGAGAGCTGGTAAGCTGTTCGAGAGGTTGTAAAATCTTTAAGGATTTCTGCCGCATAATGCCATAACCAATGCAGCGTGCGATGGATCGGCTTTCTTCCGATCAGGTGCTTATAAAGCCCCTCATGCGGTCTTTCGAACACCAGGGGCTACGCCTACCTTCCTTTTGTCAAACTCCTATGGCTAAGCAAGAGTGATAAAGCCCTATAGTCCGATTGCCTGGTTCGCTGTGCTGAACACCTCCTCAAAGGACCCAAAACTGGGATAAAGAGTGCTCAGGTTATCCCAAACACCCCCGTACTTACTACGTGGGGGCAGAAGCCGACGACTGGCCAACTCTCAGGATTAATATATATATAACGGCCGCACAGGAGGAAAACTTTCGAATAACAGGCAATAAATAATAGAAATGACCTTGTTTAACATTACAAAGGACAACATGATTGCATTCATGGAAATATAATGTCCTTGGTGCCTTGCTCCGCCGCAAGGCGGGCTCCTTTCAAGACACCTTCATAATATAATTCGGGCTTGCGATGCTCCTTCCCCTTCGGCGGTCCCTCGGTCATCAGCTTTTCCGCATCCATCTTCCCCCAGTGCACCTTTGCACGGGCAAAGGCCATCCACGCACCCTCCATACAAACCGACCGCTTGATGACTTCGAGTCGAGGGCAGGCACTCACAAGCCGCTTCACGAGCCCGAAGTAACTGTTTGGAATCGGCTCGGCGGGCCATAGGCGGATGATCAAATCCTTCATGGCTAGCTCGACCGCCTTATGCAGTTCAATCAGCTGCTTCATTTGATCGGCAAAAGGTACCGGATAATTCGGTGCCAGATACTGCATCCAGAAGAGCTTATCCGTAGTGTTCCTTTCTTCGGCTCGGTAGAATTGGGCGGCATCAGATATGCTGCGTGGCAGCTCCACAAATACCCCTGGAGAAATCAGAATTCACATTATCAACTTAATTTTCTCCTTTCAAATACCTGCTTTGTATAGGAAAAGCCTTACCAGCCGCAATCTTCCTCGCCTCCTGGATTTCCTTCAGGGCACCTTGGGCTTCCCCCCGGGCATCACTTGCGGCTTGGCGAGCCTGGGAGAGTTCGGATTCTTTCCGTGATAAACTCTGCTCCCAGGTCTCACATTTCTTCACGGCCTCCTGAAGCTCTCGCTCAGCTTCAATAACTCTGGCCTCGTGCTTTTCACGGAGAGCCTGCTCTGCGGCTGCCTTCTTCTCGGCTTCGGCCACAGCCTTCTTAAGAGCCTCAATTTTGACTGTCGCCCCTAGAGCACATCATAAAAATATTTTCATCATGCACACTTATTCATTTGTGCTAAATGAACAAGGTTTCTGCATACCTTGGTTATCTTCCAACTGCTTCTTTAATCGGCCAAGTTCTCCTTCGGCTTGCTCCAGACTACGCCTCAGTCCGGATACTTCCGCAGTACGAGAGGCGACAGTCGCTACAGACGCCTGCTTATATGAGAAGAGAGATAGATGTCATCAATTGAGTCTCCTGCGAACATAAATTTGATCCTCTGTCTGGTTCTTTCTCCCACCGAACAGTGTATCAGGGGCTACTATCTGTATTATGACACTCTTCGAAACCTTATAAAACATACCTCAAAGCCTCTTATAAGGCTAATGCAGGTTTCATCCAGTCCACTCTCAGTGGACCGAATCTTCTCAATCACTGCGCCCATAAGGGCATGGTGTTCATCGACGATGGAGGCGCTTCTCAGTGCCGCCGATAAAGTATCTAGCACCTCTGGTTGGACAGAGGTTGCCGGTGGAACATGCACACACCCTCCAGTCGAGGGAAGCCGCCTGCCGAATTCTGGAGCCGTATTTGTCTCCGGGATCGCGTCCGGCTGGGGGCCTAATCCAAGATTGCCCCCGCTGTAGACGCCCATGGGAGCCTTCTCTCCCATGTGTCCGGCCCCGGAAGTTTGACCTTCTGGCGCCGTCTTTACGATTCTCTCTCCCCCTTCTTGGCCTGGGTCCTCCTGGGACGAAACCTCGGTGTCATTCACATGTTTGGGGGAAGGGGCCCTCGGTGGTGTCCCACTCTCCATAGCATCCGAACCCAGCAAATCCGCCGACGAGGATTGTTCGGCACGGGACCTTGCCGGACTATAAAAAGCATGGCTCAGATTAAAATATTATGCCACGACAAGTCTGGACGCATAAGTGTGTTCGGATTTTATACTCACGAGTTCACCAGGGGCTGGGCCCTGGGATCCCACTCTGGGCTGCTATCGGCGGCGGTAGTGGACTCCTCTGGAAGATGAGTTTTTCCCATTTTAGGCGACTCGGCCTCCAAAGACGTGGAGGCCGTCCTTTTCTTTCTCCCCCCCCCCCGCTGGGGATTCGTCTTCCTCCTCCTCGTCCTCTTCGGAGGAAGAACGAGCATTGGAGTCTTTGCATTTTGTGTCCGAAGCACCACGGCGATGGAGGCCGCCCCTGGTCTTCTTGGCCTCCTTCTCGGCCTTCTTCTTCGGCGCCTTGTAAGGCGCCGGGACCAACATCTTTGTTAGAAGTGGGCCGGCTGGTTCTTCTGGTAGCGGGGCCGGACAGTAGATCCGCCCCGCCTTCTTCGCCCAACCCTAGGAGAGTTGTGGGAAACACATTAAGCATTTTCCTAAGGATATGCGAATAAAACATATGAATTGTCAACATACAATGACTTACCTAACTCGCAGGGCGGGACAGTTGGTATCCGCGGTCCTCGGCGGAGTCTGACGACGATTTGCCGGACTTGAAAAGCACCTTCCAGATATCCTTGTGCGAAGAGCCAAAGAGCTCTAACAGGGTCTGGTGCTTGGCCGGGTCGAACTCCCATAAATTGCAAGCCCGGTGTTGACAAGGTAAAATCCGGCGAACTAACATCACCTGGACTACATTGACGAGCTTGATGTTCTTGTCTTCCATATCCTGGACTCGTGTCTCGAGCACCGATAGTTCGTCGGACGAGGCCCAGTTCAGGCCCTTCTTGGGCCAGGACGTAAGTCGCAGAGGGGCTCCGGATCTGAATTCCGGAGCAGCAGCCCATTCCTTGCCGCACGGCTCAGTGATGTAAAACCACTACTGCTGCCACTCCTTGATAGAATCATTGAAAGTACCCGTTGGCCATGTAATGTTGGGCATCTTGCTCACCATGGCGCCTCCGCACTTGGCATGCTTGCCGCTCACTACCTTGGGCTTCACATTAAAAACCTTCAGCCATAGGCCGAAGTGTGGCAGGATGCGGAGAAAGGGCTCGCACACGACGGTGAATGTCGAGATGTTGAGGAAGGAATTGGGGGATACATCATAAAAATCAATCCCGTAATAATACATGATGCCGCGAACGAATGGGTGGAGGGGAAACCCTAGCCTGCGGACAAAATGAGGGAGGAATACCACCCTCTCGTGGGGTTCCTGAGTGGGGACGATATGTCCCACCGTCGGAAGACAATGGCCAATTCTTTTGGACAAATACCCGGCCCCTCGAAGCTTTTTGATATCCTTCTCTCAGACGGTAGAGGCCATCCACTTGCCTCCTGCTCCGGATCCGGACATTTTCGGGAAACCTTTTTGGGCGGAGAAGACTAATGCTTGGGAGCTAGGGCTCGAGCCAGAAGGAATGGATGAGCGGAAGAAGAAGGCGTGGGTGAAAAGGAGGGATCCTTATCTCCGTATAAAGGCAGCAAAGATCCTGCGCCTCCCCACTTGCCCGGTAAACTCGCTTATTCCCTAAGCGCCATGATTAATGGCGCGGTTGGGTTACCCAGACCCGTATTAATGAGAATCCCGTGATAAGGGGACACGATCTCTGCTTCGACAAGACGTGCCAAGGAAACCACCTCGCAATGTGTGCAGCAGCTGGTGAAGAAAAACGGTTCGAATAATGACCGGGCCGTGGCATGATGTCACGCTATGAAAAGTTGTCAGCAGATTAGATTTGTGGAATATTGTGTTCTCTACGGTGGTATGTGGAATTTGTTTTGCAGAGCTGGACACGATCCTTGTGTTCAAAATCTTCTATGGAGTATTCGGAGAAGGAACCCGCCTTGCAATGCCTAAGACAATATGCGCGCCGGGCTCATCGTCATTGAAGCCTGGTTCAGGGGCTACTGAGGGAGTCCTAGATTAAGGGGTCCTCGGACAGCCGGACTATATACTTTGGCCGGACTGTTGGACTATGAAGATACAAGATTGAAGACTTCGTCCCGTGTCTGGGTGGGACTCTCCTTTGCATGGAAGGCAAGCTTGGCAATTCGGATATGTAGATCTCCTTCTCTGTAACCGACTCTGCATAACCCTAGCCCCCTCCGGTGTCTATATAAACCAGAGGGTTTAGTCCGTAGGACAACAACAATCATAATCATAGGCTAGCTTCTAGGGTTTAGCCTCTACGATCTCGTGGTAGATCAACTCTTGTAATACTCATATCATCAAGATCAATCAAGCAGGAAGTAGGGTATTACCTCCATCGAGAGGACCCGAACCTGGGTAAACCTCGTGTCCCCAGCCTCCTGTTACCATTAGCCTTAGATGCACAGTTCGGGACCCCCTACCCGAGATCCGCCGGTTTTGACACCAACATAGGGATCATCGTAGAAAATGTCTTACGCATTATAATCTCTCGGTGCTTTGTGTTGAGTATGTATTTTGTACTTCACGTGTATTGGAGTTGTGGCTCACCTCCTAGTCTTGTATAGTTGAGGTAGAGGCCTTCCCTTGTATTATATATACGTGCACCAGCACCCCATCAATACAACGTCTATTCTATTGCAAACTTTCCCGTCTACATGGTATCATCTTGAAGGTCCTGACCTAGGGCAAGCCGTCGCCGCCGCTCTCCATCGCCGTCGCCGTCGCGCAACGCTTCCCTGCGTGCGCCGGCGCCGCCACACCCCATCGCCGCCGCCGTGCAGTGCCTCCTTGCGCGCGCCGCCGCCGCCGCTTCCCACCGCCACCGCCGCCGCTTCCCACCGCCGCCGCCGCCGCGTTCTCCTCTGACGCCGTCGCCGCCCCGTGCCGCCGCATCGTTTCCGCTCCCACCCGTTGCACGGACTTGCTGCCGCTGCCATGCGCCGCTGCCGCCCCGTCGTGCTGCAACCCTAACCCGACGCGCTGCCGCCGCGCGCTCCCGCGTGCCGCCGCCGCCCCCTTCCTTTTCACGCCGTTCCTGACGCCTTCCATGGACTCTCTGGGCTACTTCACCATCTGCGGTGGAAGCGCTCCACCGGCCGCGTCGATCCAGTCACGTCCTCCCGCACCCCCTGGGTGTTGCCCAGTGTCGCCACCAACGCCTCCCCCGCAGCACCCGCAAGGGGGAGGGGGCCGACGCAACCGGCGTCGCGGCGATCGCCTCCACCTGCAGCAGCAGCGGACCCAGGACGCCGGGGGCGCCACACTATCAGCAGGCTCTCCCCGCTGGCCACCAGGCGTTCCTCGGCGCGCCCTTCAAGCTGACTGGCGCCGGCTACGGCGCCCTCCTTGCGCCACCGCCCCTCAGTGGTTATGGCCCGCCCGTCCCGACGCCGCCCTATGGGAGCCTTCTGCCGCCACCGGTACCTCTGCCCTGGGACCCCACTCTCCTCGCCGCACAGCACTCCGCGCTGTCGCCGAGTAGCTCTGTCGGTGGAGGCGACTGGTACATGGACTCAGGTGCTACTGCGCACATGGCAGCTCATCCCGGTAACCTAACCTCCTCCACTCCCATTCACACACCCACCCGTATTACCGTCAGCAACGACTCCTCCTTACCTATTACTCATATCTGTAGCACTAGCTTTCCCTCCACTTCCACACCCATCACTATGTCTAATGTTCTTGTTTCACCTGATTTAGTCACAAACCTAGTTTCCGTTCATCGTCTTACTCGTGAGAACCCACTTACTGTTGAATTTGATGGTGTTGGCTTTTCTGTGAAAGACTCCCGTACCAGGATGGTCCTTCACCAATGTGACAGTCCCGATGAGCTCTACCCCGTGCACGCCGGTACCTCCACCTCCACACCCGTCGCCCTTGCCACCGGTGTTGACCTTTGGCACGCTCGCTGTCACCCCAACCACACTATCTTACGTCAAATTCTTAGGAGTTTCTCTTTCTCATGTGATAAGCTCGACGAGCACTCTTGTGAGGCTTGTCGCTTAGGCAAGCACGTTCGTCTTCCCTTTAGTGCATCTTCTTCCGTTTCCACTTTTCCGTTTCAGTTACTTCATAGTGATGTTTGGACATCTCCCGTTGCGAGTAAGACGGGCTATCTATACTACTTGGTGATTTTAGATGATTATTCTCACTATGTGTGGACTTTTCCTCTTTGTCGTAAATCCGATGCTTTAGCCACACTCCCCGCCTTTTATTCATATGTCACCACCCAGTTCGGTCGCCCCATACTCGCACTCCAAACTGATAACGGAAAAGAGTTTGACAATGTCGCTCTTCGCACACTTCTCGCATGTCACGGCACCACGTTCCGTCTGACTTGCCCCTACACTTCCCAGCAGAACGGCCGCGCTGAGCGCATTCTCCGCACTCTTAATGACTGTGTTCGCACGTTACTCTTTCACTCTAACGTGCCCGCTCGGTTCTAGCCTGATGCCCTCGCTACCGCCACTCTCTTAGTTAACATTCATCTATGTCGCCCTCGATGGAACTACACCCCTCACCACCTTCTCTTCGGCACACCACCGTCCTACGATGGTCTCCGCATCTTCGGGTGTCTCTGTTATCCTAGCACCACGTCCACCATGCCACACAAGCTCGCACCATGATCTGTCCCATGCATCTTCCTTGGCTACCCTCCTAACACCAAAGGTTACCGGTGCTATGATCCTGTCACTCATCGTGTGTACACCTCGAGGCATGTATACTTTCTCGAGACGGTGGTCCCTTTTTTTCAGGTTCCTCCGTCTTCGGCCCCTTCGGCGCTGGCCCCCGCGCCCCTTCATGGAGCAATGCGCGGCGGCAGCCCCCGACACCCCCCGGCACGGCGTCTTCTGCCACCACCACCTGGCTTCGTGACTCCCTTCCCTGAGGTCGAGTCCGAGCGGGCCCCCGGGTCCCTGCCTCCCTCATATGAGGTTGAGCCTGGCACCCCGCCCGCCACCCCTGCAACGGGCTCGACGTCACCCTCGCCCGTCGCCTGTTCCGCCGCTGGATCGGTCGACGCTGCTACCGCCGCGGCCCCTGCCGCCGCCGCCGCTGCTGTGGCCTCCGTCGTCGCCGCTGCACCAGGTGCCCCAGCCGCCATGGCACCCACCGGCCATGCTGCCCCATCACTTATCGTGACTACCCATGCTCGAGCAGGAGTGCTTTGGCCCCAGCACGCGCTACTCCGCTGACAAGTATGTGTGTGCCGCCTCGATGTCGATGCCATCACCCGTCCCCACCTCCGCTGGCGCTACCCTTCGGGATCCCCATTGGCTAGCTGCGATGCAGGAGGAGTTCGACGCCTTACATCGCAACTACACGTGGCAGCTTGTTCCGTGACCCCCTCGTGCCAACATCATCTCTGGCAAGTGGGTGTTTCACCACAAGACTCGCCCGGACAGTTCTCTCGAGCGCTACAAGGCTCGGTGGGTGGTTCGTGGTTTTCGGCAGCGCGCGGGCGTGGACTTCACCGACACCTTCGCCCCGGTTGTGAAACTGGGCATGATTTGCGCCGCGCTTCAGCTGGCGGTCTCGCGCGCCTGGTCGGTGCACCAGTTGGATGTCTCCAACGCCTTCTTGCACAACCATCTTGCCGAGCAGGTGTTCTGTGAGCAGCCCACTGGTTTCGTCGACGCCGAGCACCCCGACTTCGTATGCTTGCTCTCCCGTTCTCTTTACGGGTTGAAGCAGGCGCCTCGGGCTTGGTACCAGCGTATTGCAGCCTTCCTGCAGTCTCTCGGATTTTGATCCACTCGCTCTGATGCTTCACTCTTCGTGTATCATCAGGGAGTTGACACTGCATATCTGCTGCTCTATGTCGACGACATCATCCACACGGCATCCTCCCCCGACCTCCTTTAGCGGCTGACTGCTCGTCTTCATGATGAGTTCGCCCTCAAGGACTTGGGGCCCCTGCACTACTTCCTCGGCATCGAGGTGGTCCGACGGACTGACGGCTTCTGTCTGCATCAGCAGAAGTATGCCCATGAGCTCTTGGAGCGTGCCGGTATGCTTAACTGCAAGCCGGCGCCCACCCAGTCAAGACGAAGGCGAAGGTCTTTGCTCTCGAGGGGTCTCTTGCGTTCGACGGAGCGTTTTATCGCTCTATTGTCGGTGCTTTACAGTACCTGACTCTGACCCGCCCCGACCTGCAGTACGCTATCCAGCAGGTGTGCCTCCATATGCACGCCCCGCGTGACTCTCATTGGACTCTGGTGAAGCGTATTCTCCATTACATACGCAACTCACCCTGACGGCCTCCGCCTCCACCGACCTCGTGGCCTACTCCGATGCCGACTGGGCTGGCTGCCCCGACACGCGACGCTCTACATCAGGCTACTGCGTCTACCTTGGCCCCTGTTGATCTCTTGGTCATCGAAGCGGCAGCCCACGGTCTCCCGCTCCAGCGCCGAGGAAGAGTATCGCGCCGTGGCTAATGCCATGGCCGAGTGCTCTTGGATACGTCAGCTGCTCCAGGAGTTGCTTTGTGATGTTCACAAGGCCACTCTTGTCTATTGTGATAACGTCAGCGCGGTCTACCTCTCCGCCAACCCGGTGCACCATCAATGGACGAAGCATATTGAGCTCGATATTCACTTCGTCTTCGAGGAGTTTCGGTCCAGTCTCTGTGTCTCCGGCAATGCT
>NC_041389.1:257043778-257095279 GCF_002162155.2 Triticum dicoccoides
GGGTGTTGAGTATGTATTTTGTACTGCACGTGTATTGGAGTTGTGGCCCACCTTCTAGTCTTGTATAGTTGAGGTAGAGGTCTTCCCTTGTATTATATATACGTGCACCAGTACCCCATCAATACAACGTCTATTGTATTGCAAACTTTCCCGTCTACACTTTGTCTTAGGGTATTATCTCCACCGTGAGCGCCCAAACCTAGGTAAAACCATTGTCTCTGTTACCATCTCACCAACTAGTCTAGTCAGGATACTGTACCGAGAGATCTGCCGAATTTAGTCCCACATTTGTACTTCCACCGAACTTTGATAATAGGTCAGGGTCACTTTTGCACTAAAAAAGCTCAACTAGAGAAATTAAAAGGAAAGTCGTGTGCAATTTTTCGGATTTTTTAAACTTAAAAAATATTGTTTTGGTACTATTGAAAAATTAGAGTAGGAGTGCATTGGAGCACCTTACAATAGTTTAAAAATCACATTTAATGTTTTAGAAAATTCCGAAAAGAGTCTTACATGATCATATGAATGTATATTACACGTATGTAAAGTTTGATGATCAAATAAGTAAACATGTGAGCTAGACAAACATGACAATGGCGATTTCTAAATAGTGAACAATACATGCGCTATTTATTTTTCCAAAATAACGATCTTGTCGCTTTTGTGTAACTTATATGGTTACATATTTTGTCATCATGTGGTACACACCCATACGAGCATGTTGAATTTTTTGGATTTTGTTACAACTTTAAAAATACAATTTTGGAACTATTCAAAATATAGTTCTCTCTAGAGCTCAAGTACCGAAGTGACTTTCTGATCATGCAAACCTTTGTTTGGGAAGAATAAGGGTTATTTTTTGTGATTACCAATCAGAGGTACTATACATGAGGGAGATTATTTGTGCCACGCAGGTATGGGGGCACCAAGCCCCATGCGCGTGTCTTTTCTTTTGGTTTTTGATTTTTAATCTTTTATTTTAAAAGAATAGTTCAAATTATATTTTATTTTCATATTCGTGTTTTTGATGACGAAGGTGCTGGAATTTAGTCTATTTTGGGACAACCCAATAGCAATTTCGGAAATTCCTAATAAATTCTAGAGGCCCACTTAGCCCATTCGTGCAAGGCAAGGGATGCTCATAAAGTTTAGTCCCACATTGCTAGTTTGGTAGGAGTTGGACCTCCTTAAAAGGGAGGTTGTTTTCCCACATGTATGAGCATGAGAACAAGAGGGACATTCACGCGCGCTCCTCCTCTGCCATCCGCCTCGCCACGCCTAGTCACGACGTGATGCGACGCGGGTTTCGGGAATGAGCCGAGCCAATGTCTAGATTGAGGCCGCTCCTCTCCAGAGAGACACATCTGAACATCATCTTCCTCTCGCCACCGAGTTCCTGAGCACTGAGCTACTGCTATGATATTCCCCATCCCGGCTTGCGGCATGCATCGCAGGTCGGGACAATAGGCCTCCAAAACACCACCTCTTTGAGTCCTGTACGGGAGAAGGGTGATGAGGTTTTTGGGGAGCGCTCTGCGTGACTACTGACCGGTTCATCACGGACACTCCGGACAACTACGACTTCTTCCCCGACATCGACAACCTCTTCGACGACATGGCTAGCGAGGATATCGACCCTAAGACCAGTACTTCTGCTGTTGTGTTGTACGTCTTCGTGTTCTCTCTGTTTAGGATCATCCACAGTTTCTTGCTCTAGCCTTTCTTGTTCTAGCCTCTGTTCTACATATGTTCTGTTCTAGTTCACATGTGCAGATGTTATTTGCCTTCACTCTGCTAGATTACATGACTTGTTTCATCTCTACTATAATAGTCATGTTTTATCTACTGTTTCTGTTAATAAAATCATATTGTAAATTGCTCATATTTCCAACAATCCAAAAACCTTATTATAGGCAATTTACCCCAAGTGGATTTTCTACATCCATGAAGCCTCCTATGTTTGAGGGTGTGCACTATAAGAGCTGGCACGTGAGAGCAGTCTTATGGTTTCAAACCATGAGTTGCTATGATGCCACTCTTCGCAAACCTGAAGGAGGTCTTGATCCTCAACAGGAACAAGCTTTTCAGAAAATGGATACCCTGTTTATGGCTGCTCTCTTGAGTGTTCTTGGTGAGAACATAGTTGATGCTTATGCATCAATTGATAATCCAAAATATATGTGGGACGCACTTGAGGCCAAGTTTGGGGTCTCGGATGCCAGCACTTAGTTGTACATCATGGAACAATTCTATGACTAGGACGACTCATGAGCGCTCCATGGTTGAGCAAGCTTACGAGATACAGTCATTTGCTAGAGAACTTGAGCACTTCAATTGTATGTTATCGGACAAGTTTGTTGTCGGAGGCATCATCACTAAGCTTCCTCCCTCGTGAAGGAACTTTGCTACCTGTCTAAAACACAAGAGACAGGAGATTTCCGTTCCGGCTCTCATTGGTACTCTTGATGTGGAAGTAAAGGGGAGAGCAAAAGACGCACGTGCTCGAGGTATTGAGGGAGGATCAAGTGTCGATCTGGTACAGAAGAAAAACTTCCAGCCCCACAAGTTCAAGAACAAGGGCAAGTTTGATGGTAAAGCAAAGTTTGATGGTAAAGCAAAGTTTGATGGGAAGAACAAGGTTGTATAGCACACCGACTTCAAGAAGAAGAATGACAAGAAGAAAGGTGTTTGTCATGTGTGCGGAGATCCTGATCATTGGGCTCCTAGTCACCCTAACCGTTATGAAAAGCGTCATCTTGGGTAAGGCGGCAACACCGCTAATGTTGTCATTGGTGACATTGACACGAAGGATGCAAGGTATGTTATATGTCGGATTCCAGGCTCCGCAGACCCAAGAAAAGGTTTGAACTCAGGGGCGTGTACGAAGAACTCAACCTCTCAAGCCGATCAATCCGCTGCTCTCACGACTTAGCTTGATGGACAAGAAGGAGAAAGACACGGCAGTTTACCAAGGTTCGGGCCACCTTGTGGTGTAAAACCCTACTCCTACTTTGTGGTGGATTAGCCTCGCGGGGGGCTGAGGATGAACTAGTACAAGTGGAAGAACCGCCTCAGGAGGCTCGTTCTTGTGATGAGCTCTTGGGGATTCGATGAGCTGACCACCCGATGCATTCTACGGTGGTGGCTAGGCTATATTTATAGTGGCCTTGGTCCTCTTCCTCCAAAACTTAGGCGGGAAGGGATCCCACAACGGCCAAATTTGAAAGGGGACAAGAAGT
Source organism: Triticum dicoccoides (assembly GCF_002162155.2). Lineage (NCBI taxonomy): Eukaryota > Viridiplantae > Streptophyta > Magnoliopsida > Poales > Poaceae > Triticum > Triticum dicoccoides. The sequence continues at coordinate 257,047,018 of NC_041389.1, forward strand.
ACATCTGATCCTGACGAAAGGTGGTCTTCGCCAACAAAACTTCTGATTGTGACGTCGTGGTGGGCTCGGCGATGACATCCATCCTACCGTTCTGGCGGTCCTGGTCTTGTTGCACGCAAATGGCAACCTTTGACCGATTCCTTGGGACTCCACACCCGCGCCTGCCTCCTTTTCACCAAAGAGGAAACATGCCGCTCTGCACCTGCTACCTCTTGAGCTTGCGTTGGTTTTTCCCTTGAAGAGGAAAGGGTGATGCAACAAAGTAGAGTAAGTATTTCCCTCAGTTTGAGAACCAAGGTATCAATCTAGTAGGAGACTATGCAAGTCGCCGAATACCTGCATAAACAATCAACAAACTTGCACCCAATGCAGTAAGGGGTTGTCAATTCCTTCACGGTTATTTGCAAAAGTGATATCTAATAGAGATAGATAAACAGTAAAGTAAATATTTTTGGTATTTTTGGTTTATAGATTGGAAAGTAAAGATTGCAAAATAAAGAAACGGCGACAAAAATTGGCAAGTTGACGGGAAACTAATATGATGTAAAATAGACCCGGGGGCCATAGGTTTCACCAGTGGCTTCTCTCAAGATAGTAAATACTACAGTGGGTGAACAAATTACTGCCAAGAAATTGATAGAAGAGCGCATAATTATGACAACATCTACGGCAATGATCATGAATATAGGCATCACGTCCGTGTCAAGTAGACCGAAACGATTCTACATCTACTACCATTACTCCACACATAGACCGCTATCCAGCAGGCATCTAGAGTATTAAGTTCATAAAGAACGGAGTAACACATTAAGTAAGATGACATCATGTAGAGGAATTAACTCAAGCAATATGATGAAAACTCCATCTTTCTATCCTCGATGGCGACAATACAATATGTGCCTTGCTGCCCCTACTGTCACTGGGAAAGGACACTGCAAGATTGAACCCAAAGCTAAGCACTTCTCCCTTTGTAATAATAACCAATCTAGTAGGCCAAACTAAACTGATAATTCGAAGAGACTTGCAAAGATATCAAATCATGCATATTAGAATTCAGAGAAGAACCAAATAATATTCATAGATAATCTGATCATAAATCCATAATTCATCAGATCTCGGCAAACACACTGCAAAAGAATATTACATCGAATAGATCTCCAAGAACATCGAGGAGAACATGGTATTGATAATCAAAGAGAGAGAAGAAGCCATCTAGCTAATAACTATGGACCCGAAGGTCTGTGGTAAACTACTCACGCTTCATCGGAAGGGTAATGGTGTTGATGTAGAAGCCCTCCGTGATCGAATCCCCCTCCGACAAGACGTCAGAAAAGTCCCCTAGATGGGATCTCACGGGTACAAAAGGTTGTGGCGGTGGAAAAGTGTGTTCGTGGCTCCCCCTAATGTTTTCGGGGTATAAGAGTATATATAGGCGAAGGAACTAGGTCAGGAGAACGACGAGGTAGGGGGCGCGCCCTACCCCCTTGGCGCGCCCTCCACCCTTGTGGCCACCTCGTTGCGTCCCCGACTTCATCTCCAAGTCTCCCGGTTTGCTTCTGGTCCAAGAAAAATCATCGCGAAAGTTTCATTCGGTTTGGACTCCGTTTGGTATTCCTTTTCTCTGAAACTCTAAAACAGGCAAAAAAAAACAGAAACTGGCACTGGGCCCTCGGTTAATAGGTTAGTCCCAAAAATAATATAAAATAGCATATAAATGGATATTGAACATCCAAAATAGATAATATAATAGCATGGAACAATCAAAAATTGTAGATACGTTGGAGACGAATGAAGCATCCCCAAGCTTAATTCCTGCTTGTCCTCGAGTAGGTAAATGATAAAAAGAGAATTTTTGATGTGGAATGCTACCCAACATATTTATCCATGTAATTCTCTTTATTGTGGCATGAATGTTCAGATCCGTAAGATTCAAAACAAAAGTTTAATATTGACATAAAAACAATAATACTTCAAGTATACTAATAAAGCAATCATGTCTTCTCAAAATAACATGGCCAAAGAAAGCTACCCCTACAAAATCATATAGTCTGGCTATGCTCTATCTTCATCACACAAAATATTTAAATCATGCACAACCCCGATGACAAGCCAAGCAATTGTTTCAAACTTTCAATGTTCTCAAACTTTTTCAACCTTCACGCTATACATGAGCGTAAGCCATGGATATAGCACTATGGTGGAAGAGAATATGGTGGTTGTGGAGAAGACAAAAAGGAGGAAGATAGTCTCACATCAACTAGGCGTATCAATGGGCTATGAAGATGCCCATCAATAGATATCAATTTGAGTGGGTAGGGATTGCCATGCAACGGATGCACTAGAGCTATAAGTGTATGAAAGCTCAAAGAGAAACTAAGTGGGTGTGCATCCAACTTGCTTTCTCATGAAGACCTGGGGCAATTGGAGGAAGCCCATCATTGGAATATACAAGCCAAGTTCTATAATGAAAAAATCCCACTAGTAAATGAAAGTGACAAAATAGGAGACTCTCTATCATGGAGATCATGGTGCTACTTTGAAGCACAAGTGTGGAAAGAGGATAGTAACATTGCCCCTTCTCTCTTTTTCTCTCATTTTTTCTTTTTATTTTTCTCTCTCTTTTTTATTTTTTATTTTTCTTCCGGATTCTCATCCCGACTTGTGGGGGAATCGTAGCCTCCATCACCCTTTCCTCACATGGTACAATGCTCTAATAATGAAGATCATCACACTTTTATTTACTTACAACTCAATGCTTAGAACAAAATATGACTATATGTGAATACCTCCGGCGGGATGCAATGAATCAAGAGTGACTTGTATGAAAGAATTATGAAAGGTGGCTTTGCCACAAATACAATGTCAGCTACATGATCATGCAAAGAAATATGACAATGATGAAGCATGTCATAATAAATGGAACAGTGGAAATTTGCATGGCAATATATCTCGGAATGGCTATGGAAATGCCATAATAGGTAGGTATGGTGGCTGTTTTGAGGAAGTTATATGGTGGGTGTATGGTACCAGCGAAAGTTGCTCGGCACAAGAGAGCTAGCAATGGTGGAAGGGTGAGAGTGCGTATAATCCATAGACTCAACATTAGTCATAAAGAACTCACATCTTATTGCAAAAATCTATTAGTTATCAAAATGAAGTACTACACGCATGCTCCTAGGGGGATAGATTGGTAGTATAAGACCATCGCTCGTCCCCGAACGCCTCTCATAAGGAAGACAATCAAAAAATAAATCATGCTCTGACTTCATCATATAACGGTTTACCATACGTGCATGCTAGAGGAATCACAAAGTTTAGCACAAGTATCTCTCAAATTCACGACTACTCACTAGCATGACTCTAATATCACCATCTTCATATCTCAAAACAATCATAAAGAATTAAACTTCTCATAGTATTCAATGCACTTTATACGAAAGTTTTTATTATATCCATCTTGAATGCCTATCATATTAGGACTAATTTTATAACCAAAGCAAATTACCATGTTGTTCTAAAAGACTCTCAAAATAAAATAAGTGAAGAATGAGAGTTCATAAATTTCTATAAACTAAAGCCACCGCCGTGCTCCAAAAAGATATAAGTGAAGTACTAGAGCAATATTGTTTAGCTCAAAAGATATAAGTGAAGCACATAGAGTATTCTAATAAATCACGATTCATGCACGTATCTCTCAAAAGGTGTGTACAACAAGGATGATTGTGGTAAACTAAAAAGCAAAGACTTAAATAATACCAGACGCTCCAAGCAAAACAAATATCATGTGGTGAATAAAAATATAGCCTCAAGTAAAGTTACCGATAGAGGAAGACGAAAGAGGGGATGCCTTCCGGGGCATCCCCAAGCTTAGGCTTTTGGTTGTCCTTGAATATTACCTTGGGGTGCCTTGGGCATCCCCAATCTTAGTCTCTTGCCACTCCTTATTCCATAGTGCATCAAATCCTTACCCGAAACTTGAAAACTTCACAACACAAAACTCAACAGAAAATCTCATGAGCTCCGTTAGTATAAGAAAAGAAATCACCACTTTAAGGTATTGTTGCAAACTCATTCTTTATTTATATTGGTGTAATATATACTGTATTCCAACTTTTCCATGGTTCATACCCCCCGATACTACCCATAGATTCACCATAATAAGAAAACAACACACAAAAAACAGAATCTGTCAAAAACAGAACAGTCTGTAGTAATCTGTAACTCTCGAATACTTCTGTAACTCCTAAAATTCTTAAAAATTAGGAAAACCTGACAAATTTGTGTACCAATATAGATAAAAAAGAATCAGATCAAAAGCACGTTTCTGTTAATTAATAAAATTATTTTCCTATGTGCAAAAGTTTCTGATTTTCAGCAGGATCAACACAACTATCACTATAAGCTATCCTAAAGGTTTAACTTGGCGCAAACACTAATTAAAACATAAAACCACATCTATCCAGAGGGCTGGATGAATTATTTTTTACTAAACAGGAACAAAAAGCGGTATCGTTTAACGCCCTTAGCTAGGCATAAAAATGCGAATAGATCTAAGTATTGTCATCTTTAGTATTTTTATGATAAAGAGAGAATTTCTTATCTAAAGCACTTATCTTTCTATTTTTTGAAAGTACGTTGCCATTAATTGTGGAAGAGAGATTAAGCACACTTTGAAAATTTGCATCTGAACTAGCCTTCATCTATTTAATAATTTCAATCTGATAAAAGCACAAAAGGCAGTAGATTCAACATTTTCACTTTTGGGATGCCCAAGTATTGTTTTCATCTTTTCATAAGTATCGATGGCATCCCCTTCAAGAAAACATTCTTCAAATATAGAATCCCAAACTTGCTTAAAAGAAGAAGGTAAGCTAACATAAATGCTTTTCAAGTATATCTCAATTTGATATTGAGGCACATAGCTAGCTCGGATCCGTAATAGTCTATCCCAAGCATCTTTCAAAGATTCATCAAGAAAATAACGAAAAATTCTGGAGTCATCTTCATCAAAATTGTTAAAACTCTCATTGATTACCCCGGTAGGTCTTTCCGTAACATCATTATTTATGAGCTTAGAGATGATAGAGGGGCTACCCAAAGAAAAACTCGGGAGAAAGGCTTTAAGACCTTTTGATTCGGCCATCATGATAGGAAGGCAAGCTTAGGTGAACGTAAAGGCAGCGAGAGAGAAGGCAAATATTTTTGATAATCATTTTAGAGATGGGGGAGAGGAAAACGAGAGGCGAATGGCAATGCAATAAATGAGAGTTTATGATGGGTACTTGGTATGTCTTGACTTGACATAGATCTCCCCGGCAACGGTGCCAGAAATTCTTCCTGCTACCTCTTGAGCTTGCATTGGTTTTTCCCATGAAAAGGAAAGGGTGATGCAGCAAAGTAGAATTAAGTATTTCCCTCAATTTGAGAACCAAGGTATCAATCCAGTAGGATACTACGCACAAGTCACCTAATACCTGCAGAAACAATCAACAAACTTGCACCCAAAGCGGTAAGAGGTTGTCAATCCCTTCACGGTTATTTGCAAAAGTGAGATCTCGTAGAGATAGATAACCGGTAAAGTAAATATTTTTGGTATTTTTAGTTTATAGATTGGAAAGTAAAGATTGGGAAGTAAAGAAATGGCGACAGAAATTGGCAAGTTGACGGGAAACTAATATGATGTAAAATAGACCCGGGGGCCATAGGATTCACTAGTGGCTTCTCTCAAGATAGCAAATAATATGGTGGGTGAACAAATTACTGCCGAGCAATTGATAGAAGAGCGCATAGTTATGATGATATCTAAGGCAATGATCTTGAACATAGGCATCACATCCGTGTCAAGTAGACCGAAACAATTCTGCATCTACTACTATTACTCCACACATTGACCGACTCCTGCCTGCATCTAGAGTATTAAGTTCATAAAGAACAAAGTAAAACATTAAGTAAGATGACATGATGTAGAGGAATTAACTCAAGCAATATGATGAAAACCCCATCTTTTTATCCTCGATGGCAATAATACAATACGTGCCATGCTGCCCCTAGTGTCACTGGGAAAGGACACCACAAGATTGAACCCAAAGCTATGCACTTCTCCCATTGCAAGAAAAACCAATCTAGTAGGCCAAAGTAAATCGATAATTCGAAGAGACTTGCAAAGATATCAAATCATGCATATAAGAATTCAGAGAAGACTCAAATAATATTCATAGATAAGCTGATCATAAATCCACAATTCATCGGATCTCGGCATACACACCGCAAAAGAGTATTACATCGAATAGATCTCCAAGAACATCGAGGAGAACATGGTATTGAGAATCAAAGAGAGATAAGAAGCCATCTAGCTACTAGCTATGGACCCGTAGGTCTGAGGTAAACTACTCACGCTTCATCGGAAGGGTAATGGTGTTGATGTAGAAGCCCTCCATGGTCGAATCCCCCTCCGGCGGGATGCCGGAAAAGGCCCCTAGATGGGATCTCACGGGTACAGAAGGTTGCGGCGGCGGAAAAGTGTTTTCGTGGCTCCCCCTGATGTTTTGGGGGGTATAAGAGTATATATAGGCGAAGGAACTAGGTCCGGAGATCCACGAGGGGCCCATGAGGTAGGGGGCGTGCCCTACCCCCTGGGCGCGCCCTCTACCCTCGTGGTCGCCTCGTTGCGTCTCCGACTTCATCTCCAAGTCTCCTGGTTTGCTTCTGGTCCAAGAAAGATCATCGCGAAAGTTTCATTCTGTTTGGACTCCATTTGGTATTCTTTTTCTGCGAAACTCTAAAACAGGCAAAAAAAATAGAAACTAGCACTGGGCCCTCGGTTAATAGGTTAGTCCCCAAAATAACATAAAATAGCATATAAATGCATATTAAACATCCAAAATAGATAATATAATAGCATGGAACATTCAAAAATTGTAGAAAACGTTGGAGACGTATAGCCCGCTGGCGCGCGCCTGGCCTTGGTCGTCATGGTTGATGTCATTTCAGCCACATGAGGCTGGGTCTTGCATATAAATCTTCGCTGCGTCAGGAGGCCACCCGAGGAGGCTGCTCCCTCAGGATGTCTTGATGTCGCCCGCCTCGCGGGGCTTGGCCCCTCGCGAAGGTCTTGTTTTGTCGTGGTCAAAGATGGGTCGTACCAGGCCGTCGATGGAGCCACACCGTGGGCCGCGGGTAGACAAGTCTGGGTACCTTAGTTCCCAGAACGCCGATAGAAGCCCCTGGGCCCAAGGCGCGCTCGCACTTGGCTTCGAGGCAAAGCCAAAGGGCAAGTGCGGAACACCGCGGGCCCCAATCACCTGCGGGCCGGGTCGAAGTGTGGCGCTTGATAATATGTGGGCGTCTCTGCTTCCCCACGCTGCCTCGGCAACCGTCTGATTTGACAACTGCTTGCTGTGAGCGCAGCCTTGCCATCATTGTTTGGCGTTCTCACCCTCTACTCACTTCCTCCCTTGCGAGCTTGTGCGTCCTTCTCTAGTCGCTGCATCTTGCTCATCTTACTCTGCTGCCATGGCTCCAAAATCGAAGAAGAGGAGCGGAGCTCGCGCGCCCGAGGATCCCTTGCCGGGCTGGATCGTACGTTGGACCGATCAATAGTGGTCAACCAGGAAGGGCTGGACAAGGTCTGCCTGTCCCTGGCAGCTGATTCCAATGAGTGGAAGGCGACGAAGGCCTGGCCTGCTTCCCAAGCTTCGATTGAGATGGTGGCCACTGAAATTCCTCCTCATCTTCATGCCCTCTCGGCCGGTATGATCCCTCCTTTCTCTAATTTCTTCAATGTTGTGCTCTCGCATTACCAGATCTAGGCATTGCATCTGGATCCCGCCTCCATCATCCTCCTTTCCATCCTCGCCTTCTTGTGCGAGGCCCTCGTGGGCATTGCTCCATCTGTGCCTTGCTCCGCCACTTCTTCTCGCTCCATCTTGTTGATGGCCGGCAGTGCTCTGGTTGCGTGTCGTTCCAGGCGGCGGTGGCGACGGCAGGCTTCGGCATTGACTTCACGTTCCGCACGGATACCACGGGGTTTTGGAGGCGGTGGGTGTATCTGGACGCCGCCGTGCTCAGCCCCTGCTCCTTCTTCCGTGCACACCGGTGATCCCAAGCTCCGGCTGGGGACACGTGGAGCTGGTCGACCGTCGGCTTGGGCGCGTCTGGTCCAGGATGGCTAAACTGAGGGAGGCGGGTGTGACTGCGCCGATGGTGGCTAGGGAGTTCATCCAACGGTGCGTCGCAACGCTTCAGCGCCATTCGCTCCCAATGTGGACCTTCACGGGCCCCAAAGATCCCATGAGGCTTCAGGTGACTTCGCTTCCCACCATGATGCTGGGCGCCGTGCTTGAGCTCCTGACAGGCAATTCGGCTCCCGCAGTGCTCCTTGCTAAGGGGGGCCTCGCCTTGTATCATTGATTGAACATGGGGAACTTCGTCAGGCAGATGTCGCGCTTCGATGAGTGGGGGCTGCTTCACGTGGGCCATGAGGAGCCTCGTGAGAACCCTGTTATGGTGGCCCCCGAGCTTTCCCTTCAAACATTAGTGGTGACGCACGCGCCGCTGACCGCTCCCGAGGAGGCCCCGGGAAGCCGGAAGCTTCCTGGTGCTCCCGAGTCGGCCCTCGGGGGCCTGGCGCTGCCAGGTGCTCCTGAGGTGACTCCTCTGGCCCTGAGGGCGACCCGAGGGGAGCCCCATCGTCGCCGCAATCGTCTCCCTTGCCTCCGGGGGCAGCGCACCCTGCTCCAGCACCCCTCCTCTGGCCATCGAGGTCTCCCGTAAGAGGAGATTCGGGAGCTGCCACGGTGTCGCCCCGCGGGCTCTGAAACAGAGGATATGAGTGGCCGATGATGAGTAAGTACCTTTCCCCTCGGATTTTTGCGTGACGGGTTCCCTCCTGACATTTGCCCTTCAGGCTTCCTTCTTCCTTGACGGTGAGCCCGCTCGTGATGTGCCCTCCAAGGGTCCCGGAGCCGGCCGTCGCCCCAAGCCTCCTGAAGCAGGCAGCCGCCCGGGAGGTGGTGCCGTCCCGAGAGTCGTGGCCGTCAGAGGAAGGTCGCGAGCCCTCTCTCCTGGCTCCTTACCATGACAGCAGTCTCCGTGATGCGAAGGCCGCACCGAGGGCCCTTCTGATGGTCCTTGCGAATAGTTGGGTGTCTCATGCGGCGGCTTCATCTTCAAGCAGTGGAGCTGGGCCCCACTGCGCGGAGCTCGAAGTCCGAGGGGTGGTCGAAGAGGCTCCGGCCACCGAGCACTTGCCGGGGACGGGCGAATTGCCTCACTCCTCTCCAGCAAGCCATGGCGCAGAAGAGAGGCCCGACCACGCGCTGGAGCTTGCACGTGGGCGGAGCACCGTCCGCCACAACCTCCTCCTGGTAGCTGCAGACGCGCTTGGCCAGCTTGTAGTGGAGCTTGCTGATGTCGACTCTCGCCTTGAGGTGGAAAACCTCCGCCTTGCGTGCGAGTGGCATCAGCTGAAGGTCGTGGTCAATCTTACGCACATGCAGCATGAGCGCACCCGTGCGGATGTTAAAAGCACGGTACGAACTTTTATGCAACGATTGGGTTCGACATTTTTAGAAGAATCGAACTGTGTGTAAAAAAAGAAGCATTTTTTTACAGAATATTTTTCAAACTAAAAATAAAAGGCGCTTTCCCATCTTCTTAACCTGAAATGAAGGGGTACCCCCGGGAAGAGATCCAGTGGAGACAGCTGGGCCTGTAGCTCAGAGGATTAGAGCACGTGGCTACGAACCACGGTGTCGGGGGTTCGAATCCCTCCTTGCCCACCTGTCTCTCTTTTTTCTTTTGCTTTCTCAGCAGATATTTCATAAAAACTATAAAAACGAGTCAAAGTGGATTGGCCCACACTAGCACTTCCGCGTAATAACTCCACTAAAGGCGATCCCTTCTATTTTCGTGCCTTTAGTAGGCTTAGTATTTCCGGCAATTGCAATGACTTCTTTATTTCTTTATGTGCAAAAAAATAAGATATATCATATCGGGTAGGTTGTGGTATTTCATTGCTACAAGCATGGGTTATTTTTTCATTTACCATCTCATGGAAAACCCTTTTCGTTCCGCTTAGCCCTATCGGGTATTTTAGTGATAGGTTCTATAGGAACTGGACGATCCTATTTGGTCAAATACCTAACGAAAATCTGTTGTTCCGCGTCTTGGACTAACTATCCCTTAGAGGGTATTGTTAAAAGATCCTCGATTCCTAACGAAAAAAACCAGAGGTTATTTGGATTCCTCAGAAACCCCCGCCTACATCACGGGGTCCCTTGCGGCCTCTCGTGAGGCCTGCATCCGTGCTCAGGAGGAGGTGCGGGCCGTGGAGCAGCGCCACGAGGCAGCCGAGGAGCGCGAGAAGGAGCTTCAAGCCTTGAATGCTAATCTTGAATGACAGGTCCAGAAACGCAAGGCTGCCCTCGTGGTGCAGCCAGGCGGGTCCCCTGCCAACGCGACCGAGGCTAAGGGTCGATTCGAGGCGATGGCGCAAAGCTTGGAGCGCAACTGACTGGAGATGATGGAGCATCAAGTGACTTCGGACGAGGAAGCCCATGCCCCGGGAGACAAAAATTCAGCTAGAGGTCGACCAGAGGGTGGCAGAGATTTGCCAATTCCTTGTCGCGGAGTATCGCCGGAAGTTGGGGCTTCAGGAGGCCTGCTTCAAGCAATGGCAGGGCGAGCTGCAAGGCAAAGCCGATGCTCTCCAAGCCCAGGTTGCCACGGCAGAGCCGAACGGGAAGATCGTCCAAGAATCCCAAGCCATTGCTGAGGCCGAGCTGTCCTCTCTTCGGCATCAGGTCGAGAGTGCTCCAAGATGCTTGACGACCTCAGGGCAAGGGCCAACCACGCCTTGGGCATCATGTGCGAAGAGAACATCGCCCGCCTGCACAAGGCCGACGACGCTGGCTACCTGCACTTCTTTACCCAAGTCGTGACCTTCCTTGAAAGAAAGACTGCGTGGGCTCGCCAGCTCGTCGAGGAGAAGAGTCGGGATCTCCTTGGGCGCGCGTTCTCGTGCATCTTCAGCTACCTTCTCAACCGGGATCCGGATTTTCACTTCAACACCGCGATAGCCCCCCTTCCCGGAGTCGTACAGGGCGACCTTGCGAGCTGGGTGGACGATCACGTGGATAACCCGATCAAGGAGTTTGCTCTTGTCGACGACATGGCCATGCTCGCGGCCGAGGAGAGCAGAGCTGATGATGATGCCGATGATGGAAACACGGGCGACAGCATGTCTCGCAAGGCCTGTACTCCTATGTTCTTCTTGTAAAGATTTTTGGATGTGCCCCCACGGGGAGTGAAAGCATTTTTCCTTGGGGTGAGGATGATCTCCTTATGGTGCATGGAATGATGATATATTTCCTGAGTTAAGTTCAGAATGCATTGTCGCGAGCCAAGGGGCTCTTGACTATACTAGCTAGTGCGATTTACCTTTCAAGTTCACGGCCTTGGGACAGTTCTTGCGCCGCGGAGACGCCTTCAGCCCCGACGAGCCTTTTGGGGGCTCCTGCAGGAGGGGCTTCCTGGCATGATTGCTGGCTCGATCGCGGGCACCGCGCGAGGAGCCAACGCCAAAGCTCTTGGCAAGGTGTGTGAGCAGTCGGGCACACGGCAGCAGCGTCCTTGGCCCCGAGGGGGCCTTGGCCTGCCTAGGTAGGCACTATGCTTCCCAAGCAAAAATCGAAGAGCAAAAACACCACAAGTCGAAAAAATTCCCCCCTTTTCTTTTAATAAGCACACGAAACTCCAAATACACTCGAAGGCAACAAATCGGGCTACAAAAAAGGGAAAGGAGAATAGCCGTGTCTGGCGCCTATGCTAGTCTTCTCAACAACGCCTTGCAAATTAAAGGAACGACGACAGAAATTGGCAAGTTGAGGGAAACTAATATGATGTAAAATAGACCCTGGGGCCATAGGTTTCACTAGTGGCTTCTCTCAAGATAGCAAATAATACGGTGGGTGAACAAATTACTACCGAGAAATTAATAGAAGAGCGCATTGTTATGATGATATCTAAGGCAATGATTATGAACATAGGCATCACGTTCGTGTCAAGTAGACCGAAACGATTCTGCATACTACTATTACTCCACACATCGAACGACTCCTGCCTACATCTAGAGTATTAAGCTCATAAAGAATAGAGTAATGCATTAAGTAAGATGACATGATGTAGAGGAATTAACTCAAGCAATATGATGAAAACCCCATCTTTTTATCCTTGATGGCAATAATACAATACGTGCCTTGCTGCCCTAGTGCCACTGGGAAAGGACACCGCAAGATTGAACCCAAAGCTAAGCACTTCTCCCATTGCAAGAAAAACCAATCTAGTAGGCCAAAGTAAACCGATAATTCGAAGAGACTTGCAAAGATATCAAAGCATGCATATAAGAATTCAGAGAAGACTCAAATAATATTCATAGATAATCTGATCATAAGTCCACAATTCACCAGATGTCGGCAAACACACCGCAAAAGAATATTACATTGAATAGATCTCCAAGAACATCGAGGAGAACATGGTATTGAGAATCAAAGAGAGAGAAGAAGCCATCTAACTACTAGCTATGGACCCGTAGGTCTGTGGTAAACTACTCACGCTTCATCGGAAGGGTAATGGTGTTGATGTACAAGCCCTCCATGATCGAATCCCCCTCTGGCAGGACGCCGGAAAAGGCCCCTGGATGGGATCTCACGGGTACAGAATGTTGCGGCGGTGGAAAAGTGTTTTCGTGGCTCCCCCTGATGTTTTTGGGGTATAATAGTATATATAGGCGAAAGAACTACGTCAGGAGAGCTCCGAGGGGCCCACGAGGTAGGGGGCGCGCCCTACCCCCAGGGTGCACGCCCTACCCCCAGTGTGCGCCCTCCACCCTCGTGGCTGCCTCGTTGCATCTCCGACATCATCTCCAAGTCTCCTGGTTTGCTTCTGGTCCAAGAAAGATCATCGCAAAATTTTCATTCCGTTTGGACTTCGTTTGGTATTCCTTTTCTGCAAAACTCTAAAATAGGCAAAAAAACAGAAAACTGGCACTTGGATCTAGGTTAGTAGGTTAGTCCCAAAAATAATACAAAATAGCATATAAAACATCCAAAACAGATAATATAATAGCATGGAACAATCAAAAATTATAGATACGTTGGAGACTTATCAAGCATCCCCAAGCTTAATTCTTGCTCGTCCTCGAGTAGGTAAATAATAAAAATATAATTTTTGATGTGGAATGCTACCTAACATATTTATCCATGTAATTTTCTTTATTGTGGCATGAATGTTCAGATCCAAAAGATTCAAAACAAAAGTTTAATATTGACATAAAAACAATAATAATTCAAGCATACTAATAAAGCAATCATGTCTTCTCAAAATAACATGGCCAAAGTAAGCTATCCCTACAAAATCATATAGTCTAGCTATGCTCTATCTTCATCATACAAAATACTTAAATCATGCACAACCCCGATGACAAGCCAAGCAATTGTTTCATACTTTTGATGTTCTCAATTTTTTTCAACCTTCACGCAATACATGAGCGTGAGCCATGTATATAGCACTATGGTAGAAGAGAATATGGTGGTTGTGGAGAAAAAAAAGAGGAAGATAGTCTCACATCAACTAGGCGTATCAATGGGCTATGAAGATGTCCATCAATAGATATCAATCTGAGTGGGTAGGGATTGCCATGCAACGGATGCACTAGAGCTATAAGTGTATGAAAGCTCAAAAAGAAACTAAGTGGGTGTGCATCCAACTTGCTTGCTCACCAAGACGTAGGGCAATTTAAGGAAGCCCATCATTGGAATATACAAGCCAAGTTCTATGATCAAAAATTCCCACTAGTATTTGAAAGTGATAAAAATAGGAGACTCTCTATCATGAAGATCATGGTGCTACTTTGAAGCACAAGTGTGGTAAAAGGATAATAACATTGCCCCTTCTCTCTTTTTGTTTCATTTTTTCTTTTTCCTTTTTTTCTTCGTTTTTTCTTTTTCTTCCTCTTTTCTTTTCTTTTATTTTTTGTCCGGAGTCTCATCCTGACTTGTGGGGGAAGCATAACCTCCATCGTACTTTCCTCACATGGGACAATGCTCTAATAATGAAGATCATCACACTTTTATTTACTTACAACTCAAGAATTACAACTCAATGCTTAGAACAAAATATGACTCTATGTGAATGCCTCCGATGGTGTACCGGGATGTGCAATGAATTAAGAGTGACATGTTTGAAAGAATTATGAAAGGTGGCTTCGCCACAAATACTATGTCAACTACATGATCATGCAAAGCAATATGACAATGATGAAGCGTGTCATAATAAACGGAATGGTGGAAAGTTACATGGCAATATATCTCAGAATGGCTATGGAAATGCCATAATAGGTAGGTATGGTGGCTGTTTTGAGGAAGGTATATGGTGGGTGTATGGTACCGGCGAGAGTTGCGTGGCACAAGAGAGGCTAGCAATGGTGGAAGGGTGAGAGTGCGTATAATCCATGGACTCAACATTAGTCATAAAGAACTCACATACTTGTTGCAAAAATATGTTAGTTATCAAAACAAAGTACTACACACATGCTCCTAGGGGGATAGATTGGTAGGAAAATACCATCGCTCGTCCCCAGCCGCCACTCATAAGGAAGACAATCAAAAAATAAATCATGCTACGACTTCATCACATAACGGTTCACCATACGTGCATGCTACGGGAATCACAAACTTTAACACAAGTATCTCTGAAATTCACAACTACTCACTAGCATGACTCTAATATCACCACCTTCATATCTCAAAACAATCATAAAGAATCAAACTTCTCATAGCATTCAATGCACTTTTATATGAAAGTTTTTGTTAGATCCCTCTTGGATGCCTATCATATTGGGACTAAATTTATAACCAAAGTAAATTACTGATACGTCCATTTTGCATCATGTTTTCCTACTGTTATTTATGTTGTTTCATTGTATAATATTGCTTTTTGGAGTAATTCTAATGCCTTTTCTCTCATAGTATGCAAGGTATGCACAAAGGGGGAGAATTCTGGCAGCTGGAAATCTGGACATGAAAAAGCTACGTCAAGCTACCTATTCTACACAACTCCAAATGAGCTGAAACTTTCCGAGGATTTTTTATGGAATATTTGAGAATTATTGGAGCAAATAAGTACCAAAGGGGGGCCACTAGGTGGGGACAACCCACCTCAGCACGCCAGGAGGCCCAGGCGCGCCCTAGTGGGTGCTGCCCTCCTCGGCCCACCTCCGGTGCCCATATTCTGGTATATAAGTCATTTTGGCCTAGAAAAAAAATCAGAGGAGGACTTTCGGGATGAAGCGCCGCCGCCTCGAGGCGGAACTTGGGCAGGAGCACTTTTGCCCTCCAGTGAAGCGATTACACCGGGGGAACTTCCCTCCCGGAGGGGGAAATCATCGTCATCATCATCACCAACAACTCTCCCATCTTGGGGAGGGCTATCTTCATCAACATCTTCACAGCACCAACTCCTCTCAAATCCTAGTTCATCTCTTGTGTTCAATCTTTGTATCAAAACTATAGATTGGTGCTTATGGGTGACTAGTAGTGTTGATTACATCTTGCAGTTGATATGGTTTATTTGGTGGAAGATTATATGTTCAAATCTATTATGCTATTTAATACCCCTCTGATCTTGAGCATGTTTATCATTTGTGAGTAGTTACTTTCATTCCTGAGGTCACGGAACAAATCATGTTGCAAGTAATCATGCGAACTTGATATGTGTTTGATATTTTGATGATATGTATGTTGTCATTCTCTTAGTGGTGTCATGTGAACGTCGACTACATGACACTTCACCATATTTGGGCCAAAGGGAATGCATTGTGGAGTAGTTATTAGATGATGGGTTGCGAGAGTGACAGAAGCTTAAACCCCAGTTTATGCGCTATTCCATAAGGGACCGATTGGATCCAAAAGTTTAATGCTATGGTTAGAATTTATTCTAAATACTTTTCTCGTATTTGTGGCTGCTTGCGAGAGGGTTAATCATAAGTAGGAGGTTTGTTCAAGTAAGAACAACACCTAAGCACCGGTCCACCCACATATAAAATTATCAAAGTACCAAACACGAATTAAGCCAACATGATGAAAGTGACTAGATGAAATTCCCGTGTATCTTCAAAAACACTTTGCTTATCATAAGAGACCATTTTGGCATGTCCTTTGCCTCAAAAGGATTGGGCTACCTTGCTGAACTTTTGTTACTACTATCGTTACTTGCTCGTTACAAATTATCTTGCTATCAAACTACTCCGCTACTTACAATTTAGCACTTGCAGACATTACCTTGCTGAAAACCACTTGTCATTTCCTTCTGCTCCTCGTTGGGTTCGACACTCTTACTTATTGAAAAGGCTACAATTGACCCCATATACTTGTGGCTCATCAATTACTATGCTGTTCTAA
The DNA here is from genome assembly GCF_002162155.2 of Triticum dicoccoides. NCBI lineage: Eukaryota > Viridiplantae > Streptophyta > Magnoliopsida > Poales > Poaceae > Triticum > Triticum dicoccoides. Next base: position 257,063,475 of record NC_041389.1, read on the forward strand.
AAGACTCTCAAAATAATATAAGTGAAGCATGAGAGTTCATCAATTTCTATAAAATAAAGCCACCGTCGTGCTCTAAGAAGATATAAGTGAAGCACTAGAGCAATATTGCCTAGCTCAAAAGATATAAGTGAAGCACATAGAGTATTCTGATAAATCACGATTCATGTGTGTCTCTCCCAAAAGGTGTGTACAACAAGGATGATTGCGGTAAACTAGAAAGCAAAGACTCAAATCATACAGGACGCTCCAAGCAAAACACATATCATGTGGTGAATAAAAATATAGCCTCAAGTAAAGTTACCGATAGACGAAGACGAAAGAGGGGATGCCTTCCGGGGCATCCCCAAGCTTAGGCTTTTGGTTGTCCTTGAATATTACCTTGGGGTGCCTTGGGCATCCCCAAGCTTAGGCTCTTGCCACTCCTTATTCCATAGTCCATCAAATCCTTACCCAGAACTTGAAAACTTCACAACACAAAACTCAACAGAAAATCTCATGAGCTCCGTTAGTATAAGAAAATAAATCACCACTTTAAGGTACTGTTGCAAACTCATTTGTAAGGGCATTTTATCCCTAAGATGTTTTGGTGATTGATGACAATGCTTTTGCGGACTAATCGTGTGCCTTGAGTATTTCAGTCGCTTCGTCGCTAGGCACAAGACGGTTTGGTACCCCTCGAAGACTATTGAAGACAGTGGTGTTCTACGTCTCTTTTGGTGGATTTGAGTCGTAGGATAGCCGTACTATTAAGAGGGGGTCCGCGATGGAAAGGTTCGGGTGGAATCATCACGTACACGTTTTCTCCCTGTGCACCGCCTTTCCCTTTGCGCTTTGGAGCATCCTCCGTTATCCTCATTGTTGTGCAAAAAGAAGGATTCCTAGTGTTGCTTCTGAGGCATGCGGTAGTACTGCTCCTAGGAGCGGTAGTACCGCAGGCCCCTGCGGTAGTACCGCAAGCCCTTGCGGTAGTACCGTAGGAGCACATGGTAGTACTGCTCCTATGGAGCTGTAGTACCGTGGCCTCAGACCAGGCTCAGTATCTCTTGCGGCTGTAGGGGCGGATGCAGTTTTTTACATCCGCTCCCTACGCGGTAGTACCGCCCCATACGCGCGGTAGTACCGTGAGTCCTGGTCAGGCTCAGTAACATGAGCGGAAGTAGGGGCAGATATAATTTTTTACATCCACTCACTGCGCGGTAGTACCGCACGCCTGCCGCGGTAGTACCGTGTCGGATTTTTGCACTATTTGATTTTCAGCGAAAGTAGGCACGGATGTATTTTTATTCATCCGTGCCCTTCCCAGCCTAGTCCATTCTGGCCTTGCGGTAGTACCGCAAGGGGGAGCGGTAGTACCGCGTCTGCAGCAGTACCGCTCTCAGCCCTGGCGGCTCTGGCCTGGACTAGCCCCTGCCATTGCAGCGGTAGTACCGTGGTCCATCGCGGTAGTACCGTGAGCACCTGCAGTAGTACCGCTTGTCTGGAGTGGTAGTACCGCAGGTCGCATGCTGAGTAAGTGGATAACGGTTGGATTTGTCTCTCCACTATATAAGGGGTGTCTTCTTCCTCTAGTTGACTACCTCTTCCATCCCTAAGCTCCATTGTTGCTCCAAGCTCCATTTTCGCCTGATCTCTCTCCCTAGCCAATCAAACTTGTTGATTTGCTCGGGATTGGTTGAGAAGGCCCCGATCTACACTTACACCAAGAGAAATTTGATTCCCCCCACTAATCCCTAGCGGATCTTGTTACTCTTGGGTGTTTGAGCACCCTAGACGGTTGAGGTCACCTCGGAGCCATAGTCCATTGTGGTGAAGCTTCGTGGTGTCGTTGGGAGTCTCCAATTAAGTTGTGGAGATTGCCCCAACCATGTTTGTAAAGATTCGGTCGCCGCCTTCAAGGGAACCAATAGTGGAATCACGGCATATCGCATTGTGTGAGGGCGTGAGGAGAATACGGTGGCCCTAGTGGCTTCTTGGGGAGCATTGTGCCTCCACACCGCTCTAAGGGAGACGTACTTCCCCTCAAAAAGAAGGAACTTCGATAACACATCCTCGTCTTCACCGGCTCCACTCTTGGTTACCTCGTGCCTTTACTTTTGCAAGCTTACTTGTGTTATATTCCTTGCTTGCTTGTGTGCTTGTTGTTGTTGCATCATATAGGTTGTTCATCCAGTTGCATATCTAGACAACCTACTTTGATGCAAAGTTTAATTTGGTAAAGAAAAGCTAAAAATTGTTAGGTTCCTATTCACCCCCCCCTCTAGTCAACTATATCGATCCTTTCAATTGGTATCAGAGCCTCATCTCTTTATTAAGGACTTTGCCGTCCGAAGAGTATGGTTGACACCATAGACGGTAGGGAGAAGCACTCTGGTGTGAATCCGATCTCGTCTACGGGTGAAGGGGGAACCGCGGTGTCTCGTGAGGAATTCAATGTGGCTTTGGACACATTGAAAACCTACATGACTACCGAGTTTAAAACATGTTTAATAAATTCTTAGAAGGACTTAAACTGTCTACCTCGCCATTGAAAGTGGGTGATCCCACTGACAAGGGACGGATGCTAACTCCGACAAGGGGGAAGCTACTAGTGAAAAGGATCCTTCTACTAGTGGTAGAAATGGCACCGGCATCTTTGCCCATGTGGCTCCTCCAGTTTATGGAGGACCGAGTCCTTCTATTCATTTAAATCATGCCGGCCCCCCTCCTAAGATTGTAAAAAATGAGGACTTTGATTCTTGGGTATATCGCTTCAAGCGTCATTTAAATCATGTGAATACAAACCTTTGGAGAATCATTGAAGAAGGTTTCCATCCACATGACCGAAGCAACTTCACCCCTAGAGAAGCCATGGACCATCAATTCAATGAGAATGCTCTCTTCATCATTCAAGATGCAGTTCTTCCCGAAGATCTCCCTCATCTTCGACCCTTTGCCATGGCCAAAGACGCATGGCATTGTGTTGTTTCCCTCTATAAGGTAAGTGCAAGCATTCACCGCTCCAACTATGAAGTGGTGCAAGATGAAGCCGATGAGTTTGCAATGAAAGAAGATGAAGAACCTCGTGAGCTCTTTCGGAGGGTAACCAAGCTTGCGGTCTCACTCCGAGATCATGGGAGCAAGGACACGGGTGACAATATAGGATGAAAGTATTTGGACACCGGAAGTGTTCCAGAGGGTATCGAGTACATATAGGGTCACCGGAAGGGGTTCTGGGCACCCCCGGCAAAAGATATGGGCCTTATGGGCCAAGAGGGGAACGCACCAGCCACAAGGGGCTGGTGCACCCCACATATGGGCCGGCCAGGGATGGAGAAGGAAAGGGGAAGGGAGAAAGGCAAGTGTGGATTAGGATTCCCACTTCCTTCTCTCCCCCCTCTTTCCTTCCCCCTCCGTCAAATATGGCAGGGGCGCAGGGCAAGTAAACCCCAAGGGGGCCAGCGGCCAACACTTGGGGCGCCTCCTGGCCTCTCCCCTCCTCCTCCCACCTTTATATATGTGGGGAGGGGGCGCCTAGTGCACACAACATCAATTGTTAGCCGTGTGCGGTGTCCCCTCCATAATTTACACCCCGGTCATATTCTCGCGGTGCTTAGGCGAAGCCCTGCGCAGATCACTTCACCATCACCGTCACCATCTGACGGAACTCATCTACTTACTCGACATCTTGCTGGATCAAGAGGGTGAGGGACATCACCGAGCTGAACGTGTGCAGAACTCGGAGGTGTCGTACATTCGGTACTTGATCGCTTGGAGCTAGAAGAAGTTCGACTACATCAACCGCGTTGTCAAACGCTTTCGCTTAAGGTCTACGAGGGTACGTAGATACACTCTCCCCCTCTCGTTGCTACGCGTCTCCTAGATAGATCTTGCATGAGCGTAGGAATTTTTTTGAAATTGCATGCTACGTTCCCCTTCAGTCGGCTCTTAAATGACTTGCCGGTTGTTGAGAAACCTGTACTGGGTATCCTTATGAACTGCGACAACCAAACTGTGATTGCTAATCTAAGCAGCTCAAAGGATAACATGAAGTCATCAAGACATGTTCAGAGAAGGTTAAAGTCTATCAGGAAAATGAAAAACTCTGGAGTTATTGCATTGGATTATATCCAAACGTCTAAAAATCTAGCAGATCATTTTACTAAGGGTCTATCACGTAATGCGATAGATAATGCATCAAAGGAGATGGGTATGAGACCCACAATATGAGTTGTTCACAGTGGTAACCAAGTCTATGTGATCGAAGATCCCGTGAATTAGATGTGGAAGACAATCTGTTAGTCAACTAAGAGGAGAGTATCCTTACTATTAACAATATCACTCTATGAAGATGCAATACTCCCCTAATCTGCATGTCAGGTTGATGTATGTCTTAATGTGTTCTAGATAGCTCTTTTAAGCAGACATGGTATCTTTTGAGAGCATCTTTTGAAGAGCACACTTATATATGTGTCTTAATGTGTTTTAAGAGCATCTTTTGAAGAGCACACTTATATGAGTCTGATTGTTAAACGTTGCAATCTATGAGAGTATGGTGCTCTCTAATAAACTCATGAAAGGTCTCGGAGTATGACGCATAAGCTCCACCCGGGGGAAGTCCCATGGTATCCTAGTATCGGTCAAGGCTTTGTGTGAAGCTAGATTCACAGAAATTTGCAGTTCAAGGCCTAGTCCACTGTTTAAGTTGCTTACCAGTGTAGCATAGAGTTCTAGGTGGAAGTTCAACTTAACAGTCTTCACTGCAGTACCGGTATATAAAACAGTATTTTGAAACCATAGGCAAATCTTGTGTGCCTCTGGGATCTGGTGGGGGGTTGGTGGAATTTAGTCTATTTTGGGACAACCCAATAGCAATTTCATAAATTCCTCATAAATTCTAGAAGCCCACTTAGCCCGTTCGTGCATGGCAAGGGGTGCTACTAAATTTTAGTCCCACATTGCTAGTTTGGTAGGAGTTGGACCTCCTTAAAAGGGAGGTTGTTTCCCCACATCTATGAGCATGAGAACAAGAGGGATATTCACACGCGCTCCTCCTCCGCCGTTGCCTCACCACGCCATGCGTCGCCTCGTCACACCGCGCCGCACCGCGGGAATGATCCGAGCCGATGTCTAAATTTTTGACACGCATGACGGGTATACAAATGGTCACACGGGAGCTGAAACGTTTTGTTGTAGTGGGAATTGTATCCGAATGACGCACCTCTTTGGCTGCAGGCTGTTCGCTTCGTCTCCCTCTTTTGCTTCACCTCTCGTCGCAACATGTTCGCCTCCTTCTCATGTGCCTATAAAACGAGAGGTCGCTCCTCTCCAAAGAGACACATCAGAACATCATCTTCCTCTGACCACCGAGTTCCTGAGCACTGAGCTACTGTTATGATCTTTCCCATCCCGGCTTGTGGCGTGCACCGCAGGTCAGGATAGTTGGCCTCTAAAATCCCACCTCTTTGAGTCCTGTACGGGAGAAGAGTGATAAGGTTATTGGGGAGTGCTTTGCGTGACTACTGACCGGTTCATCACGGACGCTCCGGACACCGACGACCACTTCCCCAACGACGACTTCTTCCCCGACGTCGACAACCTCTTCGACGTCATGGCTGGCGAGGACATGGACCCCAAGATCAGTACTTCTGCTGTTGTTTCGAACGTCTTTGTGTTCTCTCTGTTTAAGGTCATGCCACAATTTCTTGCTCTAGCCTTTCTTGTTCTAGCCTCTGTTCTACATATGTTCTGTTCTAGTTCACATGTGCAGATGTTTTTGCCTTCACTCTGCTAGATTGCATGACTTGTTTCATCTCTACTATAATAGTCATGTTTTATCTACTATTTCTGTTAATAAAATCATATGGTAAATTGCTCATATTTCCAACATAAGGCTTTCAATGAGATCCATTTTAAATACGTTTTGATGAGTTTGTAAAGTTTGTTAAGTTTCAGCTTTTGAAACTTAGGCCCCGTTCGGAAGTCCTCCAGATTCAGGAAATCCACGTCTCCAGCTTCCAACGCTAGCTTCCAGCTTCCCGTGAGGTGCTGCGTGCGTTCGGAAGGCTGTGGCCAACTTCTCCCTCCGCTGCATGGGCTGGCGCTGGGCTACAGGGACATGGGCTGTTTGGGAACGAAGATGGTGACATGGGCTGCCGGCCCAGTTCGGAGTGAAAGGCGTGGAAGCGTCCACGTCTACTCGCTGGCTCGTACAGGAGCTCGGGAGGAAATAGATCGAACCGGTACGCAACTTAGCGGTGGCATTTTCATGTAATTTCAACGAACTCCAACTTCTCGTTTTGAGCTGGAAGCGGGGAGCTGGGTTTGACTAGCTTCTCGTTTTTGCATTGGCAGGGCCGTTTGCTCCGCGAAGCCAGCTTCTTGGAGCTGCCGCGTTCGGGACGACTCCACTCGCTGAGCCTAGAAGCTGGGAGCAGGATAGGTTCCGAACGGGGCCTTAGTACAAGCAACCAACAAAATTTCTAAGTTTCACTACGTGGGACCGACAACTTAAACTTTAAATTTCAACTTTAAAACTATATACGAGCGACCGGCAATAAGTTTTAGAAGTTACGTTGGGCAAAATTGTAACTTTCAAATATTAAAACTTAAAAACTTACCGCGTCCTCTTCCGAAATCTAACGATTTTGTGGACCGCAAAGCAATCAGGTGGATACGCAGGGCTGTGCAGGTGCATGCTCTTGCAAGTGAGCGTCTGTGTGCATTTCGACGAGAAATGAAATCTGCTGAAGTACTCAATATAACCCCAACTACTCCAATATGGATATTTTTCTGAAAAGAAATATGTTGTGCTTGATCTAAATAATCGCATGCGTATATATGCATCCAACTTCCAAAACAATGTTTGCTTGATCCGGTGACCGCCTGGGTGTGTCGTTTTGGTCCTCACAAAACATATATTACCTTCCTCATGGTTTATTGGTTCTCTTTGTATTTTGCGTTAAACTTTCACCATAAGTTTAAGTAACAAAATATTAATGCATGTCACTAACAAGTTGGATTCATATTTAAACATAGTTTCCAACAATATTATTTTGGATGACATGCATTAACATTTTATTAGTTAAATCTAAGGTCAACATTTGATAGAAAATACGAAGAGGACCAATAAATCAGGACAGAGGTAGTACACAACAAGACCACATCCAAATGGACAGCTGGTACTAAGCTCTTTTCCAGACTATTCGGCCCTCTCGCATCTAGCTTGGGGCGGATATAAGGCGGTGCGGACATGTCCAAACCGTGTTCATCACGTTGGAGCAGTCCAGTCCAACGGAACATATACCCACTTCGAATCAAACCCATGACCCTCAACCGCTCTGCTTCCTCTTCAGCCCGTCCTCTCTTCGAGCTCCGAGTTGCCCCTGGCGACCGCGAGTCGAGGCGCTCTGTGCAGTCATCGGTGGAACGACATCGCTCCCGTGGCTCCGCCCCCTTCCCGGTGTCACCGCCATCACGCACTTCCGGGCGCCGTTCGCTACTCGTGCCATGTCCTATGAGCCTGTGTCAGCTTTCAGAATTCAAGGCGCATCACGCAGAGTGCCCAGGATAGGACCAAATCTAGCTGTCGTGGCACCACTCCGGTCGCTCGTCTGCCCGACTCCAACGACGACCAGCTCCCTTGACGAGGTCCTGTGCCGACCGTTGCCAAGACGGACGTTTGTCACCGCGCACAAAAACGTGAAGCCATCACTGGAGGGGATCGAAGCCTCCTAGCGTGTCGTGGCTGAGAAAACGACAATCGCCGTCAAAGCTCGCATCGTCGTTGAGAAGCAGGCCCGCACTGCCAGACGTCTCGTCGGGTCCCTTGCTCCTCGTCCTCCTCCCATAATAGCTCCTCTGACTCCGACGACATCCGAGACCATGACCCATACACGGTCTTCGCCATGTACTATTGCCGCTCTGGAGATGACAATGGGAAGGACAAGGCAAAAGCGGTGAATCTTATCATCTTTCATAGTTAAATCCACAGTATATGTAGTAGTAGAATATGTTTTTCATCGTTTCATTGTTTGGCACTTCATTTTTTGTTGAGTAATTCAATGGTCTAATGGCACATGCCATCTTTTGGTGTTGTCGCCTTACTTAGTGACTAGCTCAAGTGCATTCGATCGCAAAAAAGATTAGCATTGGCTCCGGGTCAAATCTATAGGGGAATGCAAATCAAATGCGAAAGAAAGGGAAACACTTATGTTTCCTCTGCTTCAGTGTCGTGATAGAGTCAGGATGTTTACGATACCTACACATTCATTGCTCTAACTTGTGATGAATTGACGTCCTTTTTGATTGTCCGATGCAATGTGTGCCAAGCTGTATGTACTTTGTATGGATTTGGTTCTACGTGATTGATGTATAAATTTGTATGAATTTGGGTTGGAAAACGAAAGGACAGCTGCGAACAAGAACATATACGGAGCGAGCCTATTAAGGGATGATGGTACAAACGGCTTCAACGACGAGTTTATGCACTATGGTGAAAACAAGATTTTTGATCAAGCTATGTCGACACTCGCATGCGTCGTGTCGTGTCCTTTCTAAAGGTGGTGGATTGAAGATTGACTTTGGGGATGAGAATCCGGAGTTCAACTTTAGGTTGGACTCGTCATGAGACATGCGGCGGTTACTTCTTGAAGGCGTAGACTAGGAGTTGCGTATTTTTTTTTTGATTTTGTCTTGTACAATTCAGTTAGTGGCTATCTGGTGGATTTATTGTCACTAGACATGCGACCTCAGATTTTATTTGGTTTATTTACGGATCAATATTGTTTGGCTGCTGAATTTTATATTCTTAATAATATACTATATGGCTGTGGGTAGAGGCTGGGGATAGAGCAACTTCAATGGGGCAACCCATTTCGTCCGCGGCCGTCCGTTTGGGTCGGCGCGGACAGAAAAGGCGGCCCAACGCGCCGACCCAAACGGACGCCCGTCCGTTTTTCATCCGCGGGCGACCCATTCCCGGCCCAATTTTGAGCCAGATTTGCGTCGGCGCGGACACGAGACGGACGCGCGCGCGCCTACTCCTGTCCCTGGGCCCGCTGGTCTGTGCCACATTGGCCTCCCCTCTCACCCCCGGCCAATAAGCAACCTTGCCCCGCCTCCTCCGTCACCGACGTCGCCGCCCATTTTTGCCGGCGACTCTTCCAGCTGCTGCCGCCTCCACATCCGCCCAGCAACGCCGCCCCTGCCCTCCGCTGCCCGCCGCCTCCGTTTTGCCGCCGGGGAGCAAACTGGTTCCCATCGCCGCTTCCCCAACCGCACAACCTCCTGCGACGAACAAGATGCCTCGCCGCCCCCGCCACATCCGACCGGCACGCTCGTCGGACGCCGGCGGGGCAGCTAGCTGGTCTGTGGGCGCCGTGTCTCCGCTCGCCAGCCGTCTCTTTCTTCGACGCCCGCAAGCTGTTCAACAGCTTGCCAAGGTACAAAAATGGACTCCGCCGACGAGTTCTTTTTCCACAATTTCCTTTGCGACTCCGACGATTCGTCGTCCGACGACGAGGAGGAGATATTGGATGCCGTGTTGGTCCATCACCACCTCAACAGCCAGCGGCCGTTGTTTCGTGGCTCCATTCCGGGCCACCTTTCGGCGTTGAATCGTAACCGAGAGAGCGGGCATTTCCTTCTATGGAAGGACTACTTTGATACAACAAACCCGTTGTTCAAACATCAAAAATTCCGCCGCCGGTTCCGTATGAGTAGGCATGTTTTCAACCGTATTAGAGAGGGAGTGGTCGGCTATGATGACTACTTCGAGTGCAAAGAGGATGCCGTCAGCAAAATTGGTTTCTCCTCTTATCAGAAATGCACTGCCGCCATCCGAATGCTTGCATACGGAGTGCCCGGTGATCTCATTGACGAGTACGTCCGTATGAGCGAGTCTACATGCCTAGAGTCTCTGTATAAGTTCTGCAAGGCTGTGATTGCTGTGTTTGGCCCTGAGTACTTGAGAGAGCCTACAGCTGAAGATACAACCCGTTTGTTGGCGATGAATGCCAGCAGGGGCTTCCCGGAGATGCTTGGCAGCATAGACTGCATGCATTGGGAGTGGAAGAACTGCCCTTCTGCTTGGCAAGGGCAGTATAAGGGACATGTCAGGGCTTGCACTGTCATACTAGAGGCCATGGCGTCTCAAGATCTCTGGATTTGGCACTCTTTCTTTGGCATGGCTCGATCACACAATGATATCAACGTGCTTCAGCGCTCGCCGGTGTTTGCTAGGCTTGCCGAAGGCAACAACCCACCGGTGAACTTTACTGTCAACGGCCACAACTACGACAAAGGGTATTATTTGGGTGACGATATCTATCCTCGACCACTATTGTCAAAATAATACCCAACCATGTCGGAGAGAAAAGAAAAAGATTTTCCCAAGAGCAAGAGAGTGCTAGGAAGAATGTCGAGCATGCCTTTGGTGTTTTACAATCTTGATGGGGCATCGTTCGGTATCCTGCTAATACTTGGAGCACGCAGAAACTGTGGGAGGTGATGACTGCTTGTGTGATCATGCACAATATGATCGTAGAAGACGAGCGCCCGGAACGTCTGTACGATCAGGGCTTTCAGTTTCAGGGTGAGAATGTTGTGCCTGAGCATGGAGTAGCGGCAACATTTGAGCAATTCACTCAGTTTCACGAAGACATGCATGATTGGGAAACTCACGTGCAACTGCAAAATGATTTGGTTGAATATATGTAGACTCATGTTGGCAACCAATAGATGTATCTTCTTTTACTCGTTTGCAAAACTATGTGAAACATTTTTATTTGTATTTGGCTTGTAAAACTATACTATTTATTTGGGCCGCTAAACTATTTTGCTTACATTTTCATTTCATAATATGTTTGAATGCAAATCAATGTAAAATTGGGCGGCCAGCCGGCCACGCCTGCACATATGGGTCGGCGCGTTGGACGCGCTGTCGACCCATATGAAAAACAGGGCGGACGCCGGGCAGGCGGCCGACCCAAACAAACAAAATCACCGTCCATTTGGGCCGGCCCGTTGGAGTTGCTCTTATCTCCTTAAAAAAAGAAAAAAGAAAAGGAGCGAGCCTATTATGCGGATGCAAGCGGACGCATCCATCCATCCGCGGACATATAGAGAGGGCCAAATTAAATTAGGCGAGTGTGGTTGTCGATGCTCTAAACCCCAACTGAGAAAATCCACCCCTTTCCTCTTCCTCCCACGCCTGGCGCCTCTCTCTCCACCACCGTATCCTGTTCTCCCCCCTCCTGCCATCGCGTTGCAAACCCTCGCAATCATGTGAACATCTCGCGATCCTCATATACACAGTTCCATGTGGCGCAATGCCCCTGCGCTAAACTTTTATGTTGTTGTTGTTGTCGCCAATTAAGGGACGGGAGCGGTACCAGCGATGGCGGGGACGGCGGCTGGTCGCTGCGGCCGATGGACGCGGAGCAGCTGCGGGAGTGTGGGCACCGGATGGTGGATTTCATCGCGGATTACTACAAATCCATCGAGTCATTTCCCGTCCTCAGCCAAGTCCAGGCACGACCACTCTTACTCTCGGCAAATCCTGCAGTACAACTTGTTCACGTGCTGCTTCCGCACCTTTATCGCCTATATTATGACTTGGCCTATTGATTGATCCATCTACTAGCTTTAATCCATGTGTTCTGTAAATAACTCTCTGGTATGGACTATATAACTCCGCTACTACTAATGATATAAGATGCGCAATTGTGAACAATCAGAGCCTTCAGTGTTGGCATACTTAGCTGCCACTCAGGAATGCTATGTTGCCTGATTTTGCAGCGGGAATACATACCAGAGCTTGAACAGATAAGGTAGAACTATGAAGACGATATCTCAGATGTGTATGGAGGCTACGAATCACCGTAACAATTATTAGAAGTGGTGGCTGCCGGGAGTATGAGGAAGTTGGAGTGGAGGACTGACTACCGAGGATCACAAAGACAGTAAGTAATGGGGACTGAGACTCAGAAGGTACCGTGCGTTGGCGAATATAGTGAATGGAAATTCAGAACTGTCAAAATTTACATACAATAGATGGCGTGGCTAACAGAGGAAAAAGTGCAGATGGTGGGGGATAATATGGTACTACTGATTGTGCCACTGAGGGAATGCAGTCGCGGGTATGGCTAAGTTTTAATCGCACAAACGTACAGATATAACATATAAGTCCCATGGGCCATGGCTATAGCACATTAATCATTAGGTGATTCTCGGATAATTGATACTGAAGACTTGACATATTTTTTTACTCACCCAGAATTGGACTTCATGCCTTTTCTAGTTCAACCAGAAAACTCTGGATCCTTCATGTTGTGAAGTGGTGATGTTGCAATTAAAAAATTAAGAAAACAGTCAAATTTACTACTCTTTATCTAGAGAAGATGGATTGTGTGAAGGAGTATCGTTGGCACTGACTAAGATCTGTGCATCCATTTCATTGCAGCCAGGATATCTGAAGGAACTTCTTCCAGATTCAGCTCCTAACCGACCTGATACTTTGGATGCCCTTTTTGACGGTGATCTTCCCTCCAGTCTACTTTGAAGTGATATCGGAATTTAAGTTATCAATTGCATTCCATGTGTTTGCCAAAAGAAACCTTCATTCATTCAGCAAATTGTTCTGATGCCCAGATATTCGTGAGAAGATAATACCTGGAGTAACTCATTGGCAAAGTCCAAGTTATTTTGCATACTATCCCTCAAATAGCAGCACTGCTGGATTCCTGGGGGAGATGCTTAGTGCTGCCTTTAACATCGTTGGCTTCAGTTGGATAACCTCTCCTGCTGCAACTGAGCTAGAGGTTATAGTCTTAGACTGGTTTGCAAAAATGCTTAAGCTTCCAAGCCAATTTCTGTCAGATGGTAAGAATGCAACCATATATTGTGGTTTGATACATAAATTATTTATTGATCTCAACATTATTTTTTGCAATTTGGTTCTTCTATAATATGTATCACCTCATAATTAACTGGCATGTCTAGGTAAAAAAAGAATGAGAACGTTTGATTGACAAATACTGCGTAAAAACTTTGCATACTTGGTTATTCGGTATTTATTTATTGTGCGTTGCCATTCTGTATTTATTCAACTACTCTTTATTGTTTCCTTCTTCTTTAACATATTGAGTGTCTGTCCCTCAAAAAAAAATATTGAGTGTCTGGTCTAGTTTTACGGGTTCAAGTCCTGGAAACAGCCTCTTGCAGAAATGTAGGGAAAGGCTGCGTACTATAGACCCAAAGTGGTCGGACCCTTCCCCGGACCCTGCGCAAGCGGGAGCTACGTGCACCGGGCTGCCCTTTTTTTTGTCTGGTCTAGTTTTACATAGAATCCTTAACTACTTCTTCAAGCTACTCCATTAAAACATGTGGTCGTTTCTTTCTTTTCCGCGGGCACCATTACATGACACTGACTACAATTTCCAAATCATATAGTGAAATAATCGGGTAACTCAGTATGAACAATCTGGCAACCACACACTATAAATCTGGTAAATGGTACAACAACAACAACAAAAAAAAATCTTTAGTCCCAAACAAGTTGGGGTAGGCTAGAGCTGAAACTCATAAGATCTCGTAGCTAACTCATGGTTTTGGCACATGGATAGCTAACTTCCACGCACCCCTGTCCATGGCTAGTTCTTTGATGATACTCCAGTTCTTCAGATCTCTCTTTACGGACTCCTCCCATGTCAAGTTCGGTCTACCCCGACCTCTCTTGACATTATCATCACGCTTTAGCCATCTGCTATGCACTGGAGCTTCTGAAGGCCTACGCTGAATATGCCCAAACCATCTCTCAGACAATGTTGGAGAAGCTTTTCTTCAATCGGTGATACCCCAAGTCTATCCCATATATCATCATTCCGGACCCTGTCCTTCCTTGTGTGGCCACACATCCATCTCAACATGTGCATCTGCGCCACACCTAATTGTTGAACATGTCGCCTTTTAGTCGGCCAACAATCAGCGCCATACAACATTGCCGGTCGAATCGGCGTCCTATAGAACCTGCCTTTTAGCTTTTGTGGCACTCTCTTGTCGGAGAGAACGCCAGAAGCTTGGCGCCACTTCATCCGTCCGATTTTGATTTGATGGTTCATATCTTCATCGATATCCCCATCCTTCTGCAGCATTGACCCCAAATATTTGCATAGATTTCTTGGTAGACATCGGCAACTCTGTAAGACTAAGTGGGGGATGTGCTCCAGTTAGAGTTACACGCTGCCACTTGTTTATCCTCCTACGTGCATCGGAATTGAAATAGTTTGATGCAATCCTAGAATCATGTGATTCAGACCGTGATTTGGACTATCCTTGATCTGAGATATCTACTTTATAGATGCCGCTTTAGCAGAATGTTATTCCCTCCATAAAGAAATATAAGAGTGTTTAGATCACTAAGGTAGTAATCTAAACGCTCTTATATTTCTTTACAGAGGGAGTACTTCGCTGCTATCTTTTGATGTAGTACATGTATATGTTTTTCCTTAGGGTAAAAATTGCGGACTTCTGTTCCTAGCAAAAGTCATGCTTCTGAGTTTCTCTATGGCATCCCTCTTTGCAGCGCCTGGTGGAGGAGTAATCCAGGGTACTGCCAGTGAAGCAGTTCTTGTTGTACTATTGGCTGCACGAGATAGAACTTTAAAGAAGCATGGGAAAAAGTCCCTTGAAAAGTTAGTAGTTTATGCATCTGATCAGACACATTCTGCTCTGCAAAAGGCATGCCAGGTATCCAGATATCATCCAACCAAAGTCCCACTAGAATGTTTTCCAGTTATTTGTTATGAATAAATTACCTGTCTTTTCTGTTCTTCAGGTTTGAAGTTATTTCAAAGAATTACAATTAGGTAGTTAGATAAATATGCATTATGTTCATGTACTTTTTATTTTATTTTCTGTTGACCTGAGGTAAAATTCTGTTGAAGATTGCAGGAATTTTCCCAGAGAACTTCAGAGTTGTCAAAGCTGACTGTAGTAAGAACTATGCTGTTGCACCTGAAGCAGTGACAGAGGCCATTTCCATTGACTTGTCATCTGGTTTGATACCATTCTTCATCTGTGCAACAGTAAGCAATAAGCCATGCTTTCTTCGTATGCAAACCTCTTTGAATTAGATAATGGAAAACTTGTATGTGAATTTCAACATTGATATTGCTAGAGATATATGCATTGTTGTTTCCCATTTGTATTAGGATTCCTACTTATCTCCTCTCTAGTACATGTATATATACTGGCCTTGAGCGCATGGAACAGATCAAGTTGCTTACATCTCAACATGATTTACTATACTATTTTAATGAACTACTTGAGGCGACTCGGGCGGCTCTTCAAACCCTAGCCGCCAGGGTCACCTCCACCTCCATTCCTTCCCTCCGCCGCTGCCGGAGGACGCCGCTGGGCTAAGCCCGGGGGCCGACGGCGGTGGCGGAGGCTCTCCTCCCTGGATCGCGTCGGAGGGGGTGGGGCGGGACCTCCACGCGCGTGACGGCGCAGCGGTGATTTGATCCATGGTGGCGCGATGTTGTGCTCCGGGCCGAGGCCTTGGGCGGCGGCGCGGTTGCCTGGTGGCGAGCCGGCGGCGGCGGCGTGAAGAGGGCGCCATGGAGGTCTGGGCTGGCCAGATCAGGATCTTGGGGCGGCGGCCCTAGACGGCGGCTGCGGGTGAAGCTCGGGCTTCCCGCGGCGGCATGGCGTGGTCCAGTCCATATCCAAGGCGGATCTGCGTCGGCGGTCTCGTGGTTTTGCCACGGATTGGTTCCGATCAGAGACGGTGATGAGCGTGCGGGATCGATCTCGGCGGCTCTCGCGGTTTGGTGAGGTGGGGTGGGAGTCCTCCTCCCAGGCTCCAGTGGTGGCGCATTCAGGCAGTGGCCGGTGTGCCAGGGCTCCTACGGTGGCACTGCTGTTGCGGTTGGTCGCCGGATCTAGGCGGCTAGATCTGGGGCTTTGAAGGCGGTCGAGACAGTGCACAGGTTGTCGGGTGGATTTCTTGGGACGGATCCGAGTGAAAACTTGGTCTTCGGTCGTTGGCCGGAGCCGGTGATGACGATGCCCTTATCATCGTTTCCTTCATGAAGGCATCATCGAGGTACAAATCCCACACCCACCCAACACCTCCGGGGGAAACCCTAGATCAGTTGATCAGATGACGACGGCATTCATGTGTCGTTACCCCCTTGGGGGCGGCATTCTTGGAGATGCACTCAGGCTCGAGGGACCAGCGGATGGCTTCTTCGGTGGAGCGGTGTTTCTTTCTACATATTCATGGCGGCGGCTCTTGGCGGCATGGGGCAGCGGAGGCTTGGCGTCAGATGTGTGGTGAAGGACACGCGCAAGAGGTCGACGCTGTCTGGCATCGTGGTGGCGTCGGCGGCAGCTAGACCGGGCAAGGTCGATGCAGCAGTACAACTCTGAAGATGGATTGGTGGCAGGTGGCTGCGGCGGCCTCATACCCGGCAGGCGTCCTGGTTGAGGAGCACGCCGGACTGGTGGGTGCCCATACCCGGCAGGCGTCCTGGTTGGGACCTCAGGTCTTAGATGTTAGGTTTGGCTGCGAGGACTGTTTGGTATTAGGCCCAGACTATCAACGCCCCTTCATCAACTGGACAGGAGTAGCGACAGATGTTGCTTAGATGGTGGCTTTGCTCTTACTGTTGTACGACTTTGTAAGGTCTTGTGTTAATAATTAATAAAATGGCCGTATGCATCGTCCAGATGCAGAGGCCGGGGGTATTCCTCCTTTTCTAAAAAAAACTTGAGTTAATATATACTCATATACTCCCTCCGTTCACAAATATAAGATTTTTTTTCTGAAAAGGGGGGATTCCCCGGCCTCTGCATCAGAAAGATGCATACGGCCATCTTATTAACAGAATAAAGTAGTGCCAACATGGTTCGAAAGGTCTCCTAAAGTAATAAAAAAGCACAGAAAGCTCACACAGAGCCAAAGAGGGCTAGAAACATCAACTAGCCAAGAAAAGACGCCACAACCGGCTGGCTAAAACTAGATAGGGATACTAAATGCCTATCCTATTACATGACCGCCATCCAAACCGGTTGAAGATATCCCGAGCTACCATCTCCCAGCGGAAAGACCCAGTAACCAAATGCTCCCTGGCCTCCGTCTGGGTGAGTAGCGACCACGAACGGATCAGTGCCGTAGTTCGGAATAAGACCTGCAAAAAATGTATACATGATATTCTGTTAAAAACCAAATCATTTCTGCAATTCCAGATAGTCCACAGCAAAGCACAAACTCCAACCCGAATATGTCTCGCTAAGTCAGGCTCAATCCCATTAAGCCATGTCCCAAATAACGCATTAACAGAATTCGGTGGATTGATATTAAAAGCAATGCGGACCGTCTGCCAAAGAACCTTGGCCAACGGGCAATCAAAAAAGAGGTGTTTGATAGTCTCATCCCGATCGCAGAAACTACACCTAGTAGGTCCTGTCCAATTACGCTTTATCAAGTTGTCCTTAGTTAAAATAACTTGTTTATGAACAAACCACATAAACACTTTTATTTTCAAAGGAACTTTGACATCCCAAACATGCTTGGACGTAGGAATGGAGTTTGAATTAATAACATCAATATACATTGATTTAACCGTGAATGCTCCAGACTTAGTCAACTTCCAGCGTAATTCATCGGGTTGTTGTGAAAGCTGGACTTCCATCAGTCTCCTAACTAGACGGAGCCATTCTTCCCAACGATTGCCCACTAGCGTTCGTCGGAACTGAATATTAAGGGGTGTAGATTGAAAGACCGATGCGACGAACACCTCACGTTGTTGAACAATGCGGTACAAAGACGGGTATTGGATGGCCAAGGGTGTCTCGCCGAGCCAAGTATCCTCCCAGAAACGTGTACTCGTGCCGTTTCCAATAACAAACTTCGTCCTATTAAACAATGCCTGTTTGACTTTCATCAGGCCTTTCCAGAAGGGTGAGTCGGTCGGCCTGACTGTAACCTGTGACAAAGTTTTTGTCTGAAGGTACTTGCTGCGAAGGATTTGAGCCCACATAGCATCATTCTCCGATGAGAGCTTCCACAGCCACTTGCTAAGAAGGCATTTATTCTTAACTTCTAGATTCTCAATACCTAGACCCCCTTGGTCTTTCGGTCTACAGATGATATCCCATTTAGCAAGCCGATATTTTCTTTTAAGCTCATCACCCTGCCAAAAGAAACGCGATCGATAGAAGTCCAGTCTCTTCCTAACACCAACTGGGACCTCAAAGAACGATAGGAGAAACATTGGCATACTCGTGAGCACCGAATTAATTAGGATTAATCGGCCTTCGTATGACATGAGCTTACCCTTCCAGCAACTCATTTTCTTCTCAAATCGGTCCTCGATGCACTTCCATTCTCTGTTTGTCAGCCTACGATGGTGGATTGGAATCCCCAAGTAAGAGAAGGGCAACTCTCCCAACTCACACCCAAACAATTGCCTATAAGCATCCTGTTCATCTTTGGCCCTACCAAAACAGAACAACTCGCTCTTATGGAAGTTAATCTTTAACCCGGTCAATTGTTCAAATAGGCATAACACAAGCTTCATATTTCTCGCCTTGGCCAAGTCATGCTCCATAAAGATGATTGTATCATCAGCGTATTGAAGGATGGAAACACCTCCATCAATAAGATGAGGTACCAATCCACCTACTTGACCATTTTCCTTAGCCCTTCCTATCAAAATTGCTAACATATCCACCACAATGTTAAACAAGATAGGGGACATCGGGTCTCCTTGTCTTAGGCCTTTATGTGTCTGGAAACAGTGACCTATGTCATCATTAACTCTAATTCCCACACTACCTTTTTGCGTAAATGATTCAACCTGTCGGCGCCAGGCTTCATCAAAACCTTTCATACGCAATGACTGTTGGAGGAATGGCCATTTGACCTTATCATACGCTTTCTCGAAATCCACCTTAAAAATTACTCCATCTAATTTTTTGGAATGGATTTCATGGAGTGTTTCATGCAGGACTACCACCCCTTCAAGAATATTTCTGTCCGGCATGAAAGCGGTTTGGGACTGTTGCACCACAGCATGCGCAATCTGTGTGAGTCTGTTCGTCCCGACCTTGGTGAAATTTTTGAAACTAACATTGAGGAGACAGATCGGCCTGAATTGCTCAATTCTCACCGCATCCGTCTTCTTAGGAAGCAGTGTGATAGTCCCAAAATTCAAGTGAAATAATTGAAGCTGTCCAGAGAACAGATCATGGAACATAGGTAGTAAATCCCCCTTAATAATGTGCCAGCACTTTTTATAGAACTCTGCCGGGAATCCATCCGGTCCGGGAGCCTTATTGTTTTTCATCTGTGCAATAGCATCAAACACCTCCTTCTCCGAGAACGGGGCAACCAGAATATCATTATCGGCAGCCGATAGCTGAGGTACATCCTCAGTCCTGGACTCATCGAGGGACACACAATTATCCTCCGGAGGTCCAAATAACTGCTTATAATATTCGGTAATATATGTCTTTAGGTTATCCTGCCCTAAAATAGTGCCCTCGTCTTGCTCAAGCTGAAAGATACGCTTCTTTCTGTGTTTGCCATTAGCTATCAAATGGAAGAACTGAGTATTCGCGTCCCCCTGGACCACTTTGTGGACTTTAGCACGCAAAGCCCACTTCAATTCTTCTTCGCGGAGCAGTTCTTTTAACCTCTTCTCCGCCTCATTTTTAACCTGAAGCTCAGCTGGCGTTAAAATATTGGATTCGGCCTGTATGTCCAGGGCCTGTATAAGAGTAAGGAGTCTATCCTTTTCAATCTTATACTCACCACTGAGGTGCTTAGCCCAACCCCGTAAGAAACTTCTCAGATGCCTAATCTTATTCTGCCAACGCTCAATCGTAGTTTTGCCTCCTACACCTTTAACTCATTCCCTGGCAATCAAGTCCAAGAACCCCTCACGTTCAAACCATGACATCTCGAAAGAGAAGGTGTTCTTGTTACCCACGTGGTTCGGCTCCCCTGAGTCCACGAACAATGGGGTGTGATCAGAAATTCCCCTCGAAAGAGCTTGCACCGTAACCAGAGGGAACTTTTGTTCCCACTCCACGCTCGCAAGAACTCGATCAAGTTTTTCATAGGTTCGGTTTGGCAGCGCATTAGCCCAGGTAAACTTTCTACCAGAAAGCTCAATCTCTCTCAGATCCAAGCTTTCAATAATGGTGTTGAACATGAACGACCATCTGCCGTCAAAGTTATCATTGTTCTCCTCTCTCCTCCTGATGATATTGAAATCACCTCCAACTAAAATTGGCAGCTGTTCTGACCCACAGATTCGAACAAGGTCCGCCAGAAACTCCGCTTTAAGCTCGGGCTGTGCGGCACCATAAACCGCTACCAAAGCCCAGTTAAAACCATCTATCCTAGACCTAACTCGAAACTTCACCGCGAAGTCGCCCATCACTACACTTCTGACTTCAAGCGAATCGCATCTCACACCTAGTAAGATACCACCCGATCTTCCTCGCGGAGGGAGGCAATGCCAATCGAAATCAATACCACCCACAAGAGAAGAGAGAAACTGGGGCGCAAAGTTATCTCTACCCGTCTCCGATAGAGCAACAAAATCTAACCTCTGCTCTAAAGCCGCCTCAGCTAGGAATCTTCTTTTAGCCAAGTCCTTCAGACCTTTGCTATTCCAAAAAATTCCTCTCATAATTCATCATGGAATTTTTTAGTGGTTCGAATCCTAGCACTCCTACGGACAGCGGAATCGGGATAGATCTTCCGTTTCCACTTACGCTTAGGTTTACTAAGCTCTGTCGCCCGGTCCTCATGACCGGGTTCACAAAAATCACTAGCATCATTCTCTAGGGGTACATCATCTTCCTCAGAGTCATTATTGGGGGGTGCTAGATCCGCACACAGATTATCAAGCACTCTAACCCCTAACGCATCAATCTCATCATCATTCATTGGTTTAACTGCTGCAAGATTACGAATAGTCTCTAAAGCACGTTCCGCCTCCAAATCTAATAGATCATTCACCGAATTGGTAATCTCACTATCCGTAGCACCTAGTGAAACTCCTAATTGGTTTGCATTATTTATAATGTCCTTATTAGAAAAATGCAATAAGGAATTAGATAAGTTGACGGACATACCAGAAGATAAAGCAGCCTCCTGAAGCTTAGCCGCCCTCATAGCGCACCGCTGCTGCATATCATCCACCTCAGGGATGTCGAGGATGCGAGCACTCATCCGTCTTCCCTCGGAGATAGGGTCCGGGATCCCACCAAACGCGATAACCTCCTCCCTAGTAACACCTGGCACTGAAACCCTCAAAGGTGGTGCCGAGGTTACCAGAGATGGCGTCTGCGGGCTCCCGATCCCCATAGACGGGTGCCCCACACCAGGGACCCCGACCATAGGTAGGGGCGAAGAGGTGAGAGTGGGAGCCGCCTGCCCGCACCCTCCTCCCACCCCAGCCGCGGGCTCAGGCGAAAGAGCCATCGGCGAGGGAGAAGCGGTCCTCCTGACCGTCGGTGAAGAGGGAGGAGACAGGGCCTCCTGCCCCGGCGTCCCCCCAAACGCAGCTGCTGCCGCGGTGGTTACCGCCACCATCGGAGTAGCAGGAGTCGAGGCCGCCTGCCTCGGGCTCCCTCTCCCAGCACCGGCCGACCCCCTCGGGGCCGGCGTCACCGACGCCACCAGGATCGGTATGAGGATGGGAGAAGACGAGGCCACCTGCCCCGGACCCCCTCCCCCACAACCCATCACGCCCGCAGTCGCCGTCACCGGAGTCGCGTCCACGTGAGGCGCCGGGAGAAGAGAAGCACCCTCCGGCCTCCTCTCCGAAGCACCTACCAAAGGCCTTGCCGGCCGTCCAGCAAACAATCCAGCATCCCCCTCGAACTCCAACAGAGGGAGCGTGTGCTCAAGATAATCACCAGACTCTACCCGGTCACTCCATAGCCTGGGAGGTGCCGAAGCTGGCTCAAAAGACCCAAAACGCAGAGTAGTCATGGGCACCGCTGGTGAAACTGCGGGCTCAACCCCGGTCCCATCCCCAGGCGACTGAGAGGCTGGGTGAGAACCGTTAGACCCCTCTCGCATGGGCCCATCTGACGGTGCCCCCTTGGCCCCCGCATTACCATCACTGTCGTGCATGTCAACATCGTTACCATTAACCGCATCAGCAAATAAATCGATGTCCTCAAACTCGATCTCTAGCGGGAACACCTCTCCCCTATAGGTCCAGTTGACCTTATCAGGCACGAACTCAATATCCAGAACACTTACTAAAAGCCGGGCCACCCCATGGGCACGTGTGAACGCCATATCCACTTTTTCTGTCTTTCCAACCATGATGCCCATACTGGCCACCACACGAGCATCCTGCAGAGGCTTAGAAGGAGCCCCTAAAAACCGCAACCAGACCTGCGTAAGCGGCTTTCCCTTAGGCTCAACCTGCTTCCACTCGTTAAACTCCAGGATACACTTAGTACCGGGGACTTTACACAAGCCAAAGCTCAACAATCTCTGCAAATCATCCACATATGAGAAATCAACCTTAAAAACCCTGTCCTCGATAAGCACCAACTCCCATCTAAAATCCCCGGGAGCCAGCTCCTGAAGCCTCCTCACAATCTGTGCCTCAGTCACCTCGCCCTGGGTCGCTCTCACAATCCCGGTAGTCAAGCTCAGGGTATCTTCCGGGACCTCTCTCGCCGCCGGGGACTCAAAAAACATGAGCTCAGCACAATAGACTCCATAAATATTCAGCGTCGGAGGCAGGTCACGCAACAACGGGCAGTCTCCCGAGTCATGTGCAGGCTTGCCACACGACTCACACAGCTGGGCCACACACTCAGCAATGAAGTGGCCCTTCTCACCACAACGGTAGCAAATCATCCTCTCCTTCTTACGAGCATATTTGGACGCCCTCTCGGCATCAGACCTGTCGGTAGCCTCATCCACCGTCCCAGCCTCAGGAACCTCAACACTGGCCAAGGCGTTCACCTCCTCCATCGCCCGTGAAGGGAGCTCAGTGGAAGTAGGGTCAGACTCCACTGTAGCAGCCATAGGAACAACAGCCCTGGGCGGGGGCGGTCGGCGAAATCTCCCACGGCCCCCACCCCGACCACCACGATGGCCACGAAAGCCTCCTCTCTGACGGTGATCCGGGCCGGAGGCCCCCTCGACAAAGCCACCTGCCGGGCCGAGAAACGGTCTCTCAGCAGACCCGTCGCTTTGCCAGGCATATCCACGACCTCCTCCCGTAGAAGAGGATCCCCGGTGCTGTCCGTCACCATACGCATCGTACCCATCATCCCCCCACTGGCCTCGGGGCGGATCGTTGGGCTCTCTGTTGTTTGTCTGAGTCGGACCGGACCGGTTTTGCGCCGGCCTAGCAACGTAATGGGGCGGAGGTGCAGCCTGTGGTTGATTGCCTGCGGTCGCCGGCCAGCCCCCATTAGGCCGAGGCCCTCCACCGCGGCCAGCAGGAGTCTCACCAGACGCACAAATATAAGATGTTTTGTATATTTTCAATATGGACTATATACAAACTGAAATGAGTGAACAAACACACTAAAACGTGTCTATATACATCCGATTCTGAATAAAGTTAGAACATCTTATATTTATGAACGGAGGGAGTAGTTACTAAAAATTTGAGGTCCTGATATTAGACCAGCGTCTGTTTATCCTATTGGTCATGTAAGTAATGTTGAATAATGTTGTTCACGATGTAAGTTTCTGACGATGGGAAAATATTACATGGAAAGGTTCCTCAGGTTGTAAATTACATGATAATAAGCAGTACAGGTTTCAATGCAACCTCAAATAACTTGTAAACTACGAGAGTGATTCAATCTCATCTACGAGATAAAAAAAACAAAATGCACTGCTGGTATCCATTGCATGGTCACTAAGAAGTTGTCTTTTTTGTGTCTCATAAATGAGTGATTTTGATCCTTACATTTTGCACCGGATATAGGACATCCCTTTTCTATACCTACTGATTATTTATGAAGTTTTTGGAACTTCTATACCATATTGTCCCAGGATTGCAACCAGGACATCCTGATCATATAAGCCATTGTAATAGATATAAGTGTTTGCAATATACGAACTGCTCCCGCACAGAATCAGGTTTGCAGTTATTTCCACCCGAAAGATATTGCCTTAAAGGCTTAAAACCATACAATGGCAAATCTAAGCTGAAAATAAAATAAAATCTGAACTCTTTATTCCCAGTCGGATACTCTTAAGGCCTTGTTCGGTTGACAGGGAATTGGAGGGGGTTGGTAGGGATTAAATCCTCTACAAGTCAAAATCCCCTTAAATCCCCTCCAATCCCTTTGAGAAGGGGTGTGACTGAACAAAGGCCTAAAGGCAGTGGTGCCAGTTTGTTTACATTAGATAATTCCAACACCACTTACTGGTGTAGTATGTGTCCAGTGTATTTGTTAGCTGTGTAGTTTCCCCTTTACATAGGCTTCTATTTGCATATGTACTGGTTACTTTAACGATGACCTATGATCAAGAAAATGGGATTACCATGCAACACATGATCTAGTCTTAGAGGCGAGACTAGGAACCTATTTTGTGTTTATGTTTCCACATATGCTTATGAGTTTTCCTCTAAATCTCACATTCAAGAACCATGGCAATTATAGCACAGAAATAAATATTAATTACAAACGTGGAAGTAAATAATAACATTTATTATTGCCTATAGGGCATATTCCCAACACACGCGGGAGGCAAATCTCCTACCATGCACTTTTGCATTGGACGCCGGTGACCGCGTCGGTGTTGGCCTAGAAGAACAACCGACAGCGCAGCAGGCATCCCTTCCGGAAGTTGTGCAGCCTTGCAGGGCAGCCATGGCATAGGACGGGAGGGCAGAGAGCACCGCGTTTGGAAGCACCCCTTGCCGCAGAAGGTGAAGCCCTCGTTTTGATGTGGATGTTCTCAACGAACCCTTCCAGGATCATGCTGCTGGTGAAGATCACCAGGCTCCGATACTAAACTAGTATGAACCTTAAATGTGATTGAAAATTGCCGGAATGCTTGACTGGGGCTATCACTCTAGCCATGGCGCTCCAGAGCAGAGGTTATAGAATAGGTAACTGCATAACGCTGTAACAGAATAATAGGAAGATATATATTTGGGTTTCTTGCTGACATTTGTTAGATAGACAGCCAAAGCATTATATAGCCGGCTTTACCACAAAATTAAGGAACTACCAACTTGTGTACCAGGAAACTAATTATATGCAAGTGATTAGTAAAATCCCTACTTGCTAAAGGTAACTAAGATACTTATCCCCTGGGTAACTGGGATCCTTATCTCTGACCACTCTTTGTAACATGATTACATGATGAATGTTACAAAAAATAAACTGGAATGATGTTCTCCGATGTGTAATAAGCTTATCTTTTTATCTGGTAACACATATTTTTGCTCCTTATTTACTTTCTAAGGAAAGCTCTTATTTGTTTCAGGTAGGCACAACATCTTCATCGGCCGTGGACCCCTTGCCTGAACTAGGAAACATAGCACAGGTGTTTAGGCCCATTGGTTGAATTGGGAAATTATATTTGTATAATGAAGTAATATAATCAGTCTGTATTTGATACTTTCTCTTGCTATATTTTCTACAAGTATTTTCCAAAAAATTGACGATCTTCTGCCAGGCAGGAATAGAACACAGTTGTGTTGGTGCTAGTTCGAAACCTAGTTATGTCCACTTTTGAGGAACAAGTCTGTGCATTGATGGGTAGTAACTGGTAGCTGGTAGGTTAACAGTGTTTCCCAAAAAAATTATATGGGACCAGTACTTTGAAAAATAATCCTTGTAGATTGATTTTTTATTTTTTTGTCCATATGTTAATCCCAATCAATCTAAATTTGCGGTACAGCTAGAACTAGGTATTTATCAGCTCTCTAGTGGGAACCAATACTGTCCTATGTCTGGGATTTTTCTGGAGCATGTTTTTGGGATGTTGGTTGCACCCCCACTGTTATTAGCAACCTTGTTTTTGTATATGACTTGTGCAAATTGTACATATTGTTATTCATGAATGTACTTTCACTAATTATTTCTTTTTATAATTCTTGTTAGGGCCATGACATGTGGTTCCACATTGATGCTGCATATGCTGGAAGTGCTTGTATATGCCCAGAGTATCGACATCACCTTGATGGAGTGGAAAAAGCTGATTCATTCAATATGAATGCACACAAATGGTTCCTCACAAACTTCGACTGTTCTTTGCTATGGGTTAAGGTAAGCCATGTGATACTGTTCCAATTGGGATAACATGATTTGCGCTTCTAAATAATCTCGCTTTTCTTGTTTTTTCTAAGTATATCAAAATTGATATTGCACAAACTGACATCACACATAACGAACAGGACAGGAGTTATCTTGTGGAAGCATTGTCTACAAATCCAGAGTTTCTTAAGAATAAGGTTAAAATCTCCTTTCTATGTTTTTCTCTTGGAGATTTTCATCATTTCATGGAAGTGCATTTTAATCTACTTTCGGAACTGAATTCTGGATGCTTGTTCGTTTATCTTTTTTTCTCGTACATGCATCAAAGCGCATGTCTTTTTGTATTAGGAGAAAGTGTCGAAACGATGTGCATCTTATACAACTCAAAGAAACAAAAAAAACTAAATTTAACAAAGAATTAAACCTAGGCAAAGAAACGGAGAAACCGAATGAAACAAGCGAAGAAACAAAAAACTGTACAACTTCCCTACTGCTGCTGTTACAGTGGCCACGGCGTCGAGCGTCTTGAGACAATCTCCTTAGGGTTAGGGACTTTGCACCAGTGTTGATCCTCAGTTTCCAAATCCCAGTGGTAACCCGCTGGTTGTCACTGGACCTGTTTGTTACCGGGAGCTATTTTTACTAGTGGAGTAAAATGCACCGGAGGTTCTATAAGTATGAAAAAGCACATCTATGTCCTAAAAGTGGATAAGTGGTATGCACATGTAAGTCCTAAAAGTGGATAAGTGGTAGTGACCACCTGTCCAATGGAATATCTCACCCAAGCAGCAGCAGCGCGCGCTCGCCGTTGCTGTCACGGCCGCGAGCTACCCCTAAGTGCTGGTCACCCTGGCCAGCGTGTCCCTGTCCACCGGCCAATGTGTGTAACAGTCTACTCCTTGATCAATTCCCACTTCTGCACATTCCTATGCACATCAGTTCTCTCACGCTTGGGCATTGGCATGCTCTTGCACCATCGTGAAGCTCTCATGAAGGTGCTAGGGTGGTACGGCAAGCTGCTGGATGACGGCACCCGCAAGACTGCTGAAACCACCAGCAACATCTGGAACCACTGGAAGTATTACACACACCTGAGATGGATTGTCCAGGTGGATTCTGCTCGGAGGAATAGAACCAAGCCCGAGAGTCAGGCTACATAGTCTCAGAGGTTCCAAATATTGCTCACTGGGAGGTTCCAAACAAGAGCTATTAACCTCTGTGGCATCCTGTCTAGTTCGAACACCTCGCTTAGAGTGTCCGAATGCACATAGTATCACCGGTGCAACTCTCTGAACTCACTTGGAGGGACAAACAACTAACACTTGGTGGATCCAATCAGGAAAAACACAGAGAAGATTATGGATGGAACTTTTGAGATTTGATCGAGTTTTTTAAGGTTTGAGTTTGAGCACTTAGCAAGAATTTCTTCTCCTCACTAGGGTCAAGATTCCCCTTTTGATAGTATTGGCATATTTATGACTCAAAGTGATCCTGTATCACAAAAGTCTAAAAAGTCCTTAATCATGCTGATTTTTTTTCAAAGATTTTGAGGGGTCGAAAACCATTTTCCAACTAGCATCTTTTCGGACTTCAGCTTATCATCACTAGAGTAAATTATTTGTTGTCCTGAAATATCAAAAGCCACTATGGTGGCCTAGATGCACTTTCAGATGGGAATCGCCCGGGATAGGGCCAAAGTGTTGGGTGATATTATTCCTGGAGGGTAAACCCCATCCTCGTGTACAGAGTGTGCGGTTGGCCACCTTTTCCCAAACCACGATGTAACAGTGTTTCTTTTCTAACATTGTTATGCAAAGCATTTGAGTATTCAGTCCACGAAGAAAAATTATCCCCTGCAGTTTTAATTGATTGACTTGACAAACTGAAAAATATATTTTCAAGAGAACAAAAAGATTGTGTTGAAAGAACAATGGCATGTCTGTATTCCTGCAATGTGATCAAAAGAATTACGTGTAACAGCTCATTACTGAGTTTCTACATTTGGAAATAAGTCAGCTTTGATGAGTTTACGTAAAATTATGTTTCGATTGTGACATAAGAACTGTTTTACATTTTCAGGCTTCCCAAGCAAATTCTGTTGTTGATTTCAAGGATTGGCAAATTCCACTTGGTCGTCGTTTTAGGTGAAATCTTTTTGGCGACTTTGATAACCACCATTTGTCAAATTTACTGTTTTTCTTTTACAAATTTAATACTCCCTCCGTTCCTAAATGTAAGTCTTTGTAGAGATTCCACTATAAACCACATATGGATGTATATAGATGCATTTTAAGTTTAGATTCATTCATTTTGCTTCGTGTGTAGTCCATCTAGTGGAATCTCTATAAAGACTTATATTTAGGAACGGAGGGAGTAGTTTGGTACTTCCAATTTTGATAAGGAATTAATTCTCCCATACTTATATGTATTTGTTATTTGTTCTATAATTCTTTTCTCCATAGAGAAATATATAGAGAACCCAGCATTCAAGGTGTGTCAGCTAGGTCCTATAAGCATGAAAATCTGGTCACACATACACTATGTTTTCCAAAAAGAATAGACCCGAAAACATAGTATGTGAGGAGATCCCCCCCCTCCCTCACCTCTCGCGACCGCGTCGCCCCCGCGGGCGGCCGGCCGCGCGCCGATCTCTCCCCCCTCCAGCCCCCCTCTCCCCTTCCTCCCCGCCGCCGTCGCTGGCGCCCTCGACCGGCCTGGCCCTGGGGACGCTGGTGGCGGTGGCCCTCCTGACCTTCCCCTCCCGGTGGCTCCCCGGCGCGGGGCGGAGCTGCACCGGGGGGGTGCTCCTAGGCGGCGGCGGTCTAGCTGGCGGTGGGGTTCCTCGTCGCCGAGCGGGCGGGTGGCGGCGCCGTCGTTGGCGGCGGGTGGCGCTGCGGCTCGTCCTGGCGGCGGCGCTCGGCCCAGATCTAGGCCCTACGGGGTAAATCTGGACCTGGGCGGGCCGTCGGCGTGATTCCCGGGAGGCGGGGGAGCGGCGTTGCGCGACGGGGTGCTGGCGGTGCTGACGCCAGCCTGCTGCAGTACGGCCAGCGGGGCTTAGCGGGCCCGTTTCGGGCCTGGCCGGGCCAGGGGTGGCCTGGTATGCCCCGCTGCCGTGTCCGGTCGGCTACTGCGACGGTGCTGGAGGCCGGGCTTCTCGCATGACGGCGGTGGAGGTGGTTCCCTTCCACTCGGCCTTGGTGCTGCTGCTCTCGTCGCGTGGTGCTTCTCTCCGGTCTTCTCGGCCTCGTGTTGGTGCTCGTAGTGAGACGGCGTGGGTGGTGGCGCAACCGTGATGGCGCATTGGGCGGTGGTTTGGATGGTAGGCTCCGGATGGGCGGTGGTGTTTGGTGTGCGGGAGAAATCCTTGCCGGTTCGTCCGGCTCCGATGCGGTGACACCGGCGGGTGCCACCATTCCTTCTTGAAGGGTGTCGGTGGTAGCCATCCCCCACTTTCCTCCGCATACCGGGGGAAACCCTAGGACTCGTCCGGGCAGCAGCGTCGTCGGCGTCGCATACCTTGCCTTCCGCGCTTTGTCGAGCTGCCGTTGTTGGCATTTGTTTCTTCTTCTTTTCTGTCTTTGGGCTTGTTGTGCTGCTCGCCCCAGCATCGCGTTGTGTACTGTTGGTTGGTTGCTTTGGAATACAAAGCGGAGGAAAACCCTTTTTGGGTAAAAGAATAGACCCTAAAAATATATATTCTAATGTTAAAGGCCCAGTCGCTCACAGCTTACCACAATGTCGGCGTTGTACGTGTCTAGCGGTTGCTGCTCAGCTACGTCTATTAATGAGGTTGCCAGGCTCCCCCCCTGGATAGCTACGAGCCCCCAGGCTTCTTGAATTGGAAGATATAATTTTGAGGGTATTTTTGTTGAAAAATAGCGCCTGTTTGGCATCAGTCAACGCACGGTTTTGTGTCGAATATTATGTTCAAGGTAGGTTACAGTTGGACTTTGAGTTGTACCGTGTGTAGAGTGTACAAGGTATGGAGTTATGTTCTTGTAGGACGCTTGTATCCTAGGCCTCCTATATCGACACCTATATCATGTGGGGTAGATACACGATGAACCTATGTCAACATAATAGCACAGACACACAAAGAGAGCCGGCGGCGTGTGCCAGCGCCAGGGCGGCCAGGGTGTAGTATTGCGTTAGTTTCATGGGGACGTAGCCGAGTTCGGTGAACCTTATTAAAAAATCTTGGTGTCATGCCTCATACGATTGCTTGTCCTTGGTAAGATCGACTGCATACCTCGGTTTTAATTTTAGTAAGTGGTATCAGAGTGAGGTTGCACAAAAATCTGCGGGAAACGGTCGTAATACCAGACAAAGTCGTCGGCGAGTTGCGATCCAGAAGCAGACGTTGGTCGTGTTGTAATCTTTACTGAAGCAATCAAGAGGAGCAGGTCGATTGCTCGATCATGGCGGTGGTGGAATCATGTAGCAACAGGTGTTCTCAGTGTCTGAAAGTCGATGAGATCGATCAAAGCGGCTGCCGCCTAACGCCCAGAGGCCCGAGCTGCATGCGAGGCCTAGGCAGCATGGAGAGCCACGTGGCCCAAGCACGGGAGCAGGAGAACACAACCCATGCGAGCTGAGGCAGCAGGCTGATTGGCTTCAAGACAAGACAAGCCCGCGTGAGAGGCTGCTTAGGCACAAGATTTGTTGGAAAAAAGACTGCCAGGGCTAGGAGCATCTCCAGCCGTTTGGGCTCCCCAGCGGCATTTTTTCAGCCGGATGGGGTTGCGCCGGCGGAATTTTGGCTCTGAGGTCTGGATTGTTTTCAGTTGTGCCCCCGCCCAAGAAGCAGCAGAGCTTCATCCAGCGGACTCGTGGCACCACGTCCAGGCGCCTCTCCTCCTAGGCTCTTCGCCAAGCACCTTCTAGAGCCGGACCAGGCCACACCAGGCCGCGGCGGCTGCGGCACTCGCGTCTGCGCTCAACTCGGCCAGCCTTCCAAGACGCTCAGCTCGTCCGGTGTCCGTGGCTCAGCACCCGCTCGACCTCCGGCGTCCGCTCGTGCGTGCTCGACCTGCACGCGACCCGAGCTCCGCCCCGGACGCCGGCCACCACGAGGCCGAGGAAGGAGAGCGGCCTGGCTCGGGCGTGCTCCTCGGGCTGGAGTGTTGTGGTGTGGGCATGGCGCGGAGCTGGTCCGGTGTGTGGGCGAGCAGACGCGGCGGTGGCAGGCCATGCCGTCCTTCCATGGCTGCGTGCGGTAGCGCCCCGGGTGGAGCCAGCACTCGAAGACGCCCCGACAGCCCGACCAGCCCGGCCGCCCCACGTGCCGCCCGGCCTCGCCCTGGCTCCCCGCTGGCCGCCGCCAGCCGTGCCCGTGTGAGGGCTGCGCCCGCCGGTGCGTGGCTCCGGGCTGGGGCCGCCTGTGGCTGGCGCGCCCGGTGCCGGGGCCGCCCGTGGAGGAGAGAGAGTGAGGAGAGAGGCTGACTCGTGGGGTTTCGCATGCGAAGAATAGCGCCGGCGCCCCCAGCTCCCTGGGTTTGGGTGGGATCGCCAGACGTAATTTTGGCCAAATCCGGCGCTATTTGAGC
>NC_041389.1:257095570-257101541 GCF_002162155.2 Triticum dicoccoides
TTTGAGCCTTTGGGGCACGACTGGGCGAAAAAGTGTGCGCCGGCGATAGAAAACGCCTCCTGGGGGGGGGGGGGGCTCTCGGGGGGACGGCTGGAGATGCTCTAAGCCCAGGTGTTTGGTCTTTTCGGTTTGCTCTGTCCGGTCTTTTCAGTCTTTCACATAATTGACGACCGAAATTATTTCGGTCTTCTCGGTTCTTCACTATTCGGTCTTCGCACTATTCGGTCTTCGGTCTTTATAGGATGGTGTTTGGTCCCGACCAAACAGACCAAATTTTATGCTACCATGTACATTATAGTACTTGTACAAGTGTATGCAAGCAGAACTCAGACAACAGCTATGTGTAACAGGTGTATGCAACCAGAATTCAGAGTTCAGATAACATGTGTATATAGTTTTTTTTTTGAGGAATCACCGGGGGGGAGAGGATCCCCACCTGTATGTATATTACTCAAAAGCCAGCAAGGGCCAAACAGGATTACAGGGTCACGGCGAGCCGTGAGGTAAGGAACAGAAGCCAGGATTTGGCTGCTGCCTTGTCACTCGGGTCACGGAATCTGTTCAGGCAAACTCGTTACAGATGTTCCTAACAGTGACTAGGGGGGAGTGAACCTCATTACGGAATACAACAGCGTTTCTAGAGTCCCAGATTTTCCACAAGATCATAAGGACTTCAGGCCACACCCGGCCATCCAAGGTGCCAGGAGATTGGAGCAGCCAAAGATCTTGAAACCTGGGGGTGGGGTTTAATCCCAGCCTTTCCCAAGTCCGAGTTGCATGCGGACAGGCCGAGGAACAGGTGGGATGTGTCCTCGGAGGGGCCGCCACATCAAGGACATGCGGCGTCGGTGGAGATCTTTTTGTGGAACAGGTTGCATTTTGTGTTGAGCCGCCCTCTGAACAGTAGCCAGGTGAAGATTTTGAGCTTGTGGGGGGCTCTAGATCTCCAAATCAGAGGGGCATGGTCATCCTCGACTTCTTCATGTAGCAGCATTCGATAGGCTTTCCTGGAAGAGAAGCCTGTGCCATGGATCAGAAATCGTTCGTCCGGAGCATCAGCCAGCTGGAAGTCCTGCAACAACAAAGAGAGAGCAGCAAGCTCGTGCGAGGCGGCCAAGGTTAGCCTGTTCACCAGGTTTGCCTGCACCCCATACCGCATGATGTGCACCACCGGGATGTGGGTGTTTGTGGAGTGGGAGTATAGGCTTGGAAAAGTAGTTGCTAGTGGGGTATCCTGTAGCCAAGAGTCAAGCCAGAAAAAAGTCTTTTGCCCGTTGTTTGTGAGCACAAAGGTGATGGACAGCAGTTTTGGGAGCTGAGTTTGAAAGATTTTTGTAAGAAAGGATGGGTTTGAACATGTGGCTACATGAGGTAGGCTACAAAGGTGGCTACATGTGTATATAGTAGGTGTATCAGAATTGTGCCATAAACATCCAGAGCAGGCAAGGGATTGTGCTAATTGTGCCATAAATATCCAAAGAGTTGTGCTAATTCAGTCTACCTGGTTTATTTGGTCATCCAAAGATGAAGACCGATCCGACCGGTCTTTATGGGTTTGGTCTCGGTCTTTAGGGGTCCGGTCTTTGGTTTTTATGCCCGGGCTTAGCTAGGGCCATGTGTGTGTACAGGAGCAATTTGGCTGGATCAACTTTGGTCTTTTTCTGCTACAAGGTGCATGGAAAGGCTACAACAACAAATAGAAACAATAAAATAATATTGTGCAAAAGCTTGAAACACGTGAACAGGTTACGGAGGCGCGCGGACAACCGTGTCAATGGTTGCGGTGGCACAAGTTCTGTAGGGGCACAACCGTGTCAATGGTTGCAACGACTGTGAGGACGTTGAGTTTGAGTAACTTATGTGGTCCAGTATTTAGTTGTTCACTTCCATGCAGATCTGCAATTAGTGTGTGATGGTGTCGAGAGGATACTCTAAGTTGGAAGCGAAAACTAGAGTAAAGAGGAACTTTATTTCTCTCGAGTGTTGACTGTGGTCAAGAAAAGTAAAGACTATAGTTGCAGGTGGAGTCTGGGAGGTAGCAGTGGTGCTTATGGAATAAGCTCTAGTCCAATGTGCATTGAAGTTTGACACATACAACAAACTCAAGGTGGCGAGAATATTCGCCAAGGTAGAGTTTGTTGGAGTATCAAATATTTTTTACAATGTTTGGACTCTGAGTCGTACGGTGTGTAAACAGAGTATGGAGTCATGTCCTTGTAGGACACTTGTATCATAGGCCTACTATCTATACTATTATATAGTGTACAAGTTTGGGAGCATCAATCCTAGCCACTGGTCTGCTGAGATTAGAGGGATTCACAGTGAACAGTAGCCCGCAGCTGAATCTACTGGGTTCTGTAACCATCGCATCGTACCTCCTAGAAAAGAAGACCTATGCCTCTTCTGCCATGTTGCAATTGTCAAGTTGTGACGAGTAAAAAATAAACGTAGGCTGTGAGCCCATGCGAGATGGTCCGGGAGGAGAAACAAAAGTTGAAGTAAACAATTTGTGGGTTTCACCAAGTACACCTTTCTTTATATTTTTCAAAAACAAAGGGTGACAGCAGGCAGTGGTTGTATTGTAGCAATTAGTAAATTCCTAAACTTCATTTTGCGCACGTCAACAATATAATTTTCTGCTCAGAATTTATTTTTCAGTGATGTATGTTTTTTTTTCTCCTTTTGTCAGAATCACACTATGCTGTTAAGACGTGCATTGCACGTGCATACACACTAGTAATGTGTAGGGGTAGACACTCAATGTAATCTATCTATACCTACCTAGTAATAAAGAGGGGACTGTTTTTGCTTGTTTGTCGTGCATTTTGCAGAAAACCCCCTGAATTTTTAGGGAATCAACCCGCAGTCCACCCTTAAGTGTCAGAAAAATGATTTTTTTTCACAAATGATAGTGCCACTCGTCAGGTGCGTGGCACTCCGGCTTTGACGTTTTTTGATGACAATTCCAGTCATCGCAAGGATGGAAAATTCCATTGACATGAAGTTTCTGTCAAAAATAAATTGAAGCACGAAAGTTGCCATACTTGGCAACTAAAGTTGCCATCCTCGCATCATTAAATTTGCCATAAAAACTTTTAGAGTTGCCATGTGCTCGTACCTGACGTGTGGCACTCATCAGGGCCTTTTTTTATTTTTACAGAAAACCCCCTGCCTTCTCTAGTAATTAACCAACAAACCCACCTTTAGGTGACAAGAATTAAAGTGAAAATCCCTTGAAATTTGGGTTCATCAACCCGCATTCCTTCTACAACAAATGCTTTTCAAAAATATTCATATCTTTAAACCCTAACTCCAATTTTAACATGTTATATATGAACTTTGATTTGAAAAATATGTAGAATCTAAATATGATGTTATGTTACCTGTTAATCATTTTTAAAATGCTTTTTAGGTGCAACCTTAATCAATAGCGCATGATCTGTCTTTTTTCATACTGACGCCAATCCGGGTTGCAAACGAACATCTCAACAAAACCAGATTGGAGACGAAAGAAACCATCAATAATCACGCATGCACGCCTTAAAACCTCATAGGGGGAATAAGAAGACAGATTGCTCATCTTATGCCGGGAGAGAGAGAGAGACGCCTTAGGATTGACCACATTCAAACGTGTTGTGGTTGTGTGAGCACTGAGGACACCGTCGATGAGGGTGGGAAGGAGGATAAATGGCAACACATATGGGATACCATGGTCAAATAAAGGACATAAACCTATTGGGGTCTCGAGTCATGGTTATTGGGTTAGGGGCATGTGGTATTTTTTTTCTCCGGTTGCAATGCACGGGTTCTTTTGCTAGTGCCAACATCATAGCACATGGACGGAGGGCCGGCGACATGTGCCGGTCCCCGGGTGGCTGGGATGTGGCGTTGGTATTATCATGGGGAGGAGCGCACAGTCAGCCCCAGCGGTGTAGCCAAGTTCGGTGAACCTTGTTAACAAATCCCGGTGTTAACAAATCCCGGTGTCAACAAATCTCGGTGTCGTGCCTCGTGTGATTGCTCAGTATATCGACTACATACGTCGGATTAATTCTAACACCACGTAGGCAAGCCATACCTGGGTAGGACCTGCGATGAACCACTTATCCACATTTAGGACCTAGATATGCATTCTCATACTTATGGGACCCAACTGACACAACTCAAATACTTTCAGGACCTCCGGTGCCTCTTATTCTAATCTATGCAAATGGAATTGAAATAATTAGACAGCTGACCCAATTACTTTCTCATTGGTACCCATGGTATTGACGTTCATTGGATTGAGTTGCCATACATGATCTTTTCCCTGACCAAGCCATTTATTTTGGTGACTAAAATAATTCAAGAAATGCATAACTAGCGTGATATGGATGCATTCAAATGATTAAGAACCCAACTTGTTCACCAGGCAGTCAAATATGGCTATATTATCAAAAGAACATGAACCAATATGGCTATTATAGAAAGAAGAATCTTACAATTAATGTTGTTCAGCACCATATATCCATATAGTTGACCTCTGACTTTCTAAATTGAGTCACTATGACAGTATGAGTCATCGCACTGCTGTTGACGTTATATGTGGTAGTTCCTTGTATGACAATTAAATTGATTTCTCTTACCAAGTGGAACCTTTCTTTTAGATCACTCAAGCTATGGATGGTCTCGAGGCTTTATGGCGTGGAAAATCTGCAGAGTTATATCAGAAAGCACATACAGTTGGCTGAACATTTTGAACAACTTGTACTATCTGACTCAAGATTTGAGGTAAAAGAAGAAATGAACCCTAAACTGAGCGGGAGCGTAGAATTCCTTATCCTGCGCGCTGGTCCTAATTAGGCGGGGTCGCTCCGCATGATTAGGACTCCTCACCCGTTAATGAGCGAGGGTAAAACCGACTGTAGATGTAGATATAGTAATGTAATTTATTTCGTTACCCTCCCACAGGTTCACCTACGTCCCGCAACTACCCTTCCTAATTGTTGGTAGTAAAACTTATTGAGGATACGGTACGGAATAATTTACATTACCAAGTATCTCCCTAATTTTTAATATGGGTTGAGGATATGGTAATAGGATAATTTGTGTTACCAACTACGCTCCATAATTGTTGGTAGTGAAACAGGTTGAGGATATGGTAATAAAATTACTTGTGTTACCAAGTAGGCTCTCTAATTGTTGGTAGTAAAATAGGTTGAGGATATGGTAAAATAGAATAATTTTCGTTACCAACTACCCTCCCTACTTGTTGGTAGTAAAATTGGTTTAGGATATGGTAACAAAATGATTTACATTACCGACTAGTGAATTAGTTGTGGTTCAAACGCAATATCGTAAACTTATTACACTATGATGGTAATAGATTATTTTACATTACTACGAAGGTGACACATCTGATTTTGTTGTTACTACATTACTATCAATTATTACGATCGATTAAGCAATCTCTGGCCATGGGAGAGTGATGGCGGAGAGGTTGGTTGGATCAGGGGCGCTCGCACGGTTGGCCGGAGCGTACGCTAAGATTATCCTACGCGTAGGCTTAGTTTAGCAGACCTATATATATATATATATATATATATATATATATATATATGACAAATGTTTCCTACAAGCAGTGGTAGTTATCACCACTTGCGTTTTGTATGTTGTATGTAGTATCTATTGAAATGGAGAGTATGTACGTGTAGTATGTAGTATATAACAATGATTAGGTAGTATATATACTAATTTTTAGGTAGTATATACCATGTTTTGAGTATGCTCTTTTTTACGTACAAATATGTACGTATTTCATAAATATAACAAAAACTATGGGCCCATATACAATTTTTTCATGTAACTTGCTTTGAGATATCTTAGATATAGTATAAGAATATATTTAAAATGATAAAGTAGTATATATACTACCACATGGTAGTATATGAGACATATGGGGTAACTACCATCGGATGGTAGGATGGATTTT
>NC_041389.1:257101646-257217731 GCF_002162155.2 Triticum dicoccoides
TATTCTTCAGTTGGAAATCTTTATCTTACAATTTTCTTATTTACTTCATTAATTCAGGTTGTGACTCCGAGACTTTTTTCCCTTGTTTGTTTCCGCCTTCTGCCCCCAACTTCTGAGGATGAGGGTGGTCGTCAACTTAACTATGACCTAATGGATGCCGCTAACTCAAGTGGGAAGATCTTCATCTCACATACGGTTGGTTATTAGCAGATTTGTCGGTGATCTGGATATCTATTCATGAACCATAATCCATTGATTTCCTTTATGGTTCCTATTTCAACAGGTTCTTGCTGGCAAGTTTGTCTTGAGATTTGCGGTTGGAGCACCGCTGACAGAGGAGCAACATGTGGATGCCGCTTGGAAGCTCTTGCAAGATGAGGCCACCAAGCTCTCAGGAAGTGCGTAGGTTACTATAATGGCAATTGTTCATTGATTAAGCTGCAGTGTTCAGGCCTATTATCATGATAAGCTTTCACAGCTGCTCATACAAACAGTTTTTGAAAGAAACTTGGACAGTTGAAATACGAAACTACTATATCCATACGATCTTTCCTCGTCATGTTAAATCGAATGCTTACTGAACTTTCATTCCATGCGCCAACGGCTTGATTTGGCGTATTGGATAGGAATCATACAATCCTTGAACAAATGGAATAACAAATTGTGTGCATTATGTAAATTCCTTGGTCGTTGCGCTAGACATACGGTGAGTATCCTCAAAAAGGAGAAGCTTCGTCTTTCATCTATCATTGATGAATTAGAAGCTTTGGCAGAGGTTAGGCCTTTATCCGACCATGAAATCGAGATCAAGAGTCAATCGAATGCACAGATAGCTAGCATGCTGCGTGAAGGAGAACTCAAATGGTACCAACACTCTAACGATTCGAATACTAGATATTTCCATGGCGTCGTCAATGGCAGACACCGGAAGAAACTTATTCATTCACTTCAACAGGATGAGGGCACGATTGAGGGGCATGAGCATCTTATATCACTAATTATTATAAAAATTTGTTCGGAGCCCCAGAGGAAGGAAACTTCTCGATGGATGAATCTCGAACAGATGACATCCCTCAGGTCTTTGATGAGGGAAACAACCTTCTAACAGCACCATGCTCCGAGGAGAAAGTTAGAAAGACGATTTTCCTAATGGAGCACAACAAAGCCCCGGGTCCTGATGGTTTTCCCGCAGAGTTCTATCAGAACTTCTGGGAAGTCATCAATCTGGATCTCCTCTTGTTTAGCTATCTACATGTCGGCCAACTAGATTTGTTTCGCTTAAACTTCCGTGAGATTATTTTATTACCTAAGGTTAATTAGGTTGAAAGGATACAACAATATAGACCTATTTGCCTCCTTAATGTTAGTTTTAAAATATTCACGAAGGTTGTGACTATTAGGTTGAATTCAGTTGCTGAACATGTGGTTCGTCCTTCACAGACAACTTTTATGCAAGGTAGACACATCCTAGATGGAGTTGTTATCATTCATGAAACTCTCCATGAATTACATCGGAAAAAGTTGAATGGGGTCGTACTTAAAATAGACTTTGAAAAAGCTTATGACAAAGTCAAATGTCCCTTTCTTCTACAGATCTTTCAGAATGAAAGGATTTTCTGCAGAGTGGCGCGCAATGATTCATAGCTTCGGCTCAGGAGGCAGTGTTGCCATTAAGGTTAATGATGACCTTGGCCACTATTTTCAAACGGATAAGGGATTGCGACAATGTGACTCGATATCGCCCATGCTATTCAATATAGTGGCTGATATGCTAGCAGTCATGATTGAGCATGCCAAGGCTGATGGACAAATTGATGGGGTAGTAAATCATCTAGTTGATGGTGTCTTCTTTATACTTCAGTATGCCGACGATACGATTCTCTTCATGGATCATGACCTCGAGAAAGCGAGAAATCTGAAATTAATTTTATCAGCATTCGAGCAACTCTCAGGTCTTAAGATCAATTTTCATAAAAGTGAATTGTTTTGCTTTGGCGAGGCCCAAGACGAGGCTCACCTGTACGCCGACCTATTCGGATGCGGGTTGGGCCAGTTCTCGAACACATATTTGGGGATATCGATATATTATTGGAGACTCACAAATGCTGAATGAAAACACATCAAGGAGAGGCTGCAAAAATTGGAAAGGTAAGCTGCTGTCTCTAAGCGGAAGATTGGTCCTCATAAATTCAATACTAAGTAATATGATACTATATATGATCTCCTTCTTCCAGTTGCGAAAGGAGTTTTACATAGATTGGATTATTTCTGATCAAGATACTTTTGGCAAGGAGATAGCGAGAGAAAGAAATATCGACTAGTTAAATGGAGTGTGGTTTGTCGTCCCAGAGACCAAGGCGGGTTGGACATTCATAACCTTGAGGTTAAGAATAGGTCCCTACTCGGTAAATGGTTATTTAAATTACTGACAGAAGATGGTGTATGGCAAACCCTCCTCAGGCGGAAATATGTGGGCTCCAAGGCGGTATCCCAAGTATACTGGAAGCCCGGGGATTCTCACTTTTGGGGGGTCCAATGGCTATGGAGAAATATTTCTTCTGCTAAGGATCTTTCTGGATTAAGGATGGCTCGGAAATTAGATTCTGGGAGGGTAAGTGGCTAGGAAATGCCACTCTCCAGAAGCAATATTCGGCTCTATACAATATTGTGCGTCACAAGGGTGATACTATCACCACGGTAATGGAATCATTTTCTTCAAATGTGACATTTAGAAGGGATTTATTTGGACCCAGACTACAATCGTGAAACATACTGCCTTAGCGGTTGTCCACGATGCAATTGTCACATGGGTCCGATGCATTCCGATGGACCTACGTGGGAATGGACAGTTCTCAGTGGAGTCTATGTATAGAGCGTTAATCCAGTCTGATGTGCCAGTTGATAATAACAAGAAGATCTGGAAGATGAAGATACCGCTTAAGGATAAAATCTTCGCATGGTATCTTCGTCGCGGAGTCATTCTTACTAAAGATAACCTTATTAAGAGGAATTGGAATGGAGTCCACAATGTGTCTTTTGTCACCATGATGAGACAATAAAACATTTATTCTTCCAATGCAAATTGCTCGTTCTATATGGTCAGTCATCCAAATAGCTTCTGGCTTGTATCCTGCTTGTAGTGTTGTTAATGTGTTTGGCAACTAGCTACATGAGATTGATCACAGGTTTAGAATCCTTCTCAGGGTGGGAGCGCTTGCCGTTATTTGGTCGCTTTGACTGTGTCAAAATGATATGGTTTTTAACTATAAAAGTACTTCTCTTATGCAGGTTATCTACAGATGTATCGAGACTCTTCGTTTATGGTCCTCTCTACAATGCTGGAGAATCGAGAC
Organism: Triticum dicoccoides; assembly: GCF_002162155.2. Classification (NCBI taxonomy): domain Eukaryota; kingdom Viridiplantae; phylum Streptophyta; class Magnoliopsida; order Poales; family Poaceae; genus Triticum; species Triticum dicoccoides. Next base: position 257,105,000 of record NC_041389.1, read on the forward strand.
CTGTTTATGGAGGTGTGTACACGATTGGAGGCTACAGTGAGGGATACTTTTACCCAACATGAGTGGCAGCATGATCTTAGGATTGGGCCCCCTTCCAGTGGCGGATCCACGAATTCAAGTTAGCAGGGGTGAAAATTGAACTTAAAAAATATGAAAGCACTTGCACTCCGGAAATCAACATAACTTGAGAAATGTGAAGCTACATGCACTTCGAAAACCAGCTTATGATCCAAAGTAGTTTCAGATTATAAGACACTAAATGATGTAAGCACCAAAAAACACAAAATGCAACATCGTGTACAAGGACTACTAACATGGTCTGTACTTGCTTGAATTATTCGTTCTCTGGCTGAAAATATCGAAATGTAATTGCACCTATAACCAGTGTGCAACTGCATATCAATATATCTATCCCGCACAAGTATGCCAATAGTTTCGAACAACAGATTAGAAAAGTATTTATGCTACGTTGTCATGATACGGGACTTTCTGGCATATGGCCTCGACGTTTCCTCAAGCCATGAAAATGTACTATAATTTACTTGTCATCAATACCTGCAAATCTCTATGTCTCTGTCAACATAGCATATCATCATTAGACACTAAATCCTTCAATGGGAGCTTGCAAAATGCTTGCATTAGATCCCTCATTAGACACTATATGTTCATCACCAGGAGCATGTAAAATGTTTGCATCAAATTCTTCATTAGCAGTCTGTTCATTAGACACTTTAGGCTCAAGAACAACATGAGATTGTATGTTTGCACCGGAAACTTGATTAGATACATCAGGTTCAGTCAGTTCAGTATTGATTGGGGGAGTTATAAAATAAGCAGAAATTGGTTTCATTTTCTCATAGATCCCTACATACAAGCAGTTTTACAACACCGTCAGGTTTAACTATTGGCCAAAAATTGAACAATTGAATTAGATATAATCAGGGATATGATGTACTTGCTCGTTGTGCATGCTGCTCTTGCAAGCTGCGATTGTCCATTTGCGCAAGCTCGATGCCATGCTCATGCTGTCGCCGCTGCCTCCCACGCAGGCTACACCCAGGGTTGGATCTTCATCTTCTTGTCCTTCCATTCACTTGAAGCCCGGCGACCGGCGTCCAACAAGGGCGCGAGGAAGTGCTATGTCGGTCTGTCTAGCGGCGACTAGGTTAGGAGCGAACCAGACTGGAGGCTGGAACGAACGAATTGGGAATTTTCCTGTTCTCGATCAATATGGGAGGCGCTCGTTTGGGCCGCGAGCCTGCTATAGGGCCTGCCTTGCACTTACGTTATTGGCCCATCCAAATTGAAACGTTTTTCTTCATTTTTTACATTGCCTGCTCGTGTGTTGGGATGAACAAAACTAGACTGGGCCAACCTGGACGACTCAAACTAGGTGCACACTTTCCAGCCACCCGAGGCGGCCGCCCATACCAGCCACAATAGGTTACTAACTACTCAACTTTTCAGTATCCAAGAGAAACTCCAATGCCACAACATGTTCCTTTTGGAAAACTTGTTTGTTTAACTGCTTTGCTACTGCAACGGTTGCTCTAATCACGTTACTGGCTACTCAACTTTTTAGGATCCAAGAGAAACTCCAATGCCACAACAGGTACCTTTTGCAAAACTTGTTTGTTTAACTGTCTTGCTGTTGCAATCGGTTATAATGATGTTAATAACTACTTTTCAGCATCCAGTTGAAACTCTTTAATTCCTTGTTTGTTTAACTAGTTTGCTGTTATAACTCCCAGTTGAGATGTCTTGCTAACTTCAACTTTTCAAAATCCGTTCGGAACTTTAATGGAAAAATAGGTTAGCCCAAGATCATAGGGCGAGGTCCCCATGGACGTTGTATCATCCCACAACAGTGGCACCGGTCCAAATCGTGCATCATGAATTGCCAACTGCTGATGCTCTAGAGGCTACACTATTGGTAGAAAGAGATTCTGCTTCTGCACTTAGAGATGAAGTTGACATGTTGAGGAAGCAAACATCACAATCACAAGCAGTACTCAAGACAACCATTAAATATTTGGTGGATTTCAAAACGAAGCAAGCTGAGACTGACCGCATTGTTAAGGTCCTGAAGGAAAAAAGGAAATTAAATTCCCACTTGGTAAATCATAGGTGAAATGTTCTTCCATCGTTGAATAACCTGTGTATTGTTTGTTCATGTAATCGATCAAACCATTTGTTTTAGAGATCATGTCATAATTGTTTTTTGTTTATTTGGGTTGTAATTTTTTTTAGCACAAGTCTGTATTAATTGATAAGACTCTGAGATATTTCATTTTGATTGATGTGCCAGACCTACAAATATGCCAATCGGGTTGAATGTGCATTCATCAATAATAGTAGTATAAATGGTCCTTAAGTGGTATGCATCTGAAAGGGCCAAGATGTTGTACTAGCTTCGCTAAAAAAAGGATGCTCTTCTAGCAAAAAAAAGTACAGCGGTCTGGCTTATGTATGTTAGTTGATATTATTGATCCATATACTCTACAAGTGCTGATATGTCTGTTAGTTTTGTACATTATTGGTTGATTGACTCGGTATTCTGAATCTTGAGACATCGCTTGTGTACATATCTAAATGACAGTACAGATTATGCTGCGTGTGACACTTGAGATGGACATAAAGTGGTTTCAAATATTCGAATTTACCTTAAATTGGATTCTGGCTTCTGAATTCGAGTATCGACATTTGTAAATCATATTCATATATGACAGTGGAATACATCTTTGTCGTGGTTTTGAAGATATATAAAAACACATAGAATGATTTATAAAGATTCATATAGGAATATATAATGGATTCAAATTTAGTTGCCAGGGTAAACGTGGATTCTTATTGTCCCAAAATTTGAAAGAAGCGGCAAAATGTCCACTCCCACATCGGCTGCCCGAAGCCAGTGTTTGGGAGATGGAAATTACTATCTACCCCTTACACAGGCAATACATCGGCCCGATTTCCACTACTCTCAATAGGGGTAGGTTAGTAACTTCAACTAGACGTGAAACGACCACCTCTGAGCCCATTCCGATAGGTGGGCGCCAAACATGGGTGGCAAAACACATTTGATTCAAGCTCGTCAGAAAGACGTCTGTCTCTCCGTCCATTTCCCCATTCATACACTGTGGGCGGCAAAACAAACTTGACTTAGCCGAAATCGATGTAGGCAAATATTTTCAATAGGGCAGGTTCATAACTTCACTCAGACGTGACATAACTGCCCTACCTGTCAGCCCCGTTCATACACCGTGGGCGCCAAAACACCCTCTCCTCACCCGAAATCGCTCTGGGCAAATATCAGGTAGATGCGAGATTACCGTCCTATCCCCAACCGACGTGACGTCCAAATTTTAAACGGGGGCTATGTTTGTAACTTTCCCATATTTCAAACAATCGCGTCCCAAAAACATGGTTCCCTGTACCTCGCCCTCCATTTTCCCATTCATACACCGTTCGCGCTAGAACACCATCGCCACACCAACCTCCTCCATCCACCACCCCATCCATCGCCGCCGTCCTCCACCCCATCCATTGCCACCGTCCTCCACCATGCCGAAGCTCCTACCAAGACCACGTCGTCCACTGCTAGAGATGGACGTTTCTCATCCACGACGACAGACCAGGAGCCTTGCATCGTGTCCTCTCACTTCATCAGCGCTGTCGTCCTCTTTGCCGTGGCCGCTCACACGACCTTCTCGTCCACCGCAATGAGACTTATCCACCGATGCACCCGTCTATCATCGTGGTTCTGCGTCAACGCCACCGACAGCCATCGCACCCCCGATGCCTACATGGCGCCGCAAGAGAGGTGGTACTTCATATCTGCTCAACTTTTTGATCTCAACTAGAAAATAGATTGTAACTTGGTTACTATACTTTCTTTTTAGCTCTTAGAATTTAGTTCTTAGTTCGAAGGAAACAATGGATAGTAAATAGCATTTCTGCGGTTTGCAGCTTTAAATCTGCCATGGCACAGTCATAATAGGGTTTAATTGATCATGCTTAGGGTTTAATTGATCTTGTTGGTTCTGTGGTGGTTTCTTTAATAGAAATCGGAGGGGAAACCCTCTTTTGCTAAAAGAAATGCTTAGGGTTTCCCCCTTTTATGATCAACATACGTGCTTCATGTCATAATAGCACTGCTCCACTCATCAAGCTAAACAAGCTTAGTTGTTCAAATACGAATATGATATTATTAAAACAGAGTCGTTTAATTGGTCAACTAAATGTTCTTAATTTAGATTTGAAAATGCATGTACGCCACTCGTGTGTGTATCTACAGGGTGCCCACGGTGGGCCTCGGCCCACCCTGGGATTTTGTGTCGGCCCAAGCCTCGATTCCCCTATGTTCTGATGCGCTTCCAATCTCTACTGGCCCCCAGCCGCCTGCCTCGCTAGCGACTTGCCGTCCCCGGACGTCATGACTCTAGGAGGAGACGCCGGACTAACAGGAGGTCAGGAACCGCTCGCCCAACAACATCACCGCTGCCCTGGCGCGCCGCCGTGCCTACCTTCCCAGTCCGTTCAGGGCTCAGGCATGCAGTAGCCACTAAGCCAACCCGATTTATCCTGAGATACGTCCTACATACTCAACAGCCACTCCTCATCACCCATTCTCTAATTGATTCATTACTCATTAGGCAGGACTGTCACTAGGGTTTGTTGTGTACTGAGTGCTACCTACACTTAATGGTTCAGATGTATTTCAGTAATATTTAGTACCTGTAACATTCATAGGGTTTCAAAATTCCGGTCCTAGGAACATACACTAGTCATTTTGGATTGTTGGTCATAGTGACATTGACCCAGATTACTACTGCAGGCCAGGTTTATTAACAATTTTACTTGTATTTCTTACTCATTCGATATGATATCCAATTATTCACATCGGTTAGTTGCACACAATAAGTGCTAGACCAACTTCTTGATTCAGTTTTTGGATGGTCTCTTACTACAGTTACAATTCTGCATACTTGTCCTAGTAAGCTCACAAGTAATGATTGATTCACTACATCTATGCTTGCCTTGTCATATTTGTTGTCAATATTCTTTTAGGGTGGATCACCCTGTTTCAAAATACTGGAACCGCAGACATGAATGAATAGTTTTTCTCTGTGTGATCTCTTCCATCATGTGTGGACAACAAACACTGCTTTGTATAGAAAGAAAGTGTCATTTCCACCTTTTACATAGACTACGATCTTTTACATGGAATACAATCTGTTTACTTGCTTTGTGTCGCACTACCAGCACTCCACCCTTGAAGCTAAACATTATGCCACTCATAATTCCTTAGTTTACTTGTTCAAATACGAATTTGATATGATTCTAATGTTCCTACTTCAGTTTTGAAATGTGTGTCTGCCTGTTATAGAGACATAAGAGGTTTGTATTTCTGTGTGTGGTCTGGTCAGCACGGTTGGGGGGTGAAATTTGTGTTGGGGAACGTAGTAATTTCAAAATTTTCCTACGCACACGCAAGATCATGGTGATGGCATAGCAACGAGAGGGGAGAGTGCTATCTACGTACCCTCGTAGACAGTAAGCGGAAGCGTTAGCACAACGTGGTTGATGTAGTCGTACGTCTTCACGATCCGACCGATCAAAGCACCGAACGTACGGGGCCTCCGAGTTCAGCACACGTTCAGCTCGATGACGATCTCCGGCCTTCGATCCAGCGAAGCTCCGGAGATGAGTTTCGTCAGCACGACGGCGTGGTGACGATGATGATGTTCTATCGGCGCAGGGCTTCGCCTAAACTCCGCGACGATATGACCGAGGTGGAATATGGTGGAGGGGGGCACCGCACACGGCTAAGGAACGATTCGTAGATCAACTTGTGTGTCTATTGGGTGCCCCCCGCCCCCGTATATAAAGGAGCAAGGGGGGGAGGCCGGCCGGCCCCTTGGGCGCGCCAAGGTAGGAGGAATCCTCCTCCTAGTAGGAGTAGGACTCCTCCTTTCCTACTCCTACTAGGAGGGGGAGGGAAGGGGGAGAGGGGGAAGGAAAGGGGGGGGGCGCCCCCCTCCTAGTCCAATTCGGACCAGAGGGGGAGGGGGCGCGCGGCCCATGATGGCCGCCCCTCTCTCCTTTCCCCTAGGGCCCATGAGGCCCAATACTCTCCCGGGGGGTTCCGGTAACCCCCCCGGCACCGGTTTTCTCCGAAATCACCCGGAACACTTCCGGTGTCCGAATATAGTCGTCCAATATATCAATCTTTATGTCTCGACCATTTCGAGACTCCTCGTCATGTCCATGATCACATCCGGGACTCCGAACAAACTTCGGTACATCAAAACTTATAAACTCATAATAAAACTGTCATCATAACGTTAAGCGTGCGGACCCTACGGGTTCGAGAACTATGTAGACATGACCTAGAACCATTCTCGGTCAATAACCAATAGCGGGACCTGGATGCCCATATTGGTCCCTACATATTCTACGAAGATCTTTATCGGTCAAACCGCATAACAACATACGTTGTTCCCTTTGTCATCGGTATGTTACTTGCCCGAGATTTGATCGTCGGTATCCAATACCTAGTTCAATCTCGTTACCGGCAAGTCTCTTTACTCGTTCCGTAATACATCATCTTATAACTAACTCATTAGTTACAATGCTTGCAAGGCTTAGGTGATGAGTATTACCGAGAGGGCCCAGAGATACCTCTCCGACAATCGGAGTGACAAAACCTAATCTCGAATTATGCCAACCCAACATGTACCTTCGGAAACACCTGTAGAGCACCTTTATAATCACCCAGTTACGTTGTGACGTTTGGTAGCACACAAAGTGTTCTTCTGGTAAACGGGAGTTGCACAATCTCATAGTTGTAGGAACTTTGTATAAGTCATGAAGAAAGCAATAGCAATATACTAAACGATCAAGTGCTAGGCTAACGGAATGGGTCATGTCAATCACATCATTCTCCTAATGATGTGATCCCATTAATCAAATAACAACTCATGTCTATGGTTAGGAAACATAACCATCTTTGATTAATGAGCTAGTCAAGTAGAGGCATACTAGTGACTATATGTTTGTCTATGTATTCACACATGTATCATGTTCCCGGTTAATACAATTCTAGCATGAATAATAAACATTTATCATGATATGAGGAAATAAATAATAACTTTATTATTGCCTCTAGGGCATATTTCCTTCAGTCTCCCACTTGCACTAGAGTCAATAATCTAGATTACATAGTAATGATTCTAACACCCATGGAGTCTTGGTGCTGATCATGTTTTGCTCGTGAGAGAGGCTTAGTCAACGGGTCTGCAACATTCAGATCCGTATGTATCTTGCAAATCCCTATGTCTCCCACTTGGACTTGGTCCCGAATGGAATTGAAGCGTCTCTTGATGTGCTTGGTTCTCTTGTGAAATCTGGATTCCTTTGCCAAGGCAATTGGACCAGTATTGTCACAGAAGATCTTCATTGGTCCTGATGCACTAGGTATGACACCTAGATCGGAAATGAACTCCTTCATCCAGACTCCTTCATTTGCTGCTTCAGAAGCAGCTATGTACTCCGCTTCACATGTAGATCCCGCCACGACGCTTTGTTTAGAACTGCACCAACTTACAGCTCCACCGTTTAATAAAAACACATATCCGGTTTGCGATTTAGAATCGTCCGGATCAGTGTCAAAGCTTGCGTCGACGTAACCATTTACGACTAGCTCTTTGTCACCTCCATATACGAGAAACATATCCTTAGTCCTTTTCAGGTATTTCAGGATGTTCTTGACCGCTGTCCAGTGATCCACTCCTGGATTACTTTGGTACCTCCCTGCCAAGCTTATTGCTAAGCATACGTCAGGTCTGGTACACAACATTGCATACATGATAGAGCCTATGGCTGAAGCATAGGGAACATTTTTCATTTTCTCTCTATCTTCTGCTGTGGTCGGGCATTGAGTTTGACTCAACTTCACACCTTGTAGCACAGGCAAGAATCCTTTCTTGGCCTGATCCATTTTGAACTTTTTCAAAATTTTGTCAAGGTATGTGCTTTGTGAAAGTCCTATTAAGCGCCTTGATCTATCTCTATAGATCTTGATGCCCAATATGTAAGCAGCTTCACCGAGGTCTTTCATTGAAAAACTTTTATTCAAGTATCCCTTTATGCTATCCAGAAATTCTATATCATTTCCAATCAATAATATGTCATCTACATATAAAATTAGAAATGCTACAGAGCTCCCACTCACTTTCTTGTAAATACAGGCTTCTCCAAAAGTCTGTATAAAACCATATGCTTTGATCACACTATCAAAGCGTTTATTCCAACTCCGAGATGCTTGCACCAGTCCATAAATGGAACGCTGGAGCTTGCACACTTTGTTAGCACCTTTTGGATCAACAAAACCTTCCGGCTGCATCATATACAACTCTTCTTCTAGAAATCCATTCAAGAATGTAGTCTTGACATCCATTTGCCAAATTTCATAATCATGAAATGCAGCAATAGCTAACATGATTCGGACAGACTTAAGCATCGCTACGGGTGAGAAAGTCTCATTGTAGTCAACCCCTTGAACTTGTCGAAAACCTTTTGCAACAAGTCGAGCTTTATAGACAGTAACATTACCATCAGCGTCAGTCTTCTTCTTAAAGATCCATTTATTCTCAATGGCTTGCCGATCATCGGGCAAGTCAACCAAAGTCCATACTTTGTTTTCATACATGGATCCCATCTCAGATTTCATGGCCTCTAGCCATTTTGCGGAATCTGGGCTCATCATCGCTTCCTCATAGTTCGTAGGTTCATCATGGTCAAGTAACATGACTTCCAGAATAGGATTACCGTACCACTCTGGTGCGGATCTTACTCTGGTAGACCTACGAGGTTCAGTAGAAACTTGATCTAAAGTCTCATGATCATTATCATTAGCTTCCTCACTAATTGGTGTAGTTGTCACAGGAACTGGTTCTCATGATGAACTACTTTCCAATAAGGGAGTAGATACAGCTATCTCATCAAGTTCTACTTTCCTCCCACTCACTTCTTTCGAGAGAAACTCCTTCTCTAGAAAGGATCCATTCTTAGCAACGAATGTCTTGCCTTCGGATCTGTGATAGAAGGTGTACCCAACAGTTTCTTTTGGGTATCCTATGAAGACACATTTCTCCGATTTAGGTTTGAGCTTATCTGGTTGAAGTTTCTTCACATAAGCATTGCAGCCCCAAACTTTAAGAAACGACAACTTTAGTTTCTTGCCAAACCACAGTTCATAAGGTATCGTCTCAACGGATTTTGATGGTGCCCTATTTAACGTGAATGCGGCCGTCTCTAAAGCATAACCCCAAAATGATAGCGGTAAATCAGTAAGAGACATCATAGATCGCACCATATCAAGTAAAGTACGATTACGACGTTCGGACACACCATTTCTTTGTGGTGTTCCAGGTGGCGTGAGTTGCGAAACTATTCCACATTGTTTCAAGTGTAGGCCAAACTCGTAACTCAAATATTCACCTCCACGATCAGATCGTAGAAACTTTATTTTCTTGTTACGATGATTTTCCACTTCACTCTGAAATTCTTTGAACTTTTCAAATGTTTCAGACTTGTGTTTCATCAAGTAGATATACCCATATCTGCTCAAATCATCTGTGAAGGTGAGAAAATAATGATACCCGCCGCGAGCCTCAACATTCATTGGACCACAAACATCAGTATGTATGATTTCCAACAAATCAGTTGCTCGCTCCATAGTTCCGGAGAACGGCGTTTTAGTCATCTTGCCCATAAGGCACGGTTCACAAGTACCAAGTGATTCATAATCAAGTGATTCCAAAAGCCCATCAGTATGGAGTTTCTTCATGCGCTTCACAATGATATGACCCAAACGGCAGTGCCATAAATAAGTTGCACTATCGTTATCAACTCTGCATCTTTTGGTTTCAACACTATGAATATGTGTATCACTACTATCGAGATTTAATAAAAATAGACCACTCTTCAAGGGTGCATGACCATAAAAGATATTACTCATATAAATAGAACAACCATTATTCTTTGATTTAAATGAATAACCGTCTCGCATCAAACAAGATCCAGATATAATGTTCATGCTCAACGCTGGCACCAAATAACAATTATTCAGGTCTAAAACTAATCCCGAAGGTAGATGTAGAGGTAGCGTGCCGACCGCGATCACATCGACTTTGGAACCGTTTCCCACGCGCATCGTCACCTCGTCCTTGGCCAGTGCTCGCTTATTCCGTAGTCCCTGTTTCGAGTTGCAAATATTAGCAACAGAACCAGTATCAAATACCCAGGTGCTACTATGAGCTCTAGTTAGGTACACATCAATAACATGTATATCACATATACCTTTGTTTACTTTGCCATCCTTCTTATCCGCCAAATACTTGGGGCAGTTCCGCTTCCAGTGACCAGTCTGCTTGCAGTAGAAGAACTCAGTTTCAGGCTTAGGTCTAGACTTGGGTTTCTTCTCTTGAGCAGCAACTTGCTTGCTGTTCTTCTTGAAGTTCCCCTTCTTCTTCCCTTTGCCCTTTTTCTTGAAACTAGTGGTCTTGTTGACCATCAACACTTGATGCTCCTTCTTGATTTCTACCTCCGCAGCTTTTAGCATTGCGAAGAGCTCGGGAATAGTCTTGTTCATCCCTTGCATATTATAGTTCATCACAAAGCTCTTGTAGCTTGGTGGCAGTGATTGGAGAATTCTGTCAATGACACTATCATCCGGAAGATTAACTCCCAGTTGAATCAAGTGATTATTATACCCAGACATTTTGAGTATATGCTCACTGACAGAACTATTCTCTTCCATCTTGCAGCTGTAGAACTTATTGGAGACTTCATATCTCTCAATCCGGGCATTTGCTTGAAATATTAACTTCAACTCCTGGAACATCTCATATGCTCCATGACGTTCAAAACATCGTTGAAGGCCCGGTTCTAAGCCGTAAAGCATGGCACACTAAACTATAGAGTAGTCATCAGCTTTGCTCTGCCAGACATTCTTAACGTCGTCAGTTGCATCAGCAGCAGGCCTGGCACCCAGCGGTGCTTCCAGGACGTAACTTTTCTGTGCAGCAATGAGGATAATCCTCAGGTTATGGACCCAGTCCGTGTAATTGCTACCATCGTCTTTCAACTTTGCTTTCTCAAGGAACGCATTAAAATTCAACGGAACAACAGCACGAGCCATCTATCTACAAACAAACATAGACAAGCAAAATACTATCAGGTACTAAGTTCATGATAAATTTAAGTTCAATTAATCATATTACTTAAGAACTCCCACTTAGACAGACATCTCTCTAGTCATCTAAGTGATTACGTGATCCAAATCAACTAAACCATGACCGATCATCACGTGAGATGGTGTAGTTTTCAATAGTGAACATCACTATGTTGATCATATCTACTATATGATTCACGCTCGACCTTTCGGTCTCCGTGTTCCGAGGCCATATCTGCATATGCTAGGCTCGTCAAGTTTAACCTGAGTATTTCGCGTGTGCAAAACTGGCTTGCACCCGTTGTAGATGGACGTAGAGCTTATCACACCCGATCATCACGTGGTGTCTGGGCACGACGAACTTTGGCAACGGTGCATACTCAGGGAGAACACTTCTTGACAATTTTTAGTGAGAGATCATCTTAAAATGCTACCGTCAATCAAAGCAACATAAGATGCATAAAGGATAAACATCACATGCAATCAATATAAGTGATATGATATGGCCATCATCATCTTGTGCTTGTGATCTCCATTTCCGAAGCACCGCCGTGATCACCATCGTCACCGGCGCGACACCTTGATCTCCATCGTAGCATCGTTATCGTTTACGCCATCTATTGCTTCTATGACTATCGCTACCGCTTAGTGATAAAGTAAAGTAATTACAGGGCGTTTGCATTTCATACAATAAAGCGACAATCATATGGCTCCTGCCAGTTGCCGATAACTTCGGTCAGAAAACATGATAATCTCATACAATAAAATATAGCATCACGTCTTGACCATATCACATCACAACATGCCCTGCAAAAACAAGTTAGACATCCTCTACTTTGTTGTTGCAAGTTTTACGTGGCTGCTACGGGCTGAGAAAGAACCGTTCTTACCTACGCATCAAAACCACAACGATTGTTCGTCAAGTTGGTGCTGTTTTAACCTTCGCAAGGACCGGGCGTAGCCACACTCGATTCAACTAAAGTGAGAGAGACAGACACCCGCCAGCCACCTTTGAGCACGAGTGCTCGTAACGGTGAAACCAGTCTCGCGTAAGCGTACACGTAATGTCGGTCCGGGCCGCTTCAGCTCACAATACCGCCGAACCAAAGTATGACATGCTGGTAAGCAGTATGACTTGTATCGCCCACAACTCACTTGTGTTCTACTCGTGCATATAACATCAACGCATAAAACCTAGGCTCTGATGCCACTGTTGGGGAACGTAGTAATTTCAAAATTTTCCTACGCACACGCAAGATCATGGTGATGGCATAGCAACGAGAGGGGAGAGTGCTATCTATGTACCCTCGTAGACTGTAAGCGGAAGCGTTAGCACAACGCGGTTGATGTAGTCGTACGTCTTCACGATCCGACCGATCCAAGCACCGAACATACGGGGCCTCCGAGTTCAGCACACGTTCAGCTCGATGACGATCTCCGGCCTTCGATCCAGCGAAGCTCCGGAGATGAGTTTCGTCAGCACGACGGCGTGGTGACGATGATGATGTTCTACCGGCGCAGGGCTTCGCCTAAACTCCGCGACGATATGACCGAGGTGGAATATGGTGGAGGGGGGCACCGCACACGGCTAAGGAACGATTCGTAGATCAACTTGTGTGTCTATTGGGTGCCCCCCGCCCCCGTATATAAAGGAGCAAGGGGGGAAGGCCGGCCGGCCCCTTGGGCGCGCCAAGGGAGGAGGAATCCTCCTCCTAGTAGGAGTAGGACTCCTCCTTTCCTACTCCTACTAGGAGGGGAAGGGAAGGGGGAGAGGGGGAAGGAAAGGGGGGGGGGGCGCCCCCCCTCCTAGTCCAATTCGGACCAGAGGGGGAGGGGGCGCGCGGCCCATGCTGGCCGCCCCTCTCTCCTTTCCCCTAGGGCCCATGAGGCCCAATACTCTCCCGGGGGGTTCCGGTAACCCCCCCGGCACTCCGGTTTTCTCCGAAATCACCCGGAACACTTCCGGTGTCCGAATATAGTCGTCCAATATATCAATCTTTATGTCTTGACCATTTCGAGACTCCTCGTCATGTCCATGATCACATCCGGGACTCCGAACAAACTTCGGTACATCAAAACTTATAAACTCATAATAAAACTGTCATCATAACGTTAAGCGTGCGGACCCTACGGGTTCGAGAACTATGTAGACATGACCTAGAACCATTCTCGGTCAATAACCAATAGCAAGACCTGGATGCCCATATTGGTCCCTACATATTCTACGAAGATCTTTATCGGTCAAACCGCATAACAACATACGTTGTTCCCTTTGTCATCGGTATGTTACTTGCCCGAGATTTGATCGTCGGTATCCAATACCTAGTTCAATCTCGTTACCGGCAAGTCTCTTTACTCGTTCCGTAATACATCATCTTATAACTAACTCATTAGTTACAATGCTTGCAAGGCTTAGGTGATGAGTATTACCGAGAGGGCCCAGAGATACCTCTCCGACAATCGGAGTGACAAAACCTAATCTCGAATTATGCCAACCCAACATGTACCTTCGGAAACACCTGTAGAGCACCTTTATAATCACCCAGTTACGTTGTGACGTTTGGTAGCACACAAAGTGTTCTTCCGGTAAACGGGAGTTGCACAATCTCATAGTTGTAGGAACTTTGTATAAGTCATGAAGAAAGCAATAGCAATATACTAAACGATCAAGTGCTAGGCTAACGGAATGGGTCATGTCAATCACATCATTCTCCTAATGATGTGATCCCATTAATCAAATGACAACACATGTCTATGGTTAGGAAACATAACCATCTTTGATTAATGAGCTAGTCAAGTAGAGGCATACTAGTGACTATATGTTTGTCTATGTATTCACACATGTATCATGTTCCCGGTTAATACAACTCTAGCATGAATAATAAACATTTATCATGATATGAGAAAATAAATAATAACTTTATTATTGCCTCTAGGGCATATTTCCTTCACTTTGCATATGCAGGGGTTTATAGGCGGACACTCTTCGAGTTGAATCCGCAATGCATTCCATAGATAATCTGACTAATTTTTATGTTTTCATGAATCTTAGATACTAAACAACATCATAATGATTATGAGCTTGCGCGCATGAAAAGAATAAAGCAGAACAATGCATGGTTGCCAAACTTGGCATTAAGGGACTAAAATCAAGTCTGGATGCAATGCAATTTAAATGCTCTCCACCTACAGATTCATGCTCATATTATGATCCTAACAGTGATTCTGAGCTAGAGGGAGACCTAAGTCAATGTAGCTCCCTAGTGGAGGAGTCATAAGAAGATGCCCTATCCTATTCACCCATCAAGGTGCTTGCTCTAACATTCCAAGGTTATATTGGTCACACATATCTTGCAACTGATGCTTTGCATTGCTTCTACTTTGTTGCACTGCCATTAGCTTAGTTTACACTTTGTATATGTGAATACACCCTGCCTATCCATTTTCAGTATATATTCCATCTGTCATCATACCATATTTATCTATTCAAGTGATGTTCATGTGTATCAGGTGTTCAAAAGGAAGAGGGCGATTGCTGATCGCAGAGGGGCTCGAACAAAGTATTTGGAAAAGGTAGTGACACCTGATAAATCAAATAGCCCATTATGTGTAGTTGCAATATCACCAGACCTAGAAAACACGGCCACAACTCTAGCAGACTCTAGCCCTACTACACTGGCCATCTCTGATGCCCCAACTTAGTGGACCCCAACTGCCGCAAATAGTATGATGATGCCAGTTGACATAGCACCACCTCTACGACACAAAACCCCCATTCCAGCAAAGAGTACACCAAATCCAGTTGCCAAATCCCTTTTCGAACGAGAGAGAGCCCCAATTGCAGCAAATAGGACTCCTGTTCCACTTCTTCCCAGTTTATAAGACGGAGCTTATATTGTTGTCAGGAACTTTGTGCGCATCTTTCCTTCATGGAAAGATTATACGACGGACAAAGAACAATTTCCAATATTCCTCCGCAACTTATGCGTAAGTAATGTACTAATGTTATTCATGGTAATTACTCCATATGTTTCTGCTAACAAAAGACACGGAATTTCATTCTTTTAAATAGGCAAGGACCAAACTAGATTGTCAAGACGAGCAAGGGTTGGTTGTGCTTTTCAAGCACTCGTTGATGAAGTATCGTTCCTACCTGTGGCAAGCGCACTTCGATGGCAAGCCTCTAAACAAAATTTTTGTAAAGTCTCTGGTGCTACATTTATCAGACAGTGACTGGATAATCTTGTTACATATTGGTCTCGTCTGCAGCATAAGGTACTGTCTATGATATCACATCACAATTTGAACTACATTTCTGCATGTTCCTTAACGTCTCACTTGTACGAAAACTGTTTGCAGAAGAACATTCATTCTCAAGGGACCACATAATCTCGCAACTATACCGCACACTGCATTGCTCTTGTGAGTACCTCTTGCCCTGTATGACCATACTTACTTTCATAGCGGGTTGATTATGTAGCATCACTGTAGATGTTAGCCTCGTTATCGTCCATTTGGTGGACATTATAAGATTCGTATGGACTCTTACATAAATTTAGAATCAACCCAATGCTTTTGAAGAGGTTTAGCTCTGTAGTCCTCTTGTAAGGACTGAACGTCGTCTATCATTGTACTTACATTAACAACTACTCCCTCCGTCCCATAATATAAGAACGTTTTGTACAGTACACCAGTGTTCAAAACGCTTATATTACTGGAAGAGCGATTGGTTAATTGTGTAGCATTCTGCATCTTATCTCCCTCGCCCACCATTTATTAAAAAAAATATCATATCTATATTTAATCTTACGATAAATTTGAATACACAGACAATGCCAGTGCAGAAGTGTAGCCCATTGCTCTTGTCAGTACATTTTGTCCTGTAACGCTTGTACTTCCAGGGATTGGTAGTTGATTATGTAGCATCAATTTGCATCTTATCTTCATTATCCTCTATCCCTTCCAGTATTATCATATCTATAATTACTCTCTACAAAATGTAGAGTACATGCAATGCTTATGAAGAAGATTATGTGCTGAAATTCTTGAGTTATCCTTCCCTTGACATGGAGAAGGGCATTATAAAGCCGGTGTTAACTGTTAAGGTAAGTCAGTCCTTCTAAAGCCTTTATCCTCAACTAATGTTTAATTTGCTCATACTCCCTATCTTTAACTGCTGTTTAGTTTGCTGTTTCTATCAAAATGCATGTTCGCAACAACTGCAAGTTCCAAGTTTTACTTGTAAAACCAAATTCCTTATTCATACCATGCACATTACTCGATACTCCATATATGTATGCTTTTTTTGTGGATCTATAATCCAGTGTGTGATGAAGCAGCCCACGTTTGCACCTTGTCATCTCCTGTTTTATCTTACTGATGTGGTTTATGATATGAACAACATGCCATGCACATTAATCAAAATTGCCATGCACATTAACCAAAATAGATACAATGATTGTCTTTGCCCTTCATCTATGCTTGTTATGTTGACATGGTAATCCAGTAGTGTGGTGAAGCTCCCCGCATTATGAACAATGCCAAATTATGCTATTGATATTTTGAACTTACTCTTTATTTTCTAATTTGAAATTGGATGGAACTAACAACATAATTATCATCTTTGTTTATACATGTGCAAAACCTATCATCTCTCTGCTTGTTTCAGGGTCAGATGCCTGATGGCATGCACAAGTCTGTTAAAGGCCGTGAGACAAACCCAACATATATTGCAGCAAAGAAGGCAAAACATCTGGAAGATAGCGAGACAACCCCAAAGTCTTGTCTTGATGTAGTGTTCAAGTTACTTGAGACTAGCAGTCAGACAAACTCACAGAATTCGTTGTCTGAATCAGTTCAACTTCTTCAATCCCAAGTCCTAGTAGAAAGGCATTCTGCAACTCAACTTTGACTTGAAGTCCTATCTCTAAGAAAGATTGCGGAAAACACTAATGAGAACCTCATTGCTAAACAACTACACCTGGAAGCTATGTCCGACATGCTAGGCCGGTCTCACAGCCTTGCTTAGCAGCTTGCGCAGCTGTTCCCGCACAAGGCTAACCTTTCTTCAAGTGTCTTGGAAGTGGTCTTGGTTCAGTATTATTTTGCTATGCTACAATGGCGCCCAGTTTTTTTAATCTGCTTCTTCGTTGTGCTTTATGATCACTGGTGGCAAACTTCGATGCCCAGTGGATGTAATATACCATAAATCCTTCATTATATAGTGTAGGTTTATTCTACGTTACTATGTTGTAGTTTCTTTATTGTATAGAGTAGGTTTGTGCTGAATTCCTTCCAGTTACTACCATCATTCGCTATCTGAAAATAAATGAAGAAAATCTGATGTAGTCGACCGGGCCGAAACATTCACCTCTAACTGGCCTACTTTTTAGCGGGCCACAATTGGGCTGGCCTGCAACTTTCTTAGGCTTGGAAGGCCATTGGGGCCTTCACACTTTGCGCCAGGCCCACAACTTACATGGGCTACATTCGGCCCAAAGTTTAGTTGGGCCTTTAGTGGACCCAACGCTTAGTTGGGCCCATGTAGCTTTGGGCCATTAACAGGCTGGATATTGTACTGGCCTGTTATGGCCCAGAAGTGACCATGTGCCTTTAGCAGGCCGAAATGCATGTTGGGACTCAATTTTCACTAGTCGTCGACGGGCCTTCAGCAGGCTGAAATGTAGACTGGGCCTTTTTTGGCCCAGTTATATGACGGGCCATTACCAGGCCGAAACATATCTCGAGCCTTAGTTGGCCCACTGATATCATGGGCCTTTAACAGGCTGAAAGCGTTGTAGAGGCATCAACGGGCCGAATTATACGAAAGGCCCTTAACAGGCCCAAAATCACGTTGGGCTGAATTGTTGCCACCTTTATCACGGGCCGTTAGAGGGCTGGATGTCACATCGGACCATATATGGCCCATGGGCAGCACGGGCCATTCCTAGTCCGAAAGACACACCGGGCTGAAATGGGCCCATGTCTACATCGGGCCTCTAACAGACCGTAATGTCACTGGGCCGTAATTGGGCCCAAATATTCGACGAACAATTAATGGGCCAGTTCTGGCTTCAGGCCGTAAATGGGCCATGTTTAAATAGGCCGTTATTGGGCTGGCCCACCAGTACCTGAGTAAATACTATGGGCCTTTGACTGGGCCGGCCTTTCTAACCTATATGGGCCTTGGTTCGGCCCTACCACGTGTCGACGTATCATAGGCATGTCTCCTCCATTGGACGGATGACATCTGGCCCACCTAGGAGCCGACACGTGTTTCCTCCAGCCAATGATGATTTTACACGTGGAAAATCCCCATTGGTACGGGCTGTTAACGGGTTATCGGATCCAAACTGGAACCCGATAGCTTAACAGCGACCCGTTACGGTGGATGCCACATGTCGAGCACCTCCACATGCCGGTTTTTGATATTACAAAACATAACCATCTCATACAACAACGTATATCACATCATGTCTTGACCGTATCACATCACAACATGCCCTGCAAAAACAAGTTAGACGTCCTCTACTTTGTTGTTGCAAGCTTTACGTGGCTGCTATAGGCTTCTAGCAAGAACCATTCTTAACACGCAAAAACCACAACAGTGATTTATCAGTTTGTTGTTTTAACCTTCTTCAAGGACCAGCCATAGTCAAGTTCGATTCAACTAAAGTAGGAGAAACAGACACCCGCCAGCCACCTTTATGCAAAACAAGTTGCATGTCAGTCGGTAGAACCGATCTCATGTGTGTGGACATGTATGGTTTGATGGAAATATGCCCTAGAGGCAATAATAAAATGGTTATTATTATATTCCCTTAATCATGATAAAGTTTTATTATTCACGCTAGAATTGTATTGACCGGAAACTTATATACATGTGTGGATACATAAACAAATACTGTGTCCCTAGTGAGCCTCTACTAGACTAGCCCGTTGATCAAATATGGTTAATGTTTCCTAACCATAGACATGAGTTGTCATTTGATAACGGGATCACATCATTAGGAGAATGATGTGATGGACAAGACCCAACCGTTAGCATAGCATATGATCGTTCAGTTTACTGCTACTGCTTTCTTAATGTCAAATACATGTTCCTTCGATCATGAGATCATGCAACTCCCAGGTACCAGAGAAATACCTTGTGTGCTATCAAACATCACAATGTAGTTGGGTGATCATAAATATGCTCTATAGGTATCTTCGAAGGTGTCTATTGAGTTGGTGTGAATCAAGATTGGGATTTGTCATTCTGTGTATTGGAGAGGTATCTCTGGGCCCTCTCGGTAATATACATCACAAGAAGCTTGCAAGCAAAGTGACTAAGGAGTTAGTTGCAAGATGATGTATTACGGAATGAGTAAAGAGACTTGGTGGTAACGAGATTGAACTAGGTATAGAGATACCAATGATTGAATCTCGGCAAGTAACATACCGACATACAAAGGGAATTACGTATGTTGTCATAAAGGTTCAACCGATAAAAGATATTCATGGAATATGTAGGAATCAATATGGGCATCCAGGTCCCGCTATTGGTTATTGACCGGAGAGGTGTCTCGGTCATGACTACATAATTACCAAACCCGTAGGGCCGCACGATTAACGTTCGTTGACACCAGAGTAGTATTGGGATATTTGATGAGTGGTAACCAAATGTTCTTCGGAGTCCCGGATGAGATCCTGGACATCCACAAGTGGGTTCACCACGAGGGGTACGGAAGTCCACAAGTGGGTTCACCGCGGCCCAAGGGCTAGCATGGGCTGCGGTGAGGTGCCCTGGCCTTACTGGGCTAGGCGCACCAAGTCCTCAAAAGCCCATGTGGCTAGGGAAGGCAAAAAAAGGATGGAGTCCTAGTAGGAATAGGATTGGACTTGGAGTCCAAGTCCTCTCCCCCTTAGCTGCACCCTAGGGCTTGGAGGGACTGTTTCCCACGCCCCTCCACCTATATATAGAGGGGAGGGGCACCCCAAGAGGACACACCAAGCCCTTGGCACCCCACTCTCTCCCGTTACTCTGTAGTTTGACGCTTAGCGAAGCGCTGTCGGTGTTCCACCACCACCATCACCACCACGCCGTCGTGTTGGTTGTGATCCCATCTACTTCTCCTCTCCCGCTTGCTGGATCAAGAAGGAGGATACATCATCGAGCCGCACGTGTGCTAAACTCGGAGGTGCCGTCTGTTCGGCACTAGATCGGTTGGATCATGATCGGATCCCGAAGAGTACGACTACATCAACCGCGTGATAAATGCTTCCGCTTAGCGATCTACAAGGGTATGTAGATGCTCTCCCCCTATCGTAGCTATGCATCTCCATGGATAGATCTTGCGTGTGCATATAATTTTTTTCATTTTCCATGCAACGTTCCCCAACAATGCTATCAGAGCCAGGTCTATGCATAGATGATATGCACGAGTAGAACACAAAAAAGTTGTGGGTGAATGTCGGTGGAAAACAACACCTATGGGATCACTGGAATCCCTACTATAGTCGGCGGGCGCGAGGTTGTGGAAAGAGCGGGTCTAGGAGTCAGCACAAAGATCATTTACCCAGGTTCAGGCCGCGAGGATGTGTAATACCCTAGTCCTGCTTTGATGTATATTTGAGTGTTCTTGAGTTCTTGAACTAGTTACGGTATGTCACTTGTTCAAAGGATCCGAATCCTTCCTTAGTATGCCTCGGGCCTCCTTTTATAGTTCAAAGGGGACACCACAGTGGCACACATGAGGTGGAAAGTATATACAGTGTACAAGCTTATCGCCTGACATCACAGGACAAAACACATTAAATGCGCTACTTAGGTGTCCTCTTGCTTTATCAGGGACGGCAACAAAGCCCGTCCCGTCCGTCGCCACTTCGCCTTGCTTCGACACACGTCCAGGCCAACGAGGCGTGCAGCACCATGTAAGCTAGCAGGCTGCTGAGATGGTGTGGTGGCAGGGTCTTCACGAAGATCCACGCAGGTGCTTGACTGGTTGGCTTAGGAGCCACGTACTGCCACGTGGGTACTTGCTTAGTTGGTAGGTCGGTCGCTGAGCTGGGTCGGCGACGGGGCGGCAAAGCCTTGTTGTGGTCTTGCTAATATTCCCGGCAAGGGTCTTGCCGGGGCCTTGCGAGCGCCCTCGGCAAGAGTCTTGCCAGGGCCTCGTGTGTATCTTCGACAGGAGCATTGCCGGGGCCTCGTGGGCATCCTCGGCAAGGAGCCTTGCTGTTGTTTTGTCTTCTGGTTCCTATCTAGGCCTCGCAGGCCCTTTGTCTCCACAAAGATCTGCATGCCAATATGCAGCCCCCCTTCCCGAGCTTTGGTTCTAATGTTGTCGATGGTGTCGGAACTCTCAGGCTCAAGGGTGGTGGCCTTGCTGGCGTTGGGTAAGTTGCCCCGACAAGGCTCTTGCCGGGGCTGCGTAGGCCGCCCCAGCAAGGGTCTTGCCGGGGGAAGCCCATCTTGTCGCTTTACCTTTTGCGCCCCTGGTTTGAGTGCCGCTTCGATAGTCTTGTACTTTTGCTTCCTTCCTCTGCCCCTCTAAGCATGGCCACAGGTGCGGCTCTGACTGCCCGTGCACAAGTAAAGGGGTACAAAGAGGGCCCCTGCTTTTGTACACCGACAGAAGCCCCTGGGCCTGGGCCACACAAGCGCGATGCGTTGTTGGGCTAGGCCCAGAACGGTGCACGAGCATGCGCGACAGAGTTTTACCGCAGTAATTCCATCGCCAGTTGCGCTTCCCCATGACCCGCGTCGAATACATGACGTGGAGGTTGTGCGTGGGGTGACCGCAACATGCTTGCATCACCCCGTGGTTAATAGTAAAGAGGCGGTCCGCGTCCTCCCCATAAAAACAGAGGAAGCCATAGGGGCGCGGCTCATTTACTAAGTGGACTCGGGTCGTGGCCATTATGGCACCCGCACCCCACGATCACGGGGCATGAAACGACTGTTCCACTTGCCATCTGAATCCTGGCTCACCCGCCACATGTCCTCCATGCCTCGGGGAGGGCAGGCGGTGGACACAGAGGGTACGGGCTTTAATGGCGGGGCGGGGGGCCGACCGCCGCCGATTGGAGCAGCGGGTCGGTCCTGTCTCCTTGCGCCCCGGCGGCTGGATTGGTTGATTGGGGCGGTCGCCTTCAAGCTCGCTCGGCCCCATCTCCCTATAAAAGGGGAGAGGGACAGCGCCTTCCCGCATCCGTCTTCTCCCAGTCTGGTCTCATTCCTTCCCTTGTCATGGCAAGAGGGCGCGGTCGTGGCCGTCCCTCTGTGGAGGTGACTAGGTCTTCCTCTCGCCAGAGAGCCGTGGTGGTTGAGGAAGAGCCGGGCGCCCAAGGTGAAGGCCACGTTTGAGGTGGAGGCACCGGAACGGGCCGCGGTCGGCAAAGCGGTCGAGGAAGAGGTGGGCGCAGAAGGGGGACACCCGCGTCGCCACCGTCTTCGTCGCCATCTCCTCCACCAGCTCCTCCTGCTTCGTCGAGCGGCCATGTCGGGGACACAGCACTGGAGTTCATCCTGCAGTTGCGCGAGCCGCCGCGCAGCCGCCTTTGTATTCCCAAGGCGTTTGCGAGGGTGCTGGAGATTGACCAGCCACCGAGATTGAGGCTTCACATGAAGGGGTGTTGCAATGGCGACATGTGTGTGAACACAAGGTTCCCTGTCCCTCACGTGATGCTTCTCCGTCAGGGTTGGAAAACTTCGCACACGCCCACTGCTTGATGAAGGGGCACGTTCTCCACTTCAAATTAGTGGAGAGCGATTTGCTCTCCGTCAAGGTCTTTGGGCGCTCGGGAATCAGGTTAGGGTGCTGGACGGAGAGCTCGGCCAACGACAAAAGCTCCTCCTCTAGCGATAGTGACAAGGAGGACATCAGTGGGGAAGACGACGAGGACGGGTCCGACTAGGCGTCGGACACACTGTCCTCGGGCGATGTCGGCAGCACCATCATCTGCACCTGGTCTTTCCCCCGGCACAATGATTTTCCGGGGGCGGGGCCAGCTCCTTGAACTTCTCGGGGTCGCCTCCTTGGGTGGCTGGCATGGGAAGGCCAGAGAAGGCGAAGAATGCGGGTGGCGGGCCGTCAAGTCGGAGTACGATGGCACCGATGCCTTCATCTCGTATTGCCGTCCCGCTGCCTCATCTTTCGGCTCTTCTCCTAGCACCATCATCACCAGCCCCGTTTCGAACGGTCACCAGGATGTTCTCTTGGTGTCTTCTGCTGCTCGTACCTCGCCTAGGCACTCCTTTTGCCCTCCTGCCATCTTGTTCCATTTGCTGGGGAGAGGGACAAGAAAGGGATTACGGGCATCTTATCTCTTTTTAGTTTTTAAGCCTACAGGCACTTGTCAGATTTAAACCTTATAATCCCCTTGCTCATGTTTACATTTCGTATGAACTGTACCTGTATGGGACGTGTTAATGAAAAAAGGGTGCTTGTCGGGTTCTTGTGCGTGAGCGAAGCCCATGCCAAGGAATGAATCCTTGTTATTTTTAAGATAAACATTGTCGCCCGGCAACAGGCCTTGCTGTCCCCTTACTTCATTCGACCATACTCATGCTTTTGGCGGAGGCAGGGGCGAAGTAGGGTTAGGCCCTTCATTTGCTTCCTTGTCACCGCGACTACAACCAAGTTCCGACCCAGGGAATAGTTCTTAGGTACAGGAAAAGGGGAGCACGGTGGCCTAGGAATAAAATGAGGTTTCATACGTCCCAATTCCATATGGAAATGCACAACAAGGGATAAAGAACTTATCTGAATATGCAGCCCCCAGCAACCTTGGCTTGCCACGGTTGGACCCTTGTGTCTGCAGCCCCCGACAACCTTGGCTTGTCGGGACCGGAGCGCCGGCTTGTTCTCTTTCTTCCAAATAGCTCAACAGAAATGTCCATGTACCCTGCGAACCAAAGAGGACAAAAAGGAACAGAGAGACGCACACTCGACCTCTATGCTGGGGGTTAGTCACCGCTAAGCATTATCAACCCTAACCAAGGGAGAGACTCAACCTAGCATGCATGCTATAACTTAGGGCGCCAGTGCTTCATTTATTTATGCTCAGGGTCTGCGCCTGGCTTTGTACAGAGGGTTACATGCCTTGCCGGCAAGGCTTGTACAAAAGGTGGTCTGCCAGGGGGCCCGACAACCGCGCCTTATGGGTAAAACTTGCGAAGATGTTCGATGTTCCAGGAGTTGCTCACTTGAATGGTATCTTCGGTCTCCAGGCGGACTGCGCCGGGCTTGGTGACTCGTATTACCCGATAAGGGCCTTCCTACTTTGGCATCAACTTGTTGGAGTTCTTGGCTGATTGAATGCGCCGGAGAACAAGGTCGACTTCCTCAAAGCTTCGGGCATGAACCTTGCAGCTATGGTAGCGGTGCAAGGCTTGCTGGTAGCGCGCTGCTCTCACAGCCGCCCGAGGACGATCTTCCTCGACGAGTGTTGCGTCATCTTGACGCAATCACTCTTGCTCAAGCTCGTCATAAGCGAGCACTCGAGGTGACCCGTATGTGAGTTCCGTTGGGAGAACTGCGTCTGCCCCGTATACCAGGGCAAAGGGTGTCTGGCCGGTGGCTCAATTTGGCGTCGTTCTGATCGACCAAAGAACTGTCGGCAACTCATCAATCCAGCGCCTTCCGCTCTTGTGCAGCCTGTCAAAAGTCTTTGTCCTCAGGCCTCGCAGTACTTCAACATTTGCCCTCTCCGCCTGGCCGTTGCTCCGTGGGTGCGCCACGAAAGTGAAACAGACCTTGCTTCCAAGGTCTTGGTTGTATTGCATGAAGGCGCGGCTTGTGAACTGCATGCCGTTGTCGGTGATGACTCTGTTTGGCACACCAAAATGGTAGACTAGCCCCTTGAAGAATTTGACGGCTGACTACGCTGCCACCTTCCTCACTGCTTCCACCTTCGGCCACTTTGTGAACTTGTCGATTGCAACATACAAGTACTCAAAGCCCCCGACAGCGCGGGGGAAAGGGCCCAGTATGTCGAGCCCCTAGACTGAAAATGGCCAGGAAAGAGGGATTGTTTGAAGGGCTTGAGCTAGCTAATGAAACTTCTTTGAATGGAACTGACACGCTTCACACTTGGTTACTAGTGCTATTGCATCCTGGAGGGCAGTGGGCCAGAAGTAACCTTGCCGGAAGGCCTTGCTGGCAAGGGCCCTCGACCCTATGTGGGAGCCACATATGCCTCCATGTATCTCTGCCAACAGCTCCAGTCCTTCCTCCCGGGGAATGCACTTCAATTTCACTCTGTTTGGTCTTTTTCTGTACAGAACATTGTCAACAAACTGATACATGGTAGGCCGACGGGCTACTTTCTCCGCTTCTTCCTGCTCCTCAGGAAGCTCCCCTGTTTGGAGGAATCGAACGGTATGCTGTGCCCGTGCCGGAGCCTGGGGCTCGACAGTAAGGACTAAGGGCATTTCCTCTGCCGTGCGAGCGGCTGTCTCTACGGCCAGGGCTTGACACCCCTGTCAGAGTCGGTTGCCCCATGGCAGGCTTAGTGTCCACGACAACATCTTTGCCAGCGGCTCCTGGGAGCTCGGTGGGAAAGTACTTGCCGGGGCCTGATTTCCTCCGCTTGTTCTGCTCTGTTGATGGTTCAACGGATGGTTGAGTTCACCAAAGCACAAAAGTACCTGGTTCCATAGGTAGTTTGAAGGCAGCGCGCTTCGACAGGTAGTCGGCGATGTCGTTCTCCACTCGGGGGACATGCTCCGCCTGTATACCGTAAAAATGCTCCTCCAGCTTCCTCACCTCATCTACGTAGGCCTCCATCAACGGGCTTTGATAATCCTTGTTGAGTTGCCTGACAACAAGCTGTGAATCACCCTTGACGATGAGCTTTTTGATCCTGAGGTCTGCCGCTATCCTGAGACCAGCAAGCAACCCCTCATATTCAGTAGTGTTGTTCATCGACATCTGCCTAGGAAAGTGCATCTGGATTACATACTTGAGGTGCTCTCCGATGGGTGCGATGAGCATCACACCAGCACCGGCGCCTTGCAGCGAGAAAGCCCCGTCAAAGTACATAATCCAATTGCGACTTGTTTCCTTGCCGGGAAGAGTGGTCTCCTGGATCTCTTCGTTGGGCGTCGAGGTCCACTCTGCAATGAACTCTACCAAGACTCTGCTCTGGATCGTCGAAGTACTTTCAAACATCAAACCAAAGCTCGACAACTCCAAGGCCCATTCCACAATCCTCCCAGTTGCGTCCGGGTTATGCAGTATCCGTTGCAATGGGAGGCGGGTGACGACGGTGAACTCGTGCGCTTGGAAGTAATGATGCAGCTTCCTCGAGGCCATAAGGAGGCCGAAGAGCAATTTCTACACACCGGAGTACCTTGACCTAGCCCCCTGCAAGAGGGAGCTGACAAAATAAACCGGGTGTTGCATCATCTTCTTCTTATGCACCACTTCATTTGGTTGCGTAGGCCCTGTCCCACCAGCGTTAGACCCTGCCGGGGGCCTTGCCTTGTCGGTACCAGGCCCTGCCGTTGCCACTGCCCCTTCATCGACCTCCCTCTGCGCCACTAGCGCGATGCTGACCGCTTGATTCGTTGCCGCTAGATACATCGGCATCGGCTCTTGTGGTTTAGGCGCAACCAGTATCGGTGTGGAGGAGAGGTATTTCTTCAAATCCTGCAGCGTTGCTTCGGCCTCTGGGGTCCATTCCATTAGGCCCGCCTTTTTCAAGATTTTGAAAAAGGGAAGGGCACGCTCAGTAGACTTGGAGATGAATCTGCTCATGGCGGCAACGCAGCGAGTGAGCCGACACACATCCTTGATCCGCCTAGGCGCCTCAATCTGCTCAATGGCCTTGATCTTGTCTGGATTCGCCTCGATCCCACACTATGACACAAAGAACCTGAGAAGTTTGCCAGATAGAACACCGAAAACACACTTCTCATGGTTTAGCTTGATGTTGATCTTGCGCAAATTTTCAAACGTCTCTTCCAAATCTTGTACAAGTGTTGCCTTGTCCTTGGCTTTGACCACTATGTCATCCATATAGGCTTCCATATTTCTATGTAGCTAGGGCTCAAAACCAATTTGGACTGCTCTTGCAAACCTTGAGCCAGCACTCTTCAAACCAAAAGTCATCCGTAAAAAGCAATACGTACCACACGGGGTGATGAATGTTGTCTTCTCTTCATCTTCTCTCGTCATGAAAATCTGGTGGTATCCTTATTGATATCCGTGTAAACAATACACAGCCTCCACTTCCCATTTGCCTTGCACACCACCAACGGATTGGCCAACCATGTCGGATGGAGTACTCCTCTCACCAAGCCTGCAGCTTCTAGCTTCCTGATCTCTTCTGTGATGAACTCCCGCCTTTCCAAAGCTTGCTTCCTGACCTTTTGCTTGACGGGTCGCGCATGAGGACAGACAGCAATATGGTGCTCAATCACCTCCTTGGGAACGCTGGGGATGTCGGATGCTTTCCATGCAAACACATCGACATTCGCCCGCAGGAAAGTGACGAGCGCGCCTTCCTATTTGCTATGGAGGGTGGAGCTTATGGTGCAAGCCCCTCCCGTGCCATCCCCCTTAACGAACACCTTCTTGGTCTCTGGTGGTGCAGCTCTAGATTTCTTGCTCTTGCAGGTGGAGCTCTCTGGCATGTCCTCGATGGGAGCACAACACTCCGAAGAAGTGCGCTTGCCGGAGTGGGTGCGAGAGGTCTTGCCGGTCCTATTCCCTCCCTAGGCTTCGGCGGCAGGGGCAAGTGCCTTGGTGGCAGTCGCCGCAACTGCTTCCTGGTAGAGTTGGTCAGCACAGATCAGCGCGTCCTTCTTGTTGGAGGGGACGGTGATGATGGTCATCGGCCCAGGCATCTTCAGCGTGTTGTAGGCGTAATGTGACGCCGCCATGAACTTGGCTAGTGTCGGGTGGCTGAGGATCCCGTTGTAGGGCAAGGGGATCTCGGCTACATCAAAGATAATCCTCTCCGTCTTGTAGTCCAACTCGCCTCAAAACGTCACGGGCAGCGTGACCTTACCTTTCGGCTGACTCCTTCCCGGGTTGACCCCTTGAACGTGCCCGTCTCTTCGAGGTCTTCATCAGGAATCTGCAGCCTTTTGATCACAACATGCGAGATCAAGTTCAGACCGACCCCGCCATCAACTAGCATCTTCGTCACCTTGAGGTTGCGTATCATTGGTGAAACCAGCAACGGCAGACACCCAACCACAGTTGTGCGATCAGGGTGGTCCTCAGTGTAAAAAATGATAGGTGTGCTGGACCACTTCAGTGGCTTATGAGCGTCGAATGATGGCTCCGCCGCTGCGATCTCACGCGCCCACTACTTGAGCTGGCGGTGAGAGGTGTGCAGTGAGGCGCCACCGTCGACGCACATGGCCTCCGTAGCTTTCTGAAACTCATGCTCGCCGGACTCGTCGTCCTCGTCATGATCATCGTCTTCCTGCTTCTTGTCGTGGCCCCAGTCGGGCCTCTCTTGCTGGTTATCCTTGCCGAGCGGCCTCCTTGGTCGCCATGCTTCTTGCCGGATCCTTCGGCACCGTCCTGACCCTTCTCCTTATCACGCCTCTCATACTCAGCTTCTCAGCAAGCAGCTTAACTTGTCGGCAGTTTTGGAGGTCGTGGCCCTTGGTGCGGTGGATCTTGCAGTACTGCTTGTCGGAGCTTCCTGGCTTGTCAGCAGCCACCAAGGCCCGGCAAGCGGCGCACCCGGCAATTTCCTTGCCAGGGTCGTTTGCCTTGGCCTTCTTGGCAGCGCCGGTGTCGTCGGATCCCTCGACGGCAAGCATGGCCTTGCCCTTGCGCTTTCTATGGCGGCGACAACCCTTCTTTGTTGGGGCGCGGTGTCTTCGGCTGTGGAGTTGGTTTCTGCACCAGCATCCTCGCCGATGTACTTCCTCCCCTCTTCAGCTCGAGCGCACCTATCGGCTAGAACATAAAGTTCGGCCACGTCTTTGACCTTGTTCATCGCCAGCTCTTCACGCATCTTGCAGTTGCGCACGATGGCAGGGTGAACGTCTCGAATGTTGTACTGCACCCGGCTGAACCTCTGTATGTACTTGCGAAGGTTTTCACCTTCCTTCTGGGGGATGATATGCAAATCGCTTGCCTAGCCATGAGCTTGATGGCCCCCAATGAAGGCGCCAACGAACTCATGGCACAAATCCGACCAAGAAGAAATGGAATCCGTTGGCAAGTGCATCAACCATGACATGACATTGGGTAAGTGCCAACGGCAAGTAATTGGCAAGCACCTTGTCGTCGCGGGCTCCAGCGGCTTGCATCGCGATGGTGTAGATGCTGAGGAACTCCGATGGCTGAGTCTTGTCATTGTACTTCTCGCCAATGTCTGGCTTGAACATGCGGTGGGAGGGCCACTGGAACTGCCGCAGCTCATGGGTAAAGGCTGTGCAACCCACCTCGTAGGGTAGGCCACCATAGCTTCCCGGTGCCTGGTGGTCCATAGTGGGCCATGCCCGCCTATCTGACTGGTGGCGCGCTTCACGCCAGCGTTCGATGGTGGTTCGAGCGTCTTCAAGGGCTCGCTCCCGAAGAACTTGGCGCTGATCGCGGTGGGTCTGTCGGTCGGACGATGCTATGGAAATGTTATCACAAGCATCATCACGACGGACCGACACCCGCGGTAACTGGCGTGGGGGAGGAGAGTGCACCGTGGCTGCATCACCTCCGACCCTTCCACCACTCGCATGCGGTGGCTCGACGGAGTGTCGGCCTAAGGGCCCTGCTAGTCACGGCTCAGCTTTGTTGGCGACGCCGACAAGGCTCCGGATGGTGGCTCTCCACTCGTCGAGCTTTTCTGCAGCAGGAGGAAAGTCGAGGAGCAGCTGCGCGCGCCAAAGCTTCTGCTGGCGTGGGCGGCGGCGAAAGCTGCGTGGACCGTGACACGCTCCGACTTCTAACCACGTTAGAAAGAGCTCTATCACGGCCTTGCGGCTGTACGCCATTTTCGCCAGCACTTCGGCGTGCATGCCGGCCTCCTTCGTCCCGCAAATTATGCACAAGACTCTTCCCACGGCGCCGCCCGGGGTTACCAGCGTGGTGACGCTGTTCATCGCGCACAACTTGGGAAGAGCGCGTCGTGGGCGTCAGCGTAGGTGTCTTGGAGGTCGCCGCGCCGCCGGTAGGTGGCACGCCGCCGCCCTTGGAGGGGCCCGTGCCGCCTGCGGGGGCCCCAGCTCCATCTTTGGATTTGGCGGCGTGTGACCCGTCGTCTCGCGCACGAACGACGCCGCTTGCGAGGCTTTGACTGCCAGAGCGATGTGGGTGTTCGTGGGCCGCGCCTCGGCTTCCGTCCGCGACCGCCCTGCTACTTGCCTGCACTGGTACGGGCCGTCCGGCTCCGTATGAACCGATCGCCGTCGTCGTCTTCTTCTTGGGAGCCATGGCGATGAAGAACTGCTAAACTAACTACTAAACCGGATTTTCCTTCCTCTGCCCCGCTAAGCATGGCCACAGGTGCGGCTCTGACTGCCCGTGCACAAGTAAAGGGGTACAAAGAGGGCCTCTACTTTTGTACATCGACAGCGATGATGGTCATACTGCTTACCACCAACGTCTTATTTTGATTCGGCTGCATTATGGGATGAAGCGACCCGGACCAACCTTACATGTCCACGCACATGAGACCGGTTCCACCGACTGGCATGCAACTTGTTTTGCATAAAGGTGGCTCGCGGGTGACTGTTTCTCCTACTTTAGTTGAACCAAATTTGACTACGGCCGGTCCTTGAAGAAGGTTAAAATAGCAAACTTGATAATCACCGTTGTAGTTTTTGTGTAGTTAAGAACGGTTCTTGCTAGAAGCCCGTAGCAGCCACGTAAAACTTGCAACAACAAAGTAGAGGAAGTCTAACTTGTTTTTGCAGGTATGTTGTTATGTGATATGGTCAAGACGTGATGTGATATACGTTGTTGTATGAGATAATCATGTTTTGTAATATCAACAACCGGCAGGATCCTTAGGGTTGTCTTTTAATTATTGTATGACATGCAAGCGCCATG
The DNA here is from genome assembly GCF_002162155.2 of Triticum dicoccoides. Lineage (NCBI taxonomy): Eukaryota > Viridiplantae > Streptophyta > Magnoliopsida > Poales > Poaceae > Triticum > Triticum dicoccoides. The sequence continues at coordinate 257,136,236 of NC_041389.1, forward strand.
TAATTGCTTTACTTTATCACTATGCATCAGCAATAGTTGTAGAACAATAGTTGGCGAGACGACCCCGACGCAATGATGGAGATCAAGGTGTGGATTCGGTGACGATGGAGATCATGCCGATGCTTTGGAGATGGAGATCAAAAGCACAAGATGGTTATGGCCATATCATGTCACATATTTTCATTGCATGTGGTGTTTATCCTTTATGCATCTTATTTTGCTTAGAACGACGGTAGCATTATAAGATGATCCCTTCACTTAATTTCAAGATAAAAGTGTTCTCCCTGAGTATGCACCGTTGCCAAAACTCATCTTTTCGAAGCACCACGTGATGATCAGGTGTGATAGACTCCACATTCACATACAACGGGTGTAAGCCAATTTTGCACATGCATGATACTTGGGTTAAACTTGATGAGCCTAGCATGTACAGACATGGTCTCGGAACACTAGAGACCAAAAGGTTGAACATGAGCCATATACTAGGTATGATCAACATGGAGATGTTCACCATTGATGACTACCCCATCTCACGTGATGATCAGACATGGGTTAGTTGATTTGGATCATGTATCGCTTAGAAAACTTGAGGGGTGTTGACTTAAGTGGGCGTTCATTAGTAATTTGATTAATTGAACTAAGGTTTATCATGAACATAGACAAAATGTCTTTACAAATTATGTTGTAGTTCAATATCTCGCGATGTTGCTCCCACATTTTTTTGATATGTTCCTAGAGAAAACTAAGTTGAAAGATGATGGTAGCAACAATGAGGACTCGGTTTGTCATCTGAGGATTATCCTCGTTGCTACACAGAAAGAATTCTGTCCTTGATGCACCACTAGGTGACAGACCTGCTGCAGGAGCTGATGCAGATGTTAAGAACGTTTGGCAAGCTCGATCTGATGACTACTTGATAGTTTAGTGCGTCATGCTTTATGGCTTAGGATTAGGGCTCCAAAGACGTTTTGAATGCCATGGTACATATGAGATGTTCCAAGAGCTGAAATTGGTATTTCAAGCTCATGCTCATGCTGAGAGGTATGAGACCTCTGACAAGTACTTTGCCTACAATATGGAGGAGAATAGCTCAGCCAGTGAGCATGTGCTCAGAATGTCTGGGTACTACATCGCTTGAATCAAGTAGGAGTTAATCTTCCAGATAAGATAGTGATTGACAGAGTTCTTGAGTCATTATCACCAAGGTACTAGAGCTTCGTGATGAACTATAATATGCAAGGGATGACGAAAACGATTCCCAAGCTCTTTGTGATGCTGAAATCGGCGAAGGTAGAAATCAAGAAAGAGCATCAAGTGTTGATGGTTAACAAGACCACTAGTTTTAAGAAAGGGCAAGGGAAAGAAAGGGAACTTCAAGAAGAATGGCAAGCAAGTTGCCGCTCCCGTGAAGAAGCCCAAGCTGGACCCAAGCCTGAGACTGAGTGCTTCTACTGCAAGGGTAATGGTCACTAGAAGCGGAACTGCCCAAATATTTGGCAGATAAGAAGGATGGCAAAGTAAACAAGGGTATATTTGATATACATGTTATTGATGTGTACCTTACTGGTGCTCGTAGTAGCGATACCAGTTCAGTTGCTGAGATTAGTAACTCAAAACAGGAGTTGCGGAAGAAAAGGAGACTAGTTAAGGGCGAGGTAACAATGTGTGTTGGAAGTGTTTCTAAGATTGATAAGATCACCATCGCACACTCCATCTACCTTCAGGATTAGTGTTGAGCCTAAATAAATGTTATTGGTGTTTGCATTGAGCATGAACATGTTTAGATTGTGTTTATTGCAATACGGTTATTCATTTAAGTCAGAGAATAATTGTTGTTCTGTTTACATGGATAAAACCTTCTATGGTCATACACCCGATGTAAATGGTTTATTGAATCTCGATCGTAGTGATACACATATTCATAATATTGATGCCAAAAGATACAAAGTTGATAATGATAGTGCAACATACTTGTGGCACTGCTGTTTAGGTCATATTGCTATAAAGCACATGAAGAAACTCCAGGCAGATGGACTTTTGGAATCACTTGATTGTGAATCATTTGATACTTGCAAACCATGCCTCATGGGCAAGATGACTAAAACTCCATTCTCTGGAACAATGGAGCAAGCTAATGACTTATTGGAAATAATACATACTGATGTATGCGGTCCGATGAGTGTTGAGGCACGCGGTGGGTATCCTTATTTTCTAACCTTCACAGATGATTTGAGTAGGTATATCTACTTAATGAAACACAAGTCTGAAACATTTGAAAAGTTCAAAACATTTCAGAGTGAAGTGGAGAATCATCGTAACAAGAAAATAAAGTATCTACAATCTGATCGTGGAAGCGAATATTTGAGTTACGAGTTTGGCCTTCATTTAAAACAATGTGGAAATGTTTCACAACTACGCCACCTGGAACACCACAGTGTAATGGTGTGTCCGAACGTCGTAACCATACTTTAATAGATATGGTGTGTTCTATGGTGTCTCTTACTGATTTGCCACTATCATTTTGGGGTTATGCATTATAGACAGCCGCATTCACGTTAAATAGGTCACCGCCTAAATCCGTTGAGATGACACCATATGCACAATGGTTTGGCAATAAACCTAAGTTGTCGTTTCTTAAAAGTTTGGGGATGGACACTTATGTCAAAAGGCTTCAGCCTTATAAGCTCTAACCAAAAGTGGAGAAGTGCGTCTTCATAGGATACCCAAAAGAAACTATTGGGTATACCTTCTACCACAGATCCGAAGGCAAAATCTTTGTTGCTAAGAATGGGTCCTTTCTAGAGAAGGAGTTTCTCTCGAAAGAAGTGAGTGGGAGGAAAGTAGAACTTGATGAGGTTGTTGTACCTTCTCTCGAATTGGAAAGTAGTACATCAGAGAAAGCCATTCCCGTGATGCCTAGACCAACCAGAGAGGAAGCAAATGATGATGATCATTAAACTTCAGATCAAGTTACTACTGAACCTCATAGGTCGACCAGAACACGTTCTGCACCAAAAAGTGGTACGGTAATCCTATCCTAGAAGTCATGTTATTTGACCATGGCGAACCTACGAACTATGAAGAAACTATGATGAGCTCATATTCCGAAAAATGGCTTGAGGCCATGAAATCTGAGATAGGATCCATGTATGAGAACAAAGTGTGGACTTTGGTGGATTTGCCCGATGATTGGCAAGTCATAAAGAATAAATGGATCTTTAAGAGGAAGGTGGACCTTGACGCTAATATAACTGTTTACAAAGCTCGACTTGTTGCAAAAGGTTTTTGACAAGTTCAAGGGGTTGACTATGATGAGACTTTCTCACCCGTAGCGATGCTTAAGTCTATCCGAATCATGTTAGCAATTGCCACATTTTATGATTATGAAATCTGGCAAATGGATGTCAAAAACTATCTTTCCTTAACGAGTTTCTTGAGGAAGAGTTGTATATGATGCAACTGGAAGTTTTTGTCGATCCTAAAGGTGCTAACAAAGTGTGCAAGCTCCAGCGATCCATCTATGGACTGATGCAAGCATCTCGGAGTTGGAATATACACTTTGATGAGGTGATCAAAGCATATTGTTTTATACAGACTTATGGTGAAGCCTATATTTACAAGAAAGTGAGTGAGAGCTCTGTAGCATTTCTGATATTATATGTGGATGACATATTGCTGATTGGAAATGATATAGAATTTCTGGATAGCATAAAAGGATACTTGAATAAGAATTTTTCAATGAAAGACCTCGGTGAAGCTACTTACATAATGGGCATCAAAATCTGTAGATATAGATCAATACGCTTAATAGGACTTTCATAAAGCGCATACCTTGACAAAGTTTTGAAGAAGTTCAAAATGGACCAATCAAAGAAAGGGTTCTTGCCTGTGTTGCAAGGTATGAAGTTGAGTAAGACTCAATGCCCGACCACGACAGAAGATAGAGAGAGAATGAATTTCATTCCCTATGCCTCAGCCATAGGTTCTATAAAGTTTGTCATGTTGTGTACTAGACCTATTGTGTGCCGTGCCATGAGTCTGACAAGGGGGTACAATAGTGATCCAGGAGTGGATCATTGGACAGCGGCCAGAATTATCCTTAGGTACCTAAAGAGTGTTGGAGATATGCCGTAGAGGAAATCATGTATGATGATATTTCCTATGTGTTTATGAATAACGATAGTCCTTGGACATTATCAATGATGTGAATTAGCAAGTACATGACTTGTTTGTCGGACTATGCATTGTATGATGACTGTCCTAAAAGGTCCCTAGTCGAAAGGGTTGTGTGGACGCGCATCCGACTTGACTAGCATATGACACGGTCGATGGCTTGGTCTCACTAGCGATGGAGCATTGGATGATAACCGGATAATATGGACTCAGAAGGATCTGGTCGGATTCGACGTAGTCGAATCCGAGTCGAGATAAGTGTCGGTGTCAAAACCGGCAGATCTCGGGTAGGGGGTCCCGATCTGTGCGTCTGGGCTGATGGTAACAGGAAGCAAGGGACACAATGTTTACCCAAGTTCGGGCCCTCTCGATGGAGGTAAAACCCTACTTCCTGCTTGATTAATACTGAAGATATGGGTAGTACAAGAGTAGATCTACCACGAGATCGTAGAGGCTAAACCCTAGAAGCTAGCCTATAATGGTATGATTGTAATTGTGATCGGCCTTCTAAGGACCAACCTCTCCGGTTTATATAGACACCAGAGAGGGCTAGGGTTTACATGGAGTCGGTTACAAGGAAGGAAACATAATATCCGGATCGCTGAGCTTGCCTTCCACGTTAAGGAGAATCCCACCCGGACATGGGACGAAGTCTTGAGTCTTTGTATCTTCACGTGTCAATAGTCCGGACGATGTACATAGTCCGGCTGTCCAGATACCCCCTAATCCAGGACTCTCTCAGTAGCCCCTGAACCAGGCTTCAATGACGATGAGTCCGGCGCGTAGTCTTGTCTTCGGCATTGCAGGGCGGGTTCCTTCTCCGAATACTCCAAAATAATTATCGAACACTTGAACCGTGTCCGGATCCACAAAATGATCATCACATGCCACCATAGAGAGAATGATATTTCACAAATGCAATCTGCTGACAACTTTTTAGACAACGCGACGTGTCATTACGGTCGGGTCATTTTTCGAACCGTTTTCCTACAACCAGCCACAACCCATATTGCGAGGCGGTTTCCTTGACACGTCTTGTCAAAGCAAAGATCGCGTCCCCTTATTACGGGATTCTCATCAATACGGGTATGGGTAATCCAACCGCACCGCTAATCATGGCGAGTGGGGAACGAGCGGGTTCCACCAGGCAAGTGGGGAGGCACAAAAAGTTTTTGCCGTCTCTATAAAGAGATAAGGTCTCTTCCTCCTTACCCATGCCTTCTCCTTCCGCTAACCTATTCCCATCTGTTCGAGCCCTAACACCCTGGCTTTTCTCCTTTTCCATCGAAGAGAGATTTTCCAAAGATGTCCGGATCTGGAGCAGGAGGCAAATGGATGGCCTCTACCGTCCAGGAGAAGGATATCAAGAAGCTCCGGGAAGCTGAGTATCTGGCCAAGAAGATCGGCCACCATCTCCCACCGGCGGGACAGGTCATCCCTACTCCGGAGCCCCACGAGAGAGTCGTGTTCCTTCCCCATTTCGTCCGCGGGCAGTTTCCCCTTCACCCATTTGTTCGTGGAGTCATGTATTACTACGGGATTGATTTTCATGATCTTTCCCCTAATTCTTTCCTCAATATCTCGACGTTCATCGTCGTGTGCGAGGCCTTTCTCTGGATTTCGCCTCACTTTGGCCTGTGGCTGAAGATTTTCAATGTGAAGCCCAAGGTGGTGAGTGGCGAACACGCCGAGTGCGGCGGCGCTATGGTGAGCAATATGCCCAAGGCTGTTTGGCCGAAGGGTGCCTTCAAAGACTCCGTCAAGGAGTGGCAGTAGCAGTGGTTCTATATCACCGAACCACACCGCAAAAAGTGGCTGCAACTCCGGAGTTCAGATACGGGGCCCCACTGCGGCTCACTTCCTGGCCCAAGAAGGGCCCGAATTGATCCTCGTCCGATGAGTTGTCACTGCTCCATATGCGCGTTCAGAGCATGGTTTACAAGGACGTCAAACTCATCGACTTAGTCCAGGTGATGCTAGTTCGCCTGGTTCTCCCTTGCCAGCGTCGAGCCTGCAATTTGTGGGAATACGACCCAACCGAGCACTCGACCCTTAGGGAGCTCTATGATTCCTCCCACGAGGATATCTGGAAGGTGCTTTTTAAGTCCAGCAAGTCATGGCCGGGCTCTTCCGAGGACCGTGGGTATCAATTATCCCATTCTGCAAGCCCGGTAAGTTATTGTTATGCTTTGTCCATCCATGCTTCGGCCGACATGTCCTGAGGGAGCCATTTCAATCATGCTTTTCACGACTCCAGGGATGGATAAAAAAGGTGGAGCGGATACATTGTCCGGCCCCGCTGCCGGAGGAACCGGCCGGACCTCTTCTGACGAAGATGCTGGTCCCCGCGCCTTACGAGGCACCAAAGAAAGAGGCCTCCAAGAAGGCCAAAAAGACCCGGAGTGGCCTTCGTCGTCGCGAGGCTTCGGACGACAAATCCGAAGACTCCAGCGACGATCCTTCTTCTGAAGACGAAGAGGAGGAAGCAGAGGAGGACGAGCCTCACTCTGGGGGTGGGAAGAAAAGAACGGCCTCCTCATCCCTGGAGGCCGAATCGCCCAAGAGGGGAAAAGTTCCCTCCCAGAGGCATCCACTACGGCTGCCAATAGCAGCCCGGAGTGGGATCCCAGGGCCCACCCCCTGAAAAAGTTGTAAGTATACGAAATCCGAACACGTATATGCATCCGGAGTTGTTTTGGTATAGCAGTTTTAACTGTTGCCATATTTTGCACAGCCCGACGAGGTCTCGTGCCGGACAGTCCTCATCGGAGGATTCGCTGGGCTCAGACGCCTTGGCGAGCGAGACGCCTCCAAAGGCCCCTTCCCCAAAGTCCAGGCGCGACACTGAGGTGTCATCTCAATAGGACCTGGACCAGGGAGGACATATCTCTAGAGCCGGGCACGCGGGAGCGGATAAGGCCCCCGGGACCTCTAAGGTTCCAGGATCGAGCGAACAGCCACCTTCGATGGTGGGACGCCTGCCTACCCCGCTGGCATCCTCTGTTCGAGCAGAGCTGCCCGGCGATCTATCGACAGTGTTGAAGAGCGCGTCTATCGTTGATGAGCATCGGACCCTCATGGGTGCGGTGGTTGAGAAGATTCAGTCCGCCGAGAGCGGGCTGAATGAGTCCTGCCTTGGCCTTATAAAGGCCTTTGAGGTATGTTTTCTAAGAAACCTTTGAGGAATCGTCGTAATATGAGTAGTAGCCCCTGATACACTGTCCGGCTGCAGCAAGATAGCCGGGCAGGGGATCAAGTCCTCTGCTATTGCAGGAGCCTGTGTGAATGACGTATACCCCTTTATGTGAAATAGGCATCTGCAGAGAGGACGACCGCTCATAATGCAGAAGTGTCCGGACTGAAGACGAGCCTTGCACGGGCCGAGGAGGAACTTGGCCGTGTGAAGAAGCAATTGGAAGACAAGCAAGGTATGTTGAAAACATTTGTCTTGAAGTTGGCACGAGTGAGTAATTGTGCCTAGTGAAAAGTATTTGTATTGTATGCTCTAGGAGCGAGTGCTGAATACGAGGCACTAAAGAAGGCTGTGGCTGATGCCAATGAGAAGGCTGCCGCCGAACAGGCGCTTCGTGAAAAACACGAGGCCAGGGTCATCGCAGCTGAGCGAGAGCTCTAGGAGGCTGTGAAGAAAAGCAAGGGCTTGGAGCAGAGTCTAGTAGGGAAAGAATCCGAACTCGCCCAAGCTCTCGAGGTGCGGAAGGTGCTCGGGAAGAAGCCCGAGATGCTGTGTGGGACATTCAGGAGGCCCGGAGAGTTGCGGCTGGTAAGGCCTTCTGTATTCTTAGCCATTTGTACATCATAATGGGAAGAATTCCAAGCGGCAAGCTGAATTCTTATTTTTCCAGGGGCGTTTGCGGATCTTCCTCGCAACATATCAGATGCCGCCCAATTCTATCGGACCGAGGAGAAGAAGTCTGCGGAGAGGGATTTCTGGTCGCAGTATTTGGCGCCGAATTATCCGGTGCCCTTTATCGACCAGCTGAAGCAGCTGGTCGAACTGCACCAGGCGGCCGAACTAGCCATGAAGGACTTGGTTGTCCGGCTATGTCCCGCGGAGCCCATTCCAAACAGTTACTTCGGACTCCTGAAGCGGATTGTGGGCACTTGTCCTCGGCTTGATGCTATTAAGCGATCAGTCTGTATAGAGGGTGCGCGTATGGCATTTGCCCGTGCGAAAGTGCATTGGGGGAAGCTTGACGCGGAAAAGCTGATGTTTGAGGGGCCGCCAGAGGGTAAGGAGCACCACAAGCCCGAACTGTACTATGAAGGTGTACTGAAGGGAGCCCGCCTTGTGGCGGATAAGTGTACAAAAGACATTATATTTCCCTGAGGGCATTCGTGCCGCTCTTTGTAATATGGGATACTGGCACTGTTATTATTTATTGCATGTTTCGTTTGAACACTTGTTCTTCCTGTGCGGCTGTTTAATGTGTATAAATATTGAGAATTGGCCAGTCGTCGGCTTCTGCCCCCACGAAAGAAGTTCGGCGGTGTTCGGGTCATACCTGGACACTCTTTATCCCATGGCTGGGTCCTTTTAAGGAGGTGTTCCTCACCACGAACCAAGCAATCGGACTATAGGGCTTTACCACTCTCACTTAGCCATAGGAATTCTAGTATGGTCGGCGTATCCCGTAGTGTTCGGAAAGCCGGACTAGGGGCTCTATTGGCACCTGATCGGAAGACCGATCCTTCGCACTCTGCATTTATAATGGCGTTATGAGGAATAAATCTTTAAGGATTTTACAACCTCTCGAATAGTTGACCAGCTCTCGCTGTATCATGACAGTCGGTTTTCGGCTTTCTCTACTGAGTTGCTCGTCCGGCAGATCCGGGACACAATCGCAGTAGTTTTCCCTGCGGTACCTTAGCCGATATAACGGAACATAAGGTACCAAAACAAGGGAGCCGGGCAAACCCAACCAATGACCCAAGACATGATTCGGAGCTGATGCATATAGTGCTATAAGTTCGGGGTGCCGAGCGACCGAAAAGGTGGTCGGACTTTACTGCCGTATTGTGAAGCCCCTGGCATAATCGGGCGTGACACAAGGTGTTGATAAAAAACGACGACCGACAAGTGTTATTTAAGTCTACGCATTGTAGCAAGATGATATGTCTATGCATATTGGTATGGTTTATGATTATGAAAAGAGGTGTTTTTGGTGCAACCTGTGATGGCCGGACTGGAGGTGGCTGTGGGTGGATTGAAGTTAATCCGGGCTGCCTTCTTTGGGGGGCTCCTTGTGTGTCCTGGCCGATTCCACGTCGCCAATCCTGTTCTACGTCAAAGTTATTTTGTATAGGCAAATACTTGAAGGTAGCTGAACGTCCTCTTGTGGTGGTCTGAGGGTTCGTGATCGGACCCTGGTTAATCCAGCCGTTAGACCGTGAAGTAGCGCGGACTCGTTAGTTGGTGTTCGGATAGTCGGCTGTCATATCGGAATTTTGACGGGCATGCACGACTCGCTGCTCCAGCAGTTATATCATTTCCGCTCTAAGGGCAGGGTTCGGCCTTGTCCGTGGGTGTGTGATTATCACCCGGTGTTGGCCTGAGGGATTTACCACGTGAGATCTAGTCGACGTGGATAATCCCGTTAGCGTATGGTAAATTACCGTATGAGGGAAAGGTGCCGAAGAATTATTCTTCGGCATGGTATTTTTTGGTGATCCTAGGTCAACCGTTAGAGTGATGGGCCCATAAAACTTGGCCTTTGCACCTAGCATCTTTTAGAAGATGTTATTTGCGGTTTCATACCCGCGGGGGCTTTATGTGTTATTGAGCCCTCGGACTACTATGTCTAGAGGTATTGAAATTGAATTGCTGTGGTTGATGCGATCGGGGGCGATCGGCCGTACTTTTATGCTATGGGGGGTCTCTTGACTAGACGCCTCCCTTCATTATTTTCGGCACACGACCAGCCGCTTTGTTTTGAGGATCCGACATTCTCTATTGGTATGCTTTGCCGTTCTTCTAGGAGTACCATGAATTTCACAATGGTGATCGAGTATGTGGCTCAGGCCGGATAGGTCTGAGCTGTTCTTTGTCCGCCGACCGGACTGGGGATTGCTGGGCTTAGCGCCAGCTTCCTTGACTTGACGTTTATGACCATTGTGCCGAGGCTTGAGGATGCCTCTTCGTGTGTCCTTCTTGTTGTCTTGGACCATAGTAATGTGTTGACGTCGGGGTATGTTCCTTGGGTTCTCCTGCTTAGGTTGGGGTAGCCAGTTGTGCCGTGTGTGCCCTTTGTTGGGGCAGTCGAGTCCGTATTTTTCGGTGGCCAGGACCTTGGTCCATCTGTCCACCAGCAAATCTTGGTCAGCTTTAAGCTGATGTTGCTTCCTTTGCAGGCTCCTTGCCATGGCCATGAGCCATCGCTTGAAGCGAACTTGTTCCACTAGATCTTTAGGCACGCCGAATTCATCATTGCCGAGGCTTGCCTCGTCCTCGGAGGGGAGCGTATAGTTGTCCATCTCCAAGTATCCCACCGTGGCCGGTACGGCCTGCTTAAAGGTAGGCTAACTAGGGTTGTATTCCTCTTCAGCGCCATTCGGATTGCTTTCGTCTCCTGGGCCGGTATTGCTGTGGCGGGGCTTGGAACGGCGCCGACGCCGCCCATGCTTTGCTTTTCTCCCTGAGGGATTATCCTCCGTTGCCTCATCGCCATTGGTTTCCTTCGGAGTGTCCATCGTATATATATCATAGGAAGAGGTGGCTATCCACCGCCTAGTGAGCGGTGGTTCATGTTCTTCTCCTACATCGTCGTCCATACTGTCGATGTCTTCGGAGTCAAAGTCAAGCACGTCGGTTAGATCATCGATCGTGGCAATGAAGTGGGTGGTGGGTGGGCAACGAATTCCTTCATCGCCTGCTTCCCACTCGAGCCGGACATAGTTCGGCCGTGAGTATCCCGATAAAGATAGAGACTTTAGCGAGTTCAGTACGTCGCCAAAGGACCAGAACCTACAACTGGATACGAATCTGGGGGTCCGGAGCCACAGGCTTCCCCAGAAGTGAGGCCTGTGTTCGGCTCCACCGCCGATGAGTGTACGGCTTGCGGGGCGGGGTCCATCCCTCCGTCCTTAGGCAACGCAGCCTGCTCCGGATTTAAGTCCGGGGCTACTGCAGGGGTGATGCCCCGAGCATTGTCCGACAGCAGGTCTAAGCCGTGCTCGTCGTGAGTGTCCGGTGCTGCCGGCGTAGGCCCAAATCCGTCGAAGATCAAGTCTCCGCGGATATCAGCCGTTTAGTTCAGGTTTCCAAACCCGATCTGGTGGCCAGGGGCGTAGCTGTCGATCTGCTCCAGGTGGCCAAGCGAATTGGCCCGCAGTGCGAAGCCGCCGAACACGAAGATCTGTCTGGGGAGAAAAGTCTCACCTTGGACCGTGTTGTTCACGATGATTGAAGGCGCCATCAAGCCTTGTAGCGACGACATAGAGGAACTCTCAATGAAAGCACCAATGTCGGTGTCAAAACCGGCGGATCTCGGGTAGGAGGTCCCGATCTGTGCATCTAGGCTGATGGTAACAGGAAGCAAGGGACACAATGTTTACCCAGGTTCGGGCCCTCTCGATGGAGGTAAAACCCTACTTCCTGCTTGATTAATATGGAAGATATGGGTAGTACAAGAGTAGATCTACCACGAGATCGTAGAGGCTAAACCCTAGAAGCTAGCCTATAATGGTATGATTGTAATTGTGATTGGCCTTCTAAGGACCAACCTCTCCGGTTTATATAGACATCGGAGAGGGCTAGGGTTTACATGGAGTCGGTTACAAGGAAGGAAACATAATATCCGGATTGCCAAGCTTGCCTTCCACGCTAAGGAGAATCCCACCCGGACACGGGACGAAGTCTTGAGTCTTTGTATCTTCACGCTTCAATAGTCCGTACGATGTACACAGTCCGGCTGTCCGGATACCCCCTAATCTAGGACTCCCTCAATAAGGTCCTAGTCGGACAGACCCAACTATGAGACGCAGCGATATGTCATCTGTGAGTCTCTAGTACAACATATGTTCTATGTCCTAAGACCTGAGCTGGCGCATGTACTCGGGATGGTGACAGACCTGCTTTGGGCCGACCAAATGCTACTCCATGACTGGGGAGTTACAAAGGTAGGCTTCAGGCTTGTCCAGACCCATGCCGCGAGACATGGTCGAGCAAGATGGGATTTGCCCCTCTGATCAGGAGAGATATACTCTGGGCCCCTCGTGTGATCCGACTAGGATAAGCATGGCCATGCGACAAGGATTATGAAATAATCCGATTTATGGTCGGGATCACTAGAACGAGAAAGAGGTTGGGCTAGCACAAGGATGATAGACTCGCCTTGAGCCCGACAACATTTATCGTGAGGCAACAGGAATGGAAGTGTGATGTATAGGTTCGCCAACTGGCTTCATTGTCTGCTTGGTGGCTGGCACACCTTGCTAGAGGCTGCTACCAGCTGAGCAGGTTGGAGGTGATCCGACCTGCGGCCAAGCCGACTTGAACCTAAGGGGTCATGTGCTTAAGGGAAGGAACTTGTGAGGCCGGATCAGACTCCACGAGTCAGATATCATCCTACTCGGACTCGGATCTTGGCCGAACAGATTTTGGGCTTTAGGGTCCATGCGAGGCCCAAGTGTTGAGCCCGCGACGGATGCCTATATAAAGTGGAGGTGCAGCACACTCATTTAGTTGATCGCTTCGGTGTTGTCACGAGGGTTTGCATGTGTTGCGAATAGCCACCTCCACTCATTGCCAACTGTGTGATTGGACCTAGCAGTCCGCCACATGGTGTTCCTCTTGCACACGCGCGGATACCGTTAGAGGCGATGCACTTGTGCTGCTCCGGCAAACCTGTACGTGGGAACCGACGACCGGCTGTTCGAGGGAGATCGGACAAGGAGGAGACGATCCACGCGGACGTGCTGCCCCAACTCTTCTTCCGCTGCATGGCACTGCGCGTCTAGTGGTAACGATCGGTGATCCATTCCCATAGCATGTTCCTGGATGTTCTACGCGTATGAAAATTTTAAATTTGCAGTTGACACCCCTACCGTAGAACCTAACAAAGAGGACTACGGAAATGTTTCTGGGTTATGGAGGTGATAAAGAGTTCATCATAAAGGGTTACGTCGATGCAAGATTTGACACTGATTTAGATGACTCTGATTCTCAATCTGGATACGTAGTGAACGTGGGAAAAATTAGCTAGAGTAGCTCTATGCAGATCATTGTAGACATAGATATTTGCAAAGTACACACGAATCTGAATGTTACAGACCCGTTGACTAAAATCCTCTGTCACAAGAAAAAATATGATCACACCTTTGAACTCTTTGGGTGTTAATCACATGGCGATGTGAACTAGATTATTGACTCTAGTGAACTCTTTGGGTGTTAATCACATGGCGATGCGAACTAGATTATTGACTCTAGTGCAAGTGGGAGACTGATGGAAATATGTCCTAGAGGCAATAATAAAATGGTTATTATTATATTTTCTTAATCATGTTATAAAGGTTTATTATTCATGCTAGAATTGTATTGACTGGAAACTTAAATACATGTGTGGATACATAAACAAATACTATGTCCCTAGTGAGCCTCTACTAGACTAGATCATTGATCAAATATGGTTAAGGTTTCCTAACAATAGACATGAGTTGTCATTTGATAACGGGATCACGTCATTAGGAGAATGATGTGATGGACAAGACCCAACCGTTAGCATAGCATATTATCATTCAGTTTACTGCTACTGCTTTCTTAATGTCAAATACATATCCCTTCGACCATGAGATCATGCAAATCTCGGATACCGAAAAAATACCTTGTGTGCTATCAAACGTCACAATGTAACTGGGTGATCATAAAGATGCTCTATAGGTATCTCCGAAGGTGTTTGTTGAGTCGGTGTGAATCGAGATTGGGATTTGTCACTCCGTGCATTGGAGAGGTATTTCTGGGCCCCTCTCGGTAATATACATCACAAAAAGCTTGCAAGCAAAGTGACTAAGGAGTTAATTTCAAGATGATGTACTACAGAATGAGTAAAGATACTTGCCGGTAACGAGACTGAACTAGGTATAGAGATACCGGCGATCGAATCTCGGGCAAGTAATATACCGAGAGACCAAGGAATTACGTATGTTGTCATAAAGGTTCAACTGATACAAGATCTTCATGGAATATGTAGGAATCAATATGGGAATCTAGGTCCCACTATTGGTTATTGATCGGAGAGGTGTCTCGGTCATGACTATATAATTCCCGAACCTGTAGGGTCGCACGCTTAACGTTCGTTGACGCTAGAGTAGTATTGTGATATTTGATGACTGGTAACCAAGTGTTGTTTGGAGTCCCGGATGAGATCCCGGACGTAATGAGGAGTCTCGGAATGGTCGAGAGGTAAAGATTTATATATGGGAAATCATATTTTGGGTTCCGAAAAAAAAGGTGTGGTTTTTTCAGTATTGTACCGAGAAGCTTCCACAAGGTTCCGGAGGATTCTAGAGGGGTCCGGAAGTCCCCAAGTGGGTTCACCACGACCCAAGGGCTAGCATGGGCTGCAGTGAGGCGCCCTAGCATTACTGGGCTAGGCGCACCAAGTCCTCAAAAGCCCATGTGTCTAGGGAATGCAAAAAAAAGGAGTCCTAGTAGGAATAGGATTGGACTTGGAGTCCAAGTCCTCTCCCCCTTAGCTGCGCCCTAGGGCTTGGAGGGGTTTTTTCCCATGCCCCTCCACCTATATATAGAGGGACCCCTAAAAAACCTATATATAGATGGGAGGGGCGCCCCAAGAGTACACACCAAGCCCTTGGTGCCCCTCTCTCCCCCTTTACTCCATAGTTCCACCGCCTCGTCCCGGCGATGATTAGCGAAGCGCTCTCGGTTTTCCACCACCACCATAACCACCACACCGTCGTGTTGGTTGTGATCCCATCTACTTCTCCTCTCCCGCTTGCTGTATCAAGAAGGAGGAGACGTCATCGAGCCACATGTGTGCTAAACTCGGAGGTGTCATCTGTTCGGCACTAGATCGGTTGGATCGTGATCGGATCGCGAAGAGTACGACTACATCAATTGCGTGATAAACACTTCCGCTTAGTGATCTACAAGGGTATGTAGATGCTCTCCCCCTCTCGTATCTATGCATCTCCATGGATAGATCTTGCGTGTGCATAGAATTTTTTTCGTTTTCCATGCAACGTTCCCCAACAAGGTTGCTCCGGGCCGCTTCATCCCACAATACCGCCGAATCAAAATAAGACGTTGGTAGTAAGTAGTATGACTATCACCGCCAACAACTCCTTTGTGTTCTACTCATGCAGATCATCTATGCATAGACCTGGCTCGGATGCCACTGTTGGGGAACGTTGCATGGAAAACAAAAAAATTCTTCGCACACGCAAGATCTATCCATGGAGATGCATAGCAACGAGAGGGGAGAGTGTGTCTATGTACCCTCGTAGACCGTAAGCAGAAGCATTTATTAATGCGGTTGATGTGTTTGAACTTCTTCACGATCCAACCGATCAAGTACCAAACGTACGACACCTCCGCGTTCAGCACACGTTCAGCTCGGTGACGTCCTCGCCTTCTTGATCCAGCAAGACGGGCGAAGTAGTGGATGAGTTCCGGTAGCACGACGACATGGTGATGGTGGTGGTGATGCTATCTTTGGAGGGCTTCGCCAAAGCACTCCGAAAATAGGACCGAGGGACGAAACTGTGGAGAGGGGCGTCGCACACGATTAAGAGATTGTCGTGGTCTTGTGTGGCACCCCCTCCTCATGTATATATAAGTGTGGGGAGAGGAGGGGAGGTAGCCAGGGCACCCCCAAGGGGCCTACCCTGCCGCCCGCCCCCTTTCCTTCTAGGCGCATGGGAGGAAGGCAGGGGGAGATGGTGCCCCCCTTTCCTTTCTCTCATGGGGAGGGAAAGGCAGGAGGGGCCAACCCTCCCCTTTCCTTCCCCTAGGGCCGGCGGCCAGGGAGAGGGGCGCACTAGCCCCTTGTGGGCTGGTGTGTTCCCCCTTTGGCCCATTAAGCCCATATAGCCTCCTGGGGCTTCCCAGAACCCCTTCTGGTGATCCAATGACTACCCGGTACCTCCCAAAACTCTTCCGGTGTCCAAATAGTATCATCCTATATATCAACCTTTACCTCCGGACCATTCCGGAGCTCCTTGTCATGTCAATTATCTCATCAAGGACTCCGAACAACATTCGGTCACCAAATCACATAACTCATATAACACTATATCGTCGACGAACGTTAAGTGTGCGGACCCTATGGGTTCGAGAACTATGTAGAAATGACCGAGACGCCTCTAGGTCAACAACCAATAGTGGAACCTGGATGCCCATATTGGTTCATACATATTCTACAAAGATCTTTATCGGTCAAACCTTATGACAATATACGCAATTCGCTTTGCCTATCGGTATGTTACTTGCCCAAGATTCGATCGTCGGTATCTTCATACCTACTTCAACCTCATTATCGGCAAGTCTCTTTACTCGTTGTGTAATACATCATCTCGTAAGTAACTCCTTAGTCACTTTGCTTGCAAGCTTCTTGTGATGTATATTATCGAGAGAGCCCACAGATACCTCTCCGATACTCGGAGTGACAAATCCTAATCTCGATCCATGCCAACTCAACAGACACCTTCAGAGATACCTGTAGAGCATCTTTATGATGACCCAATTATGCTGTGATGTTTGATAGCACACAAGGTATTCCTCCGGTATCCGGGAGTTGCATGATCTCATAGTCGAAGGAATATATATTTGACATTAAGAAAGCAATAGCAATAAACTGAACGATCATATGTTAAACTAACGGATGGGTCTTGTCCATCACATCATTCTCCTAAAGATGTGATCCTATTATTAAGTGACAACACATGTCTATGGTTAGGAAACCTTAACCATCTTTCATCAATGAGCTAATCTAGTAGAGGCTTACTAGGGACACGATATTTGTTTATGTATCCACACATGTATTTAAGTTTCTGATCAATACAATTCTAGCATGAATAATAAACCTTTATCATGAATAAGGAAATATAATAATAACAAATTTATTATTTCCTCTAGGGCATATTTCCATCATAGACAGGCTCCACCGGTGATGTGGAGAGGAGGAGCACCGACGCTGTGGAAGGGATAGGAGGGGGTGATCGTGGTAGGGAGAGGATGTGATGCCCCCGATTCAATCGTACACTAATCATACACGCAAATGTGTACGGTCAAGAACAGGGACTCATGGGAAGATATCACAACACAACTCTAGACACAAATTAAAAGAATACAAGCTTTATATTAAAAGCCAGGGGCCTCGAGGGCTCGAATACATAGCTTGATACACAAGAGTCAATGGAAGCAACAATATCTGAGTACAGACATAAGTTAAACAAGTATGCCTTAAGAAGGCTAGCACAAAAGCAACACGATCGAAGAGGCAATGCCTCCTGCCTGGGACCTCCTAACTACTCCTGGTCCTCAGCGGCCTCGATGTAGTAGTATCCGATGGGGGTGGCATCTGGCTCTAGGGATCCACCATCTGGTTGCGTTGACTGGAAAGAAAGAAGAAGGGGGAAAGGGGTAGCAAAGCAACCGTGAGTACTCATCCAAAGTACTCGCAAGCATCAGATCTATACTAAGTATGCATTGGTATCAAATGGAAGGTTTGTATGTGTGGACTGAACTGCAGAATGCCAGAATAGAGGGGGAAGGCCTAGCCTATCGAAGACTAGCATCTTCAAGCAGCTCCAAGCATCTTGCAGCATTCGGAAGAGTAGAGAATAGCAGTTTAATGAACAAGCATGTTGTAGCATCAAAGCCCAGAGATCCTTCCTTGACTCCCTGCGAGGAAGCAATCTCGGAGCCACATATCCATCACATATCTCAAGTATCCATTTCTAGTTATATTAGATCAGGATATAAGTCTGAACGTCTGTTATCGTGGACATGGCTATTAATAGATAATCTCCCTGCAGGGGTGCACCACGTTTTCCAACACGCTTGATAACTCTGGCCGGACACACTTTTCTGGGTCAATGCCCGACATCAGAAGATCAACATGTCACAGCCTTACCTAGGCTCAGTAGAGAGGTCCCTGCCGGTCTACATCCTAAGCACTCCGGGGTCTTGGGCCCATCGCCCGTTGCACTCCGGGTCGTTGCGAGCAGGGTGGATACCAGCACCGCCTAAGATGGCCAGCATGATCCGACCATGCCGCACTGCTGAACTGGACGTCTGACAAAGCTTCGGCTGATACTGCGACGTCGAGGGCAATAAGTATTCTCGCGTGGTGGTTAGTGCGTAAAGGCCAGAGGCCAACTCAGAACAAATACCCAAACCTGTTAGTGCATTGGGGGCTCGCGGAGACGAGCAGAGACTCACGATAATGTGACCCCGTCGCCCCATCTCATGGACTTACGACAAGGGCCCAGAATGCCCGACCGTGCCTCGTAGAAAACTCACGGGTGCTCTACGGGCCCACCCGACTTTCACATCAACTCGCGGGTACCCCACAGGGCTGACCTGACTTCAACAATGGTCTCAAGTAAAGTCCGGGTAACCGTATGTCCAAAACATCAAGGGGAAAACCCGAGGAATCACCCTCGGTGGATTCCACTCGATGTAATCATCAAGGTGAACGTGGGAGGAATCACCCTCGAGGTCCACACTTGAGAGGTTGCACGACAGAGTCATATCGGGGGTGGTGAAGGAGGAATCACCCTCGATGACCATGACCGAGTAGCTACACTACAGATTTATCATCAGGAGTGTGTCATGAGGTATCACCCTCGTCACTCGATAGTATCTCTGCAGAGTCGGGCAACAAAGGGGGTGTGATGTGATGTGAGATGTCAGGTCTGGTCATCGATCACGTTAGTCGTCGATGATGAAGCAGGAGCAACAAGGACAAGATGGGGGTCACTGATGGATCACTAACCAACCTATACTACGCAGTTTAGGATAAGCAGGTAAGGTACAACAACAGGTACAAAAGCAGGCTATGCATCAGAATAGGAGCAATCAATTACAGTAGCAAAATCTAATGCAATCATGAGAGAATGGAATGGCGATATCAGGATGATTACAGGGGGGGCTTTCCTAGAAGCTCCGCTGAAAGGGAAGAAGGGTCGTCGTCGATGTAGTCGATCACCGGGGCATCGGCATCGGTCTCGGGGTCTACCGAAGAGAAGAGGGGGGAGAAACATTAAATACAGAGCAAACAAGTGTAATACTATGCATGACAAGACGAAAAGTGGTGCTAGAGGTGTTCTAACGCAGTGCTACACAATATTGGTGAAGGGGGATAACATGCGGGAAAGTACCCTCGATATTCGACATTTTCGGACAGACGAACTGGAGGAGAAGGTTGCATGTTTGCTATGCTAGGGATGTGTGGTGGACGAACAGACAACGTATTCAGATTCGCCTCGTCGTTCTTTCATGTATAAAACTTTTCATCCGAGTTACGGATTATTTTATTATGATCTCTCAAAGATTTAAACATTTTCTGAATTTATTCTTAATTCGTAAATAATTGTTAAAACGCTAGGGGTACCCAGCTCTGTGTACACAGAAGTGTACACAGAGGAAGACAAGTGGGCCAGGGGGTCCCAGTTGACCAGTCAACGTTGACTGGTCAACATGGGGTGGGGCCCCCTGTCATTGTGACATCTGACTAACTAATTATCTAATCAGTTCATTACACTAAATTAATTAGGTTAATTACCTATATAATTAATTAATTATATTAATATTATTTTTATTTATATATATATATATATTTTAAAAAACTGTATTTCTTTTACAGGGGCTTGGGGGGCCGCACTGGGGAGTGCCAAGCCGGGGCAGGCTATCGGGCGCAGGCGAACAGAGAGGGTGCCCGCCCGAACGGCCACGGGCGTGTGAGCGCGCTGGGACGCTGATGCTGGGCACGTGGTCGGCAGCGAGGCTCGCCAGTCGCGGTTAGTGGAGGCGGCGCAGGGGCGGCGGCGCGCAGGTGCAGCAGGGAGGTAGGAGCGGCGAGCGGGCTAGTTTTCATCACGTTCATATGATTCGCGTTCGGTACTTTGATAATTTGATATGTGGGTGGACCGGTGCTTGGGTACTGCCTACTTGGACAAGCATCCCACTTATAATTAACCTCTATTGCAAGCATCCGCAACTACAACAAAAGTATTAAGGTAAATCTAACCATAGCATGAAACATATGGATCCAAATCAGCCCCTTACGAAGCAAAGCATAAACTAGGGCTTATGCTTCTGTCACTCTAGCAACCCATCATCTACTTATTACTTCCCAATGCCTTCCTCTAGGCCCAAATAATGGTGAAGTGTTATGTAGTCGACATTCACATAACACCACTAGAGGTTAGACAACATACATCTTATCAAAATATCGAACGAATACCAAATTCACATGACTACTAATAGCAAGACTTCTCCCTTGTCCTCGGGAACAAACGTAATTACTCACAAAGCATATTCATGTTCATAATCAGAGGGGTAATAATATGCATAAAGGATCTGAACATATGATCTTCCACCAAATAAACCAACTAGCATCAACTACAAGGAGTAATCAACACTACTAGCAACCTACTAGCACCAATCCCGGACTTGGAGACAAGAATTGGATACAAGAGATGAACTAGGGTTTGGAGATGAGATGGTGTTGGTGAAGATGTTGATGGAGATTGCCCTCTCCCGATGAGAGGAGAGTTGGTGATGACGATGGTGATGGTTTCCCCCTCCCGGAGGGAAGTGTCCCTCGCAGAACAGCTCTGCCGGAGCCCTAGATTGGTTCCGCCTCATGGCGGTGGAGTCTCGTCCCGAAAGGTTCTCTTCTATTTTTTCTCATCGAAAGACTTCATATGGGAAAAGATGGGCGTTGGAGAGCCACCAGGGGGCCCACGAGGTAGGGGGGCGCGCCCCCCACCCTCGTGAGCAGGGTGTGGGCCCCCTGGCCTTCATCTTTGGCGATGATTTTTCTTTATTTATTTTAAGGTATTCCGTGGAGTTTCAGGACTTTTGGAGTTGTGCAGAATAGGCCTTCAATATTTGGTCCTTTTCCAGCCCAGAATTCTAGCTGCCGGCATTCTCCCTTTTCATGTAAACCTTGTAAAATGAGAGAGAATAGCCATAAGTATTGTGACACAACGTGAAATAACATCCCATAATGCAAGAAATATTGATATAAAAGCATGATGCAAAATGGACGTATCAGCGCCCCGGCCACCTCCTGCTTGTCGCTCCCCCTCGACGCCTGGCCTTCTCTGGAGGCGCCACAACGCCCCTGGACCCCCCTCGCGCTCTCCCTCGCTCCTCCCCCTCCTTTGCTCTCTCCCCGCATGCGCCCGAGTGGAGCTCGTCGTTGCCGACGCCGTTTGCCACGGCCACCATGCTCCCCTCGCCTCGCCGACGCGCCAGGAAGCCCCGCCTCGTCCCCCTCTTCCTCCTCACCAAGACGGAAGGTGCCGGAAGCCCTGGATGCTGCCAGCTCTGCCGTTCCCCTCCTCGGCCACCGAGGATCACCGCTGTCGATTTGCCGCCGTCTCCGCCTCCTCGAGCTCGCTGAAACTATCTCCGACCCCGCTGTGAGCTCCACCATCTTCTCCCCTGCTCCCCGCGCTCGTACGCACCCTCTAGCCACCTCCTCTACCAGAGCCGAGCCGCTCCGCCGCACGAGCTCGATGTCGATGTCACTCTAGTGACCTTTTGGTCACCGCTGGTTCCTAACGCACTCCCTGCACTCCGCAGCACCTCGCTAGTGCCACCATTCGCCCGCTAGCATGCTGCAGCAGCAAAACGACCGACTTCCGAGTTCTAGCCGACGCCTAGCTTGTCGCCGCCGCTGTTGCACGCTATCCCAGCACACACTGATACGTCTCCAACGTATCTATAATTTTTGATTGTTCCATGCTATTATATTACCCCTTTTGGATGTTTATGGGCTTTATTTTACACATTTATATCATTTTTGGGACTAACCTACTAACCGGAGGCCCAGCCCATATTGCTGTTTTTTTGCCTATTTCAGTATTTCAAAGAAAAGGAATATCAAACGGAGTCCAAACGGAATGAAACCTTCAGGAGCGTGATTTTTGGAACGGACATGATCCGGAGAGCTTGGAGTGCAAGTCAAGAAGCTCCCGAGGGCCCCACGAGATAGGGGGCCGCACCCCCCCTATAGGGCGCGCCCCCTGTCTCGTGGGCCCCTCGGGCGGCCACCAACGTACTTCTTCCTCCTATATATATCTACGTACCCCGAAAACATCCAAGAGCACCACGAAACACAATTTCCACCGCCGTAACCTTCTGTATCCGCGAGATCCCATCTTGGAGCCTTCGCCGGCACTCTGCCGGAGGGGGAATCAACCACAGAGGGCCTCTACATCAACATCCTTGCCCCTCCGATGAGTTGCGAGTAGTTTACCATAGACCTACGGGTCCATAGTTATTAGCTAGATGCCTTCTTCTCTCTTTTTGGATCTCAATATAATGTTCTCCCCCTCTCTTGTGGAGATCTATTCAATGTATACTCTTTTTGTGGTGTGTTTGTCGAGATCCAATGAATTGTGGGTTTATGATCAAGTTTATCTATGAATAATATTTGAATCTTCTCTGAATTCTTTTATGTATGATTGAGTTATCTTTGCAAGTCTCTTTGAATTATCAGTTTGGTTTGGCCTACTAGATTGGTTCTTCTTGCCATGGGAGAAGTGCTTAGCTTTGGGTTCAATCTTGCGGTGTTCTTACCCTGTGACAGGAAGGGTTGCAAGACACATATTGTATTGTTGCCATCGAGGATAACAAGATGGGGTTTATATCATATTGCATGTGTTTATCCCTCTACATCATGTCATCTTGCTTAATGCGTTGCTCTGTTCTTATGAACTTAATACTCTAGATGTAGGCAGGAGTCGGTCGATGTGTGGAGTAATAGTAGTAGATGCAGGCAGGAGTCGGTCTACTTGTTATGGACGTGATGCCTATATACATGATCATGCCTAGATAATCTCATAACTATGTGCTTTTCTATCAATTTCCCGACAGTAATTTGTTCACCCACCGTAATACTTATGCTATCTTGAGAGAAGCCTCTAGTGAAACCTATGGCCCCCGGGTCTATCTCTTATCATATTTGCTTTCAATCTACCTTTATTTGCATCTTTACTTTTTGCATCTATTTTACAAAATACCAAAAATATATCTATCTTATCATACTATCTTTATTAGATCTCACTTTCGCAAGTGGCCGTGAAGGGATTGACAACCCTTTTATTG
Source organism: Triticum dicoccoides (assembly GCF_002162155.2). Classification (NCBI taxonomy): domain Eukaryota; kingdom Viridiplantae; phylum Streptophyta; class Magnoliopsida; order Poales; family Poaceae; genus Triticum; species Triticum dicoccoides. The sequence continues at coordinate 257,159,730 of NC_041389.1, forward strand.
CGTTGGTTGCGAGTTCTCAGTTTGTTTGTGTAGGTGTGTGGGACTTTTGAGGAGCCTCCTACTGGATTGATACCTTGGTTCTCAAAACTGAGGGAAATACTTATGCTACACTTTGCTGCATCACCCTCTCCTCTTCAAGGAAAACCAATGCAAGCTCAAGACGTAGCAAGAAGGATTTCTGGCGCCGTTGCCGGGGAGGTCTTCGCTCAAGTTCCCATCACAAACCCATCTCCCTCACATTTACATTATTTTCCATTTGCCTCTCGTTTTTGTCTCCCCCACTTCACCCTTGCCGTTTTATTTGCCCTCTCTTTCCCAATCTCCTCCTCTCTTTTCGCTTCTCGTTTTTCTGTTTGCTTGTGTGTTGGATTACTTGTTGCCATGGCGCAAGATAATACCAAGTTGTGTGACTTCTCGAATACCAATAATAATGATTTCCTTAGTACTCCGATTGCTCCTCTTAATGATGTTGAGTTTTGTGAAATCAATACCGCTTTGCTGAATCTTGTTATGAAAGATCAATTTGCCGGCCTTCCTAGTGAAGATACCGCTACTCATCTAAACAATTTTGTTGATTTGTGTGATATGCAAAAGAAGAAAGATATGGATAACAATATTGTCAAATTGAAGTTATTTCCATTTTCACTTAGAGATCGTGCTAAAGTTTGGTTTTCGTCTTTGCCTAAAAATAGTATTGATTCTTGGAACAAGTGCAAAGATGCTTTTATCTCTAAGTATTTTCCTCCCGCTAAGATCATCACTCTTAGGAATGATATTATGAATTTTAAACAACTTGATCATGAGCATGTTTCCCAATCTTGGGAAAGAATGAAATTGATGCTTCGCAATTGCCCTACTCATGGTTTGAATTTATGGATGATCATACAAAATTTTTATGCCGGTTTGAACTTTGCTTCTAGAAATCTCTTAGATTCGGCCGCAGGAGGCACCTTTATGGAAATCACATTAGGAGATGCTACAAAATTGCTTGATAATATTATGGCTAATTATTCTCAATGGCACACCGAAAGATCTTCTACTAAAAAGTGCATGCTATAGAAGAAATTAATGTTTTGAGTAGAAATATGGATGAACTTATGAAGATGTTTGCTACTAAAAATACTCCTCTTGATCCCAATGATATGTCTTTGTCTTCCTTGATTGAGAATAATAATGAATCTATGGATGTGAATTTTGTTGGTAGGAATAGTTTTGGAAACGATGCTTATAGAGGAAATTTTAATGCTAGACCGTTCCCTAGTAATCCCTCTAATAATTATGGAAATTCCTAATTCTTATGGTAATTTTAATAAGATGCCCTCTGATTTTGAGAATAGTGTGAAAGAATTTATGATTTCTCAAAAGAATTTTAATGCTTTGCTTGAAGAAAAATAGTGTGAAAGAATTTATGATTTCTCAAAGTTGATGATTTGGCTAGGAAAGTTGATAGACTTTCGCTTGATGTTAATTCTCTTAAACTTGGATCTTCTTCTCCTAAGCATGATATCAATGAGTCTCTCAAAGTAATGAGAATTTCCATTGACGAGTGCAAGGAAAGAACCGCTAGATTGCGTGCTAAAAAAGAAAGCTTTATAAAAGCGTGTTCTTCTAGTCTTCATGAAAATAATGATGAGGATCTTAAAGTTATTGACGTGTCTCCGATTAGATCTATGTTTTGCATTATGAATTTTGATGATTATGGGAGTGATGATGAATCAACTTTGCCTAGAAGGCGTCCCAAACATTCGGAGTCTTTAGATCTTGATGTTAAATTTGGTAAAAGTGAGATTGGAGAATCCTCAACTTCTAATAATATTGAACCTACTATCTCGAATTTCAAGGAATTTGATTATGATAATTGCTCTGTAAAAGGTTGTATTTCCTTGTTGCAATCCGTTGTTAATTCTCCTCATGCTTATAGTCAAAATAAAGCTTTTACCAAACATATTGTTGATGCCTTGATGCAATCTTATGATGAAAAACTTAATTTGGAAGTTTCTATACCTAGAAAACTTAATGATGAGTGGGAACCTACTATAAAGATTAGAATTAAATATTATGAGTGTTTTGCTTTGTGTGATTTGGGTGCTAGTGTTTCCATGATTTCGAAAACTTTATGTGATATTCTAGGTTTCCATGATCTTGATGATTGCTCTTTAAATTTGCACCTTGCGGATTCCACCATTAAAAAGCCTATGGGAATGATCAATGATGTTCTTATTGTTGCAAATAGAAATTTGGTGCCCGTAGATTTTATCGTTCTTGATATAGATTGCAATCTTTCTTGCCCTATTATTCTTGGTAGACCTTTCCTTAGAACGATTGGTGCGATTATTGATATGAAGGAAGGGAACATTAGATTCCAATTTCCTTTAAATAAAGGCATGGAGCACTATCCAAGAAAGAAAGTTAAATTACCTTATGAATCTATCATGCGTGCTACTTATGAATTTAGTGCCAAAGATGGCACCCGTTAGATCTATCCTTGCTTTTATGCCTAGCTAGGGGCGTTAAACAATAGCGCTAGTTGGGAGGCAACCCAATTTTCTTTATGTTTTTTTGCTTTTGCCCCTGTTTAGTAATAAATCTTGCATCTACCTTCTGTTTAGATGTGTTTTTATCTTTTAATTAGTGTTTGTGCCAAGTTGAACCTATAGGATAACCTACGATGATAGTTGATTTGATTCTGCTGAAAAACAGAAACTTTGCGCGCACGAATATAATTTTGTTAAATCACAGGAACGTGCTTTTTCGTTTATTCTTTTTGATGCTGTTCAATAGACAAATTTTCCAGGACTTACTATTTTGTTAGAATTTTTAGAGTTCCAGAAGTTTGCGTTAGTTACAGATTGCTACAGACTATTCTGTTTTTGACAGATTCTGTTTTTCGTGTGTTGTTTGCTTATTTCAATGCATCTATGGCTAGTAAATTAGTTTATAAACCATAAAGAAGTTGGAATACAATAGGTTTAACACCAATATAAATAAATAATGAGTTCATTGCAGTACCTTATGTGGTGGTTTTGTTTTCTTTCACTAACAGAGCTTATAAGATTTCCTGTTGAGTTTTGTGTTGTGAAGTTTTCAAGTTTTGGGTAAAGCTTTTATGGACTATGGAATAAGGACTGGCAAGAGCCTAAGCTTGGGGATGCCCATGGCACCCCAAGATATCCAAGGGTAGCTAAAAGCCTAATCTTGGGGATGCCCCGGGAAGGCATCGCCTCTTTCGTCTTCGTTCATTGGTAACTTTACTTGGAGCTATATTTTTATTCGCCACATGATATGTGTTTTGCTTGGAGCGTCGTGTATTATTTTAGTCTTTGCTTTTTAGTTTACCACAATCATACTTGCTGTACACACCTTTTGGGAGAAGCCTATTCGATTAGAATTTGCTAGAATACTCTATGTGCTTCACTTATATCTTTTGAGCTTGATAGTTTTTGCTCTATGTGCTTCACTTATATCTTTTAGAGCACGGTGGTGTCTTAATTTTGAAGAAATTACTAGTCTCTCATGCTTCACTTATATTATTTTGAGAGTCTTTTAGAACAGCATGGTATTTGCTATGATCATAAAGTTGGTCCTAGAATGATGAGCATCCAAGTTGGGTATAATAAAAACTATCATAGGAAGTGAATTGGATGCTATGATCAATTTGATGCTTGATATTTGTTTTGAGATATGGAGGTAGTGATATTTGAGTCATGCTAGTTTGGTGATTATGGATTTAAAGAATGCTTGTGTTGAAGTTTGTGATTCCCGTAGCATGCACGTATGGTGAACCGCTTTGTGATGAAGTTGGAGCACAATTTTATTTATTGATTGTCTTCCTTATGAGTGGCGGTCGGGGACGAGCGATGGCCTTTTCCTACCAATCTATCCCCCTAGGAGCATGCGCGTAGTGCTTTGGTTTTTGATGACTTCTAAATTTTTGCAACAAGTATATGAGTTCTTTTGATTAATGTTGAGTCCATGGATTATACGCACTCTTTCACCCTTCCACCATTGCTAGCCTCTCTTGTATCGCGCAAGTTTTGCCGGTACCATACACTCACCATCTAACTTCCTCAAAACAGCCACCATACCTACCTATTATGGCATTTCCATATCCATTCCGAGATATATTGCCATGCAACTTTTCACCGTTCCGTTCATATGACACGCATTACTTTTGTCATATTGCTTTTTGCATGATCATGTAGTTGACATTGTATTTGTGGCAAGGCCACCTTCATGATTTTCATACATGTCGCTCTTGATTCATTGCATATCCCAGTACACCGCCGGAGGCATTCATATAGAGTCATATCTTGTTCTAGCTTTGAGTTGTAAATCCATAAAAGTGTGATGATTTTCATTATTAGAGCATTGTCCTAGTGAGGAAAGGATGATGAAGACTATGATTCCCCCACAAGTCGGGATGAGGCTTGGGACTTTACAAAAAGAAAAGAAAAAAAGAAATAAAAAAAGAGAAAGGCCAAAAAGAAAAAAAAGGAAGGCCAAAGAAAAAAAAAAGAAAATAAAAGAGAAAATAAAAAAAATAAAAAAATAAAATGAGAGAAAAAGAGAGAAGGGACAATGCTACTATATCTTTTTCCACACTTGTACTTCAAAATAGCACCATGATCTTCATGTTAGAGAGTCTCATATGTTGTCACTTTCATATACTAGTGGGAATTTTTCATTATAGAACTTGGCTTGTATATTCCAATGATGGGCTTCCTCAAAAGTGCCCTAGGTCTTCATGAACAAGCAAGTTGGATGCACCCCATTTAGTTTCTTTTGTTGAGCTTTCATATATTTATAGCTCTAGTGCATCCATTGAATGGCAATCCCTACTCACTCACATTGATATCTATTAATGGGCATCTCCATAGCCCGTTGATACGCCTAGTTGATGTGAGACTACCTTCTCCTTTTTTTCTTCTCCACAACCACCCTTCTATTCCACATATAGTGCTATGTCCATGGCTCACACTCATGTATTGCGTGAAATTTGAAAAAGTTTGAGATTATTAAAGTATGAAACAATTGCTTGGCTTGTCATCGGGGTTGTGCATGATTAAATACTTTGTGTGATGAAGATAGAGCATAGCCAGACTATATGATTTTGTAGGGATAACTTTCTTTAGCCATGTTATTTTGAGAAGACATGATTACTTTGATTAGTGTGCTTGAAGTATTACTATTTCTTATGTCAATATGAACTTTTATTTCGTATTCATTTGGATCTGAACATTCATGCCACAATAAAGAAAATTACATTATGAATTATGCTAGGTCGCATTCCACATCAAAAATTCTCTTTTTATCATTTACCTACTCGAGGACGAGCAGGAATTAAGCTTGGGGATGCTTGATACGTCTCCAACGTATCTATAATTTTTGATTGTTGCATGCTATTATATTACCCCTTTTGGATGTTTATGGGCTTTATTTTACACATTTATATCATTTTTGGGACTAACCTACTAACCGGAGGCCGAGCCCATATTGCTGTTTTTTTGCCTATTTCAGTATTTCGAAGAAAAGGAATATCAAACGGAGTCCAAATGGAATAAAACCTTCGGGAGCGTGATTTTTGGAACGAACATGATCCAGAGAGCTTGGAGTGCAAGTCAAGAAGCTCCCGAGGGCCCCACGAGATAGGGGGCCGCGCCCCCCTTGTAGGGCGCGCCCCCCTGTCTCGTGGGCCCCTCGGGCGGCCACCGACGTACTTCTTCCTCCTATATATACCTACGTACCCCGAAAACATCCAGGAGCACCACGAAACACAATTTCCACTGCCGTAACCTTCTGTATCCGCGAGATCCCATCTTGGAGCCTTCGCCGGCACTCTGCCGGAGGGGGAATCAACCACGGAGGGCCTCTACATCAACATCCTTTCCCCTCCGATGAGTTGTGAGTAGTTTACGATAGACGTACGGGTCCATAGTTATTAGCTAGATGGCTTCTTCTCTCTTTTTGGATCTCAATACAATGTTCTCCCCCTCTCTTGTGGAGATCTGTTTGATGTAAACTCTTTTTGCGGTGTGTTTGTCGAGATCCGATGAATTGTGGGTTTATGATCAAGTTTATCTATGAATAATATTTAAATCTTCTCTGAATTCTTTTATGTATGATTGAGTTATATTTGCAAGTCTCTTCGAATTATCAGTTTGGTTTGGCCTACTAGATTGGTTCTTCTTGCCATGGGAGAAGTGCTTAGCTTTGGGTTCATTCTTGCGGTGTTCTTACCCAGTGACAGAAAGGGTTGCAAGACATGGATTGTATTGTTGCCATCGAGGATAACAAGATGGGGTTTATATCATATTGCATGTGTTTATCCCTCTACATCATGTCATCTTGCTTAATGCGTTGCTCTGTTCTTATGAACTTAATACTCTAGATGTAGGCAGGAGTCGGTCGATGTGTGGAGTAATAGTAGTAGATGCAGGCAGGAGTCGGTCTACTTGTTATGGACGTGATGCCTATTATAGGACCTTGAAGTATGTCTAGAGGGGGGGTGATTAGACCACTTGACCAATTAAAAACTTAACCTTTTCCCAATTTTAGAGTTTGGCAGATTTTAGCTATCTTAGGACAAGTCAAGCAATCATCACACAATTCAAGCAAGCATGCAAAGAGTACATAGGCAGCGGAAATTAAAGCATGCAACTTGCAAGAAAGTAAAGGGAACGGTTTGGAGGATTCAAACGCAGTTGGAGACACGGATGTTTTTGGCGTGGTTCCGATAGGTGGTGCTATCGTACATCCACGTTGATGGAGACATCAACCCACGAAGGGTAACGGTTGCGCGAGTCCACGGAGGGCTCCACCCACGAAGGGTCCACGAAGAAGCAACCTTGTCTATCCCACCATGGCCGTCGCCCATGAAGGACTTGCCTCACTAGCGGTAGATCTTCATGAAGTAGGAGATCTCCTTGCCCTTACAAACTCCTTGGTTCAACTCCACAATCTTGTAGGAGGCTCCCAAGTGACACCTAGCCAATCTAGGAGACACCACTCTCCAAGAAGTAACAAATGGTGCGTTGATGATGAACTCCTTGCTCTTGTGCTTCAAATAATAGTCTCCCCAACACTCAACTCTCTCTCATAGGATTTGGATCTGGTGGAAAGAAGATTTGAGTGGAAAGCAACTTGGGGAAGGCTAGAGATCAAGATTAATATGGTAGGAATGGAATATCTTGGCCTCAACACATGAGTAGGTGGTTCTCTCTCAGAAATGGTAAGTTGGAAGTGTAGGTTTAGTCTGATGGCTCTCTTCACGAATGAAGAGGAGGTGGAGGGGTATATATAGCCTCCACACAAAATCTAACTGTTACACATAATTTACCAAACTCGGTGGGACCGATTCAACAGACTCGGTTGGACCGATTTAGCAAACCTAGTGACCATTAGGATTTTTGGTGGGACTGACATGCAACTCGGTGAGACCGATTCGGTTAGGGTTAGGGCATAACGTAATCTCGGTAAGACCGATTACACAAACTCGGTGAGACCGATTTTGGTAATAAGCTTTCCACAGAGTTGGTCAGGTAAAGTCGGTGGGACCGATTTGATCTTTTCGGTGAGACCGAAATGTTACAAAAGGGAAACAGAGAGTTTACATTGCAATCTCGGTGGGACCGATCGCTCACTTCGGTTAGACCGAAACGTTACGAAGGGAAACAGAGAGATTACAATCCCATCTCGGTGAGACCGAGATCCCTATCGGTAGAACCGATTTTCTTAGGGTTTGTGGCAGTGGCTATGACATTCAAACTCGGTGGCGCCTGATAGGAAGAATCGGTGTGACCGATTTTGGCTTTGGGTTTAGGTCATTTGTGGATGTGAGAAAGTAGCTGAGGGTTTTGGAGCATATCACTAAGCACATGAAGCAAGAGGCTCATTAAGAAACACCTCATCCCTCCTTGATAGTATTGGCTTTTCCTATAGACTCAATGTGATCTTGGATCACTAAAATATAAAATGAAGAGTCTTGAGCTTTTGAGCTTGAGCCAATCCTTTGTCCTTAGTATTTTGAGGGATCCACTCTCATCATCCATGCCATGCCATTCATTGAGCTTTCCTGAAATAATAATCTTGGAATAGCATTAGCTCAATGAGCTATATGTTGTTATGAATTACCAAAACCACCTAGAGATAGTTGCACTTTCACCTATATACATGATCATGCCTAGATAATCTCATAACTACGCGCTTTTCTATCAATTGCTCGACAGTAATTTGTTCACCCACCGTCATACTTATGCTATCTTGAGAGAAGCCTCTAGTGAAACCTATGGCCCCCGGGTCTATCTCTTATCATATTTGCTTTCAATCTACCTTTATTTGCATCTTTACTTTTTGCATCTATATTACAAAATACCAAAAATATATCTATCTTATCATACTATCTTTATTAGATTTCACTTTCGCTAGTGGCCGTGAAGGGATTGACAACCCCTTTATTGTGTTGGTTGCGAGTTATCAGTTTGTTTGTGTAGGTGCGTGGGACTTTTGAGGAGCCTCCTACTGGATTGATACCTTGGTTCTCAAAACTGAGGGAAATACTTACGCTACACTATGCTGCATCACCCTCTCCTCTTCGAGGAAAACCAACGCAAGCTCAAGACGTAGCACACACCGCGGCCACCATTAGATGCGCCACATCGCAGGCTTTCGAACGCGCCCAGCCTCGCATCCAGCCGACGCCGGAGTTGGCCGGACGGGCATCGCCGCGCCGCTCCGGTTATCGCCGGAGTTAATCCGGTGACGTGGTAGATTAGTTAGTGCTAATGACGCAGTTAGTTAACCCTCCTAGATCACTGACACCTGGGCCCCATGCCCTAATTAACCCCGGCTTTATTTCTACTTAGGATTAACTAAACCAGAGCGGCCCCACGCGTCAGCTTTGACCAAGCTGACATGGCCGTTGACTGGCCCCACACGTCAGTGACTCTAGCTAGCACGGTGACACTGACCAGTGGGACCCACTGGTTAGGTTTGACCTGGACGGCGTCTGTTGACCTGCTGAGGTCAGCATGACCTAATGTTGACGCAATAAGTCTTTTTCTGGATTAAACTTAATTCAGGAAATTGCAGAAAATGCTCTAAACTTCTAAAATTCATAGAAAATTATCTATAGCTCCAAATGAAATAAATTATATATGAAAAATGATCAGAAAAATCCAAAGAATCTGTTTATGGCATTATCATGCATGTTTGAACAACTTAAAGCTACTGTTTACAACAATTTGAATTAATGGCATTTGAAATGTCATATATGGAGTTTGAATTTGAATCTTAGATTCAAACCAACTCCATTTAGCCTGCTGCTAGTTGCATTAGCTCAAACCACAGCATATTGCCATGTCAAGATCATGCATCATATTGTGCATTGCATTGATTGTGTTCTTCCATGTTTCCCGGTGTTTGTCCCCTCTCGATAGACGTGGTTCCGACAATGAGTTCGATGACACCGATGAAGAACTATACTATCTTCAGAAGTGCCAGGCAAGCAAAACCCCCTTGTTCATTCTGATACAATCCCACTCTCTCGCTCCTGCTCTCTTTTAATGCATTAGGACAACAACGATTCATTTGTTACTTGTTGTGGTAGCTGAACCCCTTTATCCTCTGCATGACCTCCTATTGCCACAGTAAATAGATGAAACCCACTAGCATGAGTAGGAGTTGTTTGAGCCCTGATGTGCCTACTCATTCATACTTGTTTGTCATGCCTGCTATGCTTAGAGTTGTGTCAGGTCTGATTCATCGGGGATGAATTGGAACAGTGATGAACATGTCCTACTGTATGTGAGCTAAGTGTGTGAACACAATTTGGTAAAGGTAGCGGTGAGAGGCCATGTAGGAGTACATGGTGGGTTGTCTCATTGAAGTCGTCCTCAGGAACTGAGTTCTGTGTTTGTGATCCATGAAACAGTTACTACCATGCATTGGGCCCGAAACCAATGGACCCTCTTGGCTTCTTAATCACCCTTGTCCTCTGTCCAGGAGTTGCAAGTAGTTTCTGGTGTTTGTAGTATGCTGGAGGCTGTGCGTAGTGCTGACTCGAGGGGTGAGCTGTGATGCGGTAGGCACGTGGCCGGGTATGCCGGGCGCCCGTTTGGTGTCGCTGAACCCTGTACACATCGTTCGGGGCCGTATGTGGAAACCTCAGCCGGACTCCCTGCGGATGGAACCTGAATAGGAGATAAACCTGGACTAGAGACTTGAGTGTTTAGGTAGGCCGTGGCCGACACCCTCGTTGGGCTTCCGCTTGAAGGTTGCCGAGTACATGTTGTGTAAACGACGGTAAGTGGTGAGAGCATGTGTGAATAAGTACACCCCTGCAGGGTTAACATCATCTATTTGAATATCCGCGTCCGCAGTAAAGGACCTCTGGGTTGCCTATATAGTTCATAGACAAGTGAAAGTGGATACTCTAAAATATGCAAGATAAGCATGAGTGCTATGGATGGCGTTCTCGTAGGGAGACGGGAGCGGATCCATAGTGGTGTATTTATATGGTAAATATGTGGACTCGTGTGCGCCACCTCAAAAGAGTTACTTGCAGTCGTAGTTCAGGATAGCCACCGAGTCAAAGCTGGCTTGCTGCAGTTAAACCCCACCATCCCCTTTGTTGATATTGATGCATATGTAGATAGTTCTGATGTAAGTCTGGCTGGGTACATTTGTACTCACGTTTCCCTATTTTATGTTTTTGCAGAGAGACTTCAGTCTCGCTAGTAGTTCCGCGTGGACTTCGATGTTTAGCTTGTTACCTCATCTATGATCTTGTGCTTCGGCAGGACCTGGTAGATAGTCAGGCTTCTCAGCCTTTTTCATTTGTAGATGTTTGTACTCAGACATGTTAAGCTTCCGCATGTTCTTTGACTTGTATGCTCTGAGTGTTGGGTCATAAGACCCATGTTTGTAATATCTCGCTCCTCGGAGCCTATTGAATAAAATACTTGAGTTGTAGAGTCATGTTGTGATGCCATGTTGTATTTGCACATATCGAGCATATTGTGTGTATGTTTGAAATGCTTGGTATGTGTGGGATCTGACTATCTAGTTATTTATCCTTGGTAGCCTCTCTTATCAGGAAATGTCTCCTAGTGCTTCCACTGAGCCTTGGTAGCTTGCTACTGCTCTGGAACACTTAGGTTGGTCGGCATGTGTCCTTCTTCGTTCATGTGTCTGTCCCTTCGGGGAAATGTCACGCGATGTCTACCGGAGTCCTGTTAGCCTGCTACAGCCCGGTTTACCGGAGTCCTGCTAGCCCAGTTGCTACAGCCTGGATTCACTCGCTGATGACCGACACGTTCGTTGTTGGGTCATGTATGCATGTCCCTATAAGTTAGTGCCACTTTGGGTTCACGACTAGCCATGTCAGCCCGGGCTCCTTGTCATATGGATGCTAGCGACACTATCATATACGTGTGCCAAAAGGCGCAAACGGTCCCGGGCCTGGTAAGGCGACACCCATGGGAATACCGTGCGTGAGGCCGCAAAGTGATATGAGATGTTACATGCTAGATCGGTGTGGCATTGAGTCGGGGTCCTGACACATATCTATAATTTTTTATTGTTCCATGTTGTTATATTATCAATGATGTATGTTTTATGTTCATTTTCTAGCAACTTTATATCATTTTTTGGGACTAACCTATTGACATAGTGCCTAGTGCTAGTTGTTTTTTTTTCTTTTTTTACTTCATAGAATATCAATACCAAACGAAGTCCAAATGCCATGAAACTTTTTGGAGATTTTTTTTGGACAGAAGACTCCTTGGGAGCCAAGGAAGTGCACGAGTGGAGGCCTATGGGGCCCACAAGGCACCAAGGCGCGCCAAGGGCCCCTAGCGCGCCCTGGTGGGTAGTGGGGCCCACGGGTCGCCTCTCCACCGCCTACTAGCTCTATAAATACCCAAAAATCCCAAAAGACCTAGGGGAGTCGAGAGATCAGAGTTTCCACAATCGCAAGTTCCAGAACCACAACATCCAATCTAGAGGCCTTTCTCGACACTTTGCTGGAGGGGTCAACGATCACGGAAGCACCCTTGCCCCTCTGATGATGCATGAGTAGTTTACCATAGACCTACAAGTCCGTAGGCAATAGCTAGATGGCTTCTTCTCTCTTTTTGATCTTCAATACAATGTTCTCCTCAGTGTTCTTGGAGATCTATTTGATGTAACTCTTTTTTGCGGTGTGTTTGTTGGGATCCGATGAATTGTGAGTTTATGGTCAGGTCTATCTATGAATAGTATTTGAGTCTTTGTTGAACTCTTATGTGCTTGATTGTTATAGCCTCGTATTTCTTCTCCAAAACTTTGGTTTGGTTTGGCCAACTAGATTGATTTTTCGAGCCATGGGAAGAGGTGCTTTGTGATGCGTTTGATCTTGCGGTGCTCAATCTCAGTGACAGACGGAGAAGTGACATGCATGTATCGTTGCCATTAAGGATAAAAAGATGGGGTCTATTCCTACATGAATAGATCTTTTCTACATCATGTCATCATTCTTATTGCATTACTCTGTTTCTTCATGAACTTAATGCACTAGATGCATGTTGGATAGTGGTCGATGCATGGAGTAATAGTAGTAGATGCAAGCACGAGTCGGTCTACTAATCTTGGACGCGACGCCTATATACATGATCATTGCCTTGGATATCGTCATAATTAGTTGCTTTTCTATGAATTGCCCAACAATAATTAGTTTACCCACCGTATGCTATATATTTTCTCGAGAGAAGCCTCTAGTGAAATCGACGACCCCCGGGTCTATTTTCTATCATATTGCTTCAGTTCTATTACTCCAAAAATCCAAAAATACCTTGATGCACTTTTTCTTTCTTTATTTTATTTTGTGTTTTTGTTAGATTTATCCAATGTCATACAATTTAATCTATCTCGATACCGATGAGGGATTGACAACCCCTCTTACACGTTGCGTTGCAAGTTTTTGTTATTTGTGTGAAGGTACTGCTTACATAGTTTGGTGGATCCTCCTACTGGATTAATACATTGGTTTCATAACTGAGGGAAATACTTACCGTTGTTGTGCTGCATCATCATCTCCTCTTCGGGGAAATAACCAACACAGATACAAAGCAATCAGGAAGAATTTCTGGCGCCATTGCCGGGGAGTATCAAATCCAGATCTAACAAGTACACAATCACAAATCTCATCTCCTTGCAATTTAATTTATTTGCCATTTGCCTCTCGTTTTAATCTCCCCCACTTATAAAACATTTTCAATAAAACACAAAAATATTTGCCTTCTTTTTTGTTTGCCTTTTTCTCGTTAGATCTTTTATTTGCTTGTTTTCCCCTTCGAACATGTCATCATGAGTGACTTTGGTACGACGGAAACAGATGATGGCAGAACTCCTAAAATTGGATTTTCTGGTAATCTGGATGCTAAAACTTTTGTATTGGGACAAGGGGATGTTATAAGAAAAGAAGACATCCACGAATTCTTTAATTGTGTTGGAACTTTGACTTGTTATGATGCACCTATACTTAAAGGAACTAAAACTTATGCAGAAGCTATTTCAGCACTAGTTCTAAAACTTGAGAATAGATTTATCCGCACTCATCCTACCTTGCAAAGATTGTTTTATGAATTACCTGTCATGAAAGTCCTAGAGCTATGAATGAATTTGATCATATAGTACGGGAAGCTGGGGAGATCTTTGTTTTTTATGATATGAACCGTGAAAAACCGGTGATAGATGAGATTATTTACAATAGTGATTATGTTTTAAGAGATTTGCTTGGCAATGGTAGCATGTTTGATGAAAAACTTAAAAAGGAAGTTCATGTTTTAGATATGACCCAACAAGTTTTCAATGATGTTAATCAACATATTCTTGGATCGTAGCCGGAAATCAAAGGGGATTTGCAAATGGGCAACTTGATAATGCAAAAAATTCTATGGATAATGTGTTTCATGTTATATTTGAGAAAACTCCTACAAAAAACACATCTATGGAATATAAGACAAAAGAGGAAAATACTTGAATCTATGCATTATGCCTAGCCAGGGGAATAAAACAATAGGGCTTGTTGGGAGTGATGAGAGCACGACCTCCGACGCACCGCTGATTTGGCCCGATCTTTCATGATGCTACAACTGCGACTAAATTTCACTGATAAAGTTCCCAATTACACAAGCGATTCCCGCAACCTGAAACTGTAGTAACATCAACTGACAAGCAATACCTCAGCAAACAAGGCGCCTCCGTCGGAGTAGAAGTAATCGGCATGTAATCTATCATCGTTGACGGACCTCAAACCAATAGCTAGCAAATTCTCGATCACGAGAATCCTCTCGCCAAAGTGTAATCTTTTGAATAGAAAATCTCACATGAATATACAATATGAGCGCCCGAAGGGTTGCTTCATAGTCTGAGTGAACTCTAGAGAAAATAACCCAACCTTTGCATCAATGCATTGTGGCCTTATAAGCTAGCCGATTATCTAATTTGGCTTGGAAAGCAAGCCGATCCGACCAACCTCACGTGTAAACAAAAATTGGAAACCTGGATGCCATCTTTAAATAATACTAAATTAGATGCTTTATAATCGAGCATCATGATCTTTACAAATGACTGACTAGAACTCTGGTAAATTGTTCCATCGACTTCTAATTGTGCTGCTGGTGGGCCCCATCCAAGATCATACAAGCTTAGTAGACCACGTAGCTTTACTGACGGTTTGTCAAAGTGAATAATTGATGTCTACTATGCAACCTTCTTCTTGTAGACTCGTGTTGGGCCTCCAAGTGCAGAGTTTTGTTGGGCAGTAGCAATTTTCCCTCCAGTGGATGATCTAAGGTTTATCAATCCATGGGAGGCGTAGGATGAAGATGGTCCCCAACACACCCAATACAATGGTAAATTGTATAGGTGCACTAGTTTGGCGAAGAGATGGTGACACAAGTGTAATATGGATGATAGATATAGATTTTGTAATCTGAAAATATAAAAACAACAAGGTAGCAAGTAGTAAAAGTGAGCGAAAACGGTGTTGTAATGCTTGAAAACAAAGCCTAGGGTTCATACTTTCACTAGTGCAAATTCTCTCAACAATGATAACATATTTAAATCATATGGCAATCCCTCAACGTGCGACAAAGAATCACTCCAAAGTTTCTATCAAAGAACGTAGCATGAAAACATGCATCAACCCCTATGCATATATTACCCCACCTCGGGAATCCGCGAGTTGAGTGCCAAAACATACATCAAGTGAATCAATAGAACATCTCATTGTCACCATAGATATCTAATACGTCTCCAACGTATCTATAATTCTGATTGTTCCATGCTATTATATTATCTGTTTTGGATGTCTTATATGCATTAATATGTTATTTTATGTTATTTTTGGGAGTAACCTATAAACCTAGAACCCAGTGCCGATTTATGTTTTTTCCTTGTTTTTGAGGTTCGTAGAGAAGGAATACCAAACGGAGTCCAAACGGAATAAAACTGTCGGTGTTCTGGGAACGGGGGTCCCTAGACTTGCCTGCTTGCGGCCTGCGGCGTGGCTCAAGTGGGGGCCCAACGCAGCCCAGCTTCATCAGCTCAAGCTAAGGACCCTCGCGAGGGGCCAAGCCTCGCGAGGCGGACGACAGGAAGCTTCCTCAGGAGCGGCCTCCTCAGGCAGGCTCGTGAGGAGGCGGAGAGATCAAGGCGGGGTACCCCCAGAGAGCCCGTGACGCAAGCCATGACGATCGAGGCCAGGCGGGCGTCGGCTTGTGCAGTGTCCTTGTTTCCCTTTCGGTGCAAAGGGGGCAAGCACAGGCCAAGGCATCGGGCAAAGGTTACCGTTTCGGTGCAACAAGACCAAGACCAACAGAACGGCAGGATGAAGGTCATCGTGGAGCCCAGGACGGCGTCATCGTCAGAGCCTTTGGCAGCCGAAGACCAACTTTAGTCAGGATAAGTGTACTAGATGTTCCCCTTCAAAATGGCCAATTGACGGCGCCCTTCCCGCTCATTATTTGGGAAGAGGCCCAGGGCCTCCCTCTATAAATAGGACTAGCCACCACAGATGGAAGGGCATCGAGCATCTATCTCAAGAAGACGCATAGACTAGAGAGAGGCGACTAAACTCACCCTAGCAGTTCATCGCACTAGCTTAAGAACAGCCCCTCGCGAGGCTGTTCTTCCTTTATACTGTTCATTATCAGCCCATGAGGCAATCCACTACACCACACACTGGAGTAGGGTATTACACCGCAATGGAGGCCTGAACCAGTATAAATCTCGTGTCCCTTGCGTGTTCTTCTTTCTAGCTTAGATCCTTGCGAGACTTAGACGCATGAGCTGGTAGGGGAAAGATCTTCGTGCGCACCCCGGTGTTCGAACCTCAAGGGTCTGCCGGAACCCGAAATTCGACATTTGGCGCGCCAGGTAGGGGGGCGCCGGAATCTTTCTTCCGCTAGTCGTGTGAGATCTTCCGCCGTGTCCATGGCCGACGCTCGCCGAGCTCGTGCCGAGCGTCGGGCTGCTCTCGCCACCCGCGTCGCCCAGACGGTGCCCGTCGGCGGTCGCCCCCATCGTTCCCCGTCGCCCGCCGCCAATGCCGCCACCGGCCCAGCGAGGAACGAGCAACAGGCCTCGTCCCTGCATCCTTCGGTGCGGCGCGATGGACGCACTGCCACCCTGTCGCCGACTCCAGCCGGTTTGTAGTCCCACGCCCGTTGTGCCCCCACGGACGCGCCGCCCGCTCCTACAGCCGATGCCGGCACTGGGGCCAGGGGGCTCTGAGCCTAGATCCCCGCCTTGCGACAGGTGCGGTGGCCACTCAAGTTCAGGCCCGAGATGCCGTCGCGCTACAATGGCGCGACGGCTCCGCTGGTTTTCCTGCTGGCGTACGAGGAGGCTGTCCTCAAGGCCGGAGGCGATGACAGGGTGATGGCCAACTGGTTTCGCATGGCCCTCACTGGCGTTCCGCGCATGTGGCTGCTCCACCTACCGACGGCTTCTGTGACCTTCTGGGGGGAGCTGCGCGGCCTCTTCCTCGCCCAATACGCCGCGCCAGTGCCCCCGGTCATCGCAGCTCTCCTGGGCGGCTCACAAGCGCCACCTTCGAGCCGCCACATCAAGCCGTTCACCCGCCAGATCGGCGCCGCCTCCAAGCGCCGAGAAACTCCCCCGGGCTGGGTGGCGCCCGAGGCCGATCTGACCTTCAACTCGGACGATCACCCCTCCAACCCCGCCGGTTCGGGTGCGCTCCCGATGCTGTGCACCCCCACCATCTGCCAAGTGGCCGTCACCAGGACCCTCATCGACGGTGGAGCTGGCCTCAACGTGCTCTCCGTGGAGGCCTTTAGCCTGCTCCATGTGCCACTAGAGCGGTTTCAGCCCAGCAGGCCTTTCTCGGGTGTCGGGGTCGGTTCCACCGCCTCCTTGGGGCAAATTCACCTCCCGGTGACCTTCGGCACCTACGACAACTTCCGCACAGAGCTGATCGACTTCGACATCGCCCCCATCGGCCTCCCTTACAACGCCATCTTCGGCTACCCGGCCTTGGCCCGGTTCATGGCAGTGACTCACCCGGCGTACAACCTCATGAAGATGCCCGGGAGCAGCGGCGTCCTTACTGTGTCAGGAGACACAAGAGATGCACTGCAGGCGCTCAATCTTGCCTTCAAGACAGCCGTGGTGGCGCAGCCCGCTGGCGCTGATGCCCTCGAGCCCAAGGGGACTGCGCCGGCTAAGAAGAAGCAGCTATTCACCCAAGACAAGGCGGAAACCAAGCAGATACCAGTCGACGAGGATGGGTCCACTAACACCACCTTCACCATAGGCGCCAACCTCGAACCAGAGCAGGAGGAGGCCTTGGTGAAGTTCCTGCGTGCGAACAAGAAGGTGTTCGCGTGGGAACCTGATCAGCTAGCAGGGGTCCCGAGGGGCGTGATTGAGCATCACCTCTACGTGTGCCCCAACGTACGCCCCGTGAAGCAGAAGGTGAGGCGGCAATCCGCTGAGAAGCAAGCTTTTATCGTCCAAGAGACCTGCAAGCTAGAGGCGGCTGGGGTTATTCGCGAGGTCCGCTACCCAGATTGGTTGGCTAACCCGGTTGTCGTGGCGAAAAAGGGAGGAAAGGAACGCATGTGTGTCGACTTCACCAACCTCAACAAGGCCTGCCCGCAGGATCCATTTCCGCTTCCTCGCATCGACCAGATCGTCGACTCCACCGCTGAGTGTGACCTGTTTTGCTTTCTGGATGCCTTCTCGGGCTATCACCAGATCAAGATGGCGGTAGAAGACGTGGAAAAAACAGCTTTCCTGACCCCGTGTGGAGTGTACTGCTATACATGCATGCCATTTGGGTTGCGCAACGCAGGCGCGACCTTTCAGCGGCTGATGCACATCGCCTTGGGCCGGCAGCTCGGGAGGAATGCTGAGGCCTATGTCGATGACATTGTGGTGAAGTCTCGGGAGGCAAAAACCCTGATACAGGACTTGGAAGAAACCTTCGCAAGCCTCAATGAGGTGGACCTGCGGCTCAACCCAGAGAAGTGTGTGTTTGGAGTCCCCTCGGGCAAGCTCCTGGGCTTCCTCGTATCCCACAGGTGCATTGAGGCCAATCCGGAGAAGGTCAAAGCAGTCGAAGACATGAGCCTGCCGAAGACCCTCAGGGAAATGCAGAAGCTCACCGGGCGTGTGACCGCACTAGGACTCTTCATCTCCAAGCTGGGGGAACGAGCACTGCCCTTCTTCAAGCTAATGAAGAAGAAGGGCCCCTTCGAATGGACTGAAAATGCTGACAAGGCGTTCCAGGAGCTCAAGAGGTACCTAACTAGCCCTCCGGTGATGGTAGCTCCACGTCCTCGGGAGCCGCTGGTGCTCTACCTTGCAGCCACCCCCTACTCCGCCAGCGCAGCCCTGGTGGCGGTTAGGGAAGAGCATCGGACCAAGGCCGCCTCAACCGTCCGGGTCGAATCAAAGCGAAGCCAAGAAGGCCTCATGGAGATCGCGACTGCAGCCGAGAAGGACCAGCCGCAGCAGGGAAGCACCCCCGGAGCAGAAGAGGCCCCTCCAACCGACCAAGCGCTCGGGGCACTGTCGTCTCAGGAGGCGCGCCAACCTCCGGAGGGCGCAAGCAGCGCCAGCACTCTCAACCTCGTCGAGCACCCCGTGTACTTCGTCAGCATGATGCTACGGGACGCAAGGGCGCGGTACCCCATGCCTGAAAAACTCCTCCTCGCGCTATTGGTAGCCTCACACAAGCTGCGGCACTACTTCCAAGGCCATCCCATCAAGGTCGTATCAGCATACCCCTTGGAAAGGGTACTCAGGAGCCCTAACTCGGCTGGAAGAGTCGCTGAGTGGAACATCGAACTGCAAGCATTTCAGCTAGAATTCAGCATGACCAGAGTCATCAAGGGGGCCGCACTTGCGGATTTCGTGGCAGAATGGGCAGAGGCACCAGGCCTTGAGGCTGGCGAGGACCAATCACTTTCCTCGGGAAGCGAGGCACCGGACGGCTGGGTCATGTACTTCGACGGGGCGTTCTCCCGACATGGCAGGGGGGCCAACGCAGTGCTCGTATCTCCCACTCAATACAAGCTCTACTACGCCATACAACTCTGTTTCCGGCATGGAGAAAAGGTCTCCAACAACATAGCAGAGTACGAAGGCCTGATAGCAGGCCTTAAAGCCGTAGTCGCCTTGGGGGTAAAGCGCCTCATCATCAAGGGCGATTCATAACTCCTCGTCAACTTCTCCAACAAGATATACGAGTCGAAGGACGAGCACATGGAAGCCTACCTTGCGGAGGTTCGCAGGATGGAGAAGCAGTTCTGGGGGCTGGAGTTGCAGCATGTGCCTCGCAGCACCAATCAAGAGGCTGATGGCATCGCCAAGAGGGCATCCATACGGCTGTCTCAGGAGTCTGGTGTCTTCGAGGAGTGACTCTTCAAGACCTCGGCGGCACCATCACTATCAAGCACGGCGCACCCTCGGGAAGAGCTCCCTCAGCCGCCTCCCTCGGGAGCCCCGGTCTACGGCCCGGACTCAGGGGCACGCTTGCTCCTGGCGTTGGAGCCTCAGGAAGGATGCTGGATCGAAGAGCTCCGGAACTACTTGACGCAAGGGACCCTGTCGGAGAAGGAGGAGGAAGCGGAGCGTGTGGCACGGTAGGCCTCTGCCTACTTCATTAAGGATGGTGAGCTCTACCGGAGGCAACCAAATGATGTGTCCCTACGTTGCATTTCCATAGAGCAAGGGAAGGAGCTACTGGCAGACATACACGATGGAGACTGTGGGCATCACTCATCATCACGAACCCTCGTTGGCAAGGCATTCCGCAGCGGGTTCTATTGGCCCACAGCACCCAGTGACGCCGTTGAGCTGGTGAAGGCTTGTGAGGCTTGCCAATTCCACGCCAAGCAGATCCATCAGCCGGCAGGGGGCCTGCAGACTATACCCCTCTCGTGGCCATTCGTGGTTTGGGGACTGGACATTCTGGGCCCGTTCCCTAGGGCGCCAGGGGGCTACCGCTACCTCTACATTGCCGTGGACAAGTTCACCAAGTGGGCTGAGGTGGAAGTTGTCCGCACCATCCCAGCGGGCTCCGCAGTCAAGTTCATCAAGGGCCTCGTGAGCCGATTTGGGGTGCCAAACCGCATCATCACCGACAACGGTTTGCAATTCACCAGTAATCTCTTCAAAATGTACTATGCTAACCTTGGAACACAGATATGCTACGCTTCGGTAGCACACCCCCGGAGCAACGGCCAGGCTGAGCGAGCCAATGCGGAGGTCCTAAGGGGCCTCAAAACCAGGACCTTCAAGAAGAAGCTGGAGGCATGCAACAGGGGCTGGTACGACGAGCTCCAGTCTGTGATGTGGTCTATCCGCACGACCGCGGCCAAGCCGACTGGCAAGACCCCGTTCTTCCTCATCTACGGAGCTGAGGCCGTCCTCCCTCACGAGGTCAGGCGTCGTTCCGCATGGGTCCTGGCGTTCGACGAGACACAGCAGGACACCATGCGGGGGACGAATCTCGTGCTGGGGGAGGAACGTCGTCGATAGGCCGCACTCCGAGCGGCAAGATATCAACAGGCGCTGCGACGATACCACTGCTGCAATATCCGCCCCAGAACTCTTGAGGTAGGGGACCTCGTGCTCAGACGGGTCCTCTCCGGGGAAGGGTTGCACAAGCTCTCTCCCATGTGGGAGGGCCCATTCAAGGTTGTTCATGTTTCCAGGCCCGGCTCCGCGCGCTTCGAGACCCAGGAGGGGGTACCCATCCAGAACGCATGGAACATCCAGCATCTCCAAAGGTTCTACCCCTAAGCGAGGCCCAGTGCCTATGGAAAAGGACCGGTGCCTGTGAAGAAGGCCAATGCCTGTGAAGCTACCACATTTTGGAAAGGCCCGGTGCCTGTGAAGCTACCGCATTTTGGAAAAGGCCCGGTGCCTGTGAAGAAGGCCAATGCATGTGAAGCTACCGCATTTTGGAAAAGGCTCGGTGCCTATGAAGAAGGCCAATGCCTGTGAAGCTCGCCGCCCGTGACACTCTCACGTAATAATGAGTGGGGCTATACATGCCCCAGAGTCTCCGGAGTGCCGCCCTCGGGCCTCGGGGGCTCCCGCCCACGCCCAGTGGCAGCACTTAGCTCCGCGCTAGTGAGAAGACATCGAAGACTAGATTAGGTGCCGGACGCGGCTTTTTCATTTGCTTTCTGCAGTTGGCTTGTTCTTTCCTATTTGAAGTTTTATCGAAGCTGTCGCTGTCTCTGGCTTGTGACCCTTTGTCTTTTTCACTCACTTGCCTCGGTTTTCCCTCGCGCAAGTCTCGCGAGGGAGGTACGCGGGCACCCTTGCGAGTGTTTTTTGTCCCGGTCGTTTGGAGCTTTCCTATTCGAGTCCGCTGAGGGAGCACCCCTCCCAGTCCTTGCCCCACGGGCATCGCGACGCGAGCACAAGACCTGGGTTGATCGCCCCCACAACCAAAACCGAAAGCTACCCGTCTCGACTAATCCTTCCAGGACATGAAGCGCACGGCGAGGCCTCGGCCTCGGGAGGCGAAGATCACGACAAGCCTCCCCGAGTTAAGTAACTCCCGCACACGGGCACACGACATGAAAACGTAGCACAGAAATAGCGGAAATAGCATGATAATTAACGGCAACAGTTCAACACGCCCCCACAGGCCCCTACACTACCTTCTCTTTTTGCGCAGGAAAGGAAGAAAAGCAAAACAGGCATGACTTGCTCGGCACCAGCTCGTGGCGAGGGATTGTGCTGCCTCCGGAGCTCCGTCAGATTCCCTCCTCTCGCTTCACCGGGGCACGACGACGGACTAACCCGCTACCTTCTCCCAGGCGGGCGTGACGACGCGGGGGCTGATCGCGCCCCCACTGGAGGAGCTGCTGTCTGAAGGAGAGTCGCCGAAGCTTGGCGAGCCCCGAGCGCCGCTGCCCACGCGCCTGCCGCCATCTTCGTCCTGACCAATGCCGGGGCTGGGCACCCGGACGCGGTCATCGTCTTTGGGGCAGCACCTAGCACGGCGACCGTCTTCCCCGAACACCCTCACGTAGAGGGTGGCATCGTCGTCGAACTTGAAGTTCAGGGTATACCGTCGGCTCAGGCCACGCGCGCGGGCAAAGGTTTGCCAGCCACGGGTCAGGGCCAAACCCCCGGCGGCGGAGACCTCCAGCGAAGCCCGGGAGGCCCTGTTGCAGCAACCGTCTGCCTGAAGCCAGAGACCGCCCGAAGCACCAGCCGGAAGTTCACCTACAAAGAAGCGAGGGAGCTGGAGCTAGGTGCTGGTCGGATCCGCCGACCACACGACGAACTCCGGCAGCACCTCCAAAAGCGCGGCCTAGGGGGTCGTGCGGCCATAGCGTGCCTCCCATCGATGACCGGGCGCTCGTCACCGTGCAGGGAGCCGCCTCCACGACCACGGGAAGCCACCACGGGGGACGCAGGATGCTTGTGGGGGCGGCCCCTGCCGCGCTTGGTCGGAGGGGAGTCAGGCCCTTCCTGACGAGCCTTTCCCTTCTCTGTGGCCGAGAACCTCTTCGGCGGAGCCATGGGGATGGCGAGCAGCCGGGACAAAGAAGAAGTAGAGTAGCAGGAAGGGATGGACTGGAAGGGCTCATGCCATTCCGTACTTATAGCCGGAGGAGGCCAACCGTCGGCCTCCATGACCACAGGTAATCATGACCAGTTTTTGCATGCAGGGACTTGTCACGTCATGCGGTTGCCGAGGCAGCGTGGGGAAGCGGAGGCGCCCACGTCCAATCAACCGCCACGCGGCGCCCAAGGCCGCAGGCTGTTGGGGCCCGCGGTGCTTCGCACTTGCCCCTTCGCTTCTCTGCTAAGCCAAGTCCGGGCGCGCCTTGGGCCCGGGGGCTACTGTCGGCGTTCTAGGAACGGGGGTCCCCAGACTTGCCTGCCTACGGCCTGCAGCGTGGCTCAAGTGGGGGCCCAACGCAGCCCAGCTTCATCAGCTCAAGCTCAAGACCCTCGCGAGGGGCCAAGCCTCGCGGGGCGGACAACATGAAGCTTCCTCAGGAGCGGCCTCCTCAGGCAGGCTCGCGAGGAGGCGGATAGATCAAGGCGGGGTACCCCCCGAGGAGCCCGTGACGCAAGCCATGACGATCGAGGCCAGGCGGGCGCCAGGCGGGCGCCGGCCTGCGTAGTGTCCTTGTTTCCCTTTCGGTGCAAAGGCGGCAAGCACAGGCCAAGGCATCGAGCAAAGGTTACCGTTTCGGTGCAACAAGACCAAGACCAGCAGAACGGCAGGATGAAGGTCATCGTGGAGCCCAGGACGGCGTCATCGTCAGAGAATTTGGCAGCCGAAGACCAACCTTAGTCAGGATAAGTGTACTAGATGTTCCCCTTCAAAATGGCCAATTGTTGGAGCCCTTCCCGCTCATTATTTGGGAAGAGGCCCAGGGCCTCCCTCTATAAATAGGACTAGCCACCGCAGATGGAAGGGCATCGAGCATCTATCTCAAGAAGACACATAGACTAGAGAGAGGCGACTGAACTCACCCTAGCAGTTCATTGCACCAGCTCAAGAATAGCCCCTCGGGAGGTTGTTCTTCCTTTGTACTGTTCATCATCAGCCCCTGAGGCAATCCACTACACCACACACTGGAGTAGGGTATTACACCACAATGGTGGCATGAACCAGTATAAATCTCGTGTCCCTTGCGTGTTCTTCTTTCTAGCTTAGATCCTTGCGAGACTTAGACGCGTGAGCGGGTAGGGGAAAGATCTTCGTGCGCACCCCAGTGTTTGAACCTCAAGGGTCTGCCGGAACCCGAAATCCGACAAAAACCTTCGAGATGATTTTTTGGACCAGAAGACACCCAGGAGACTTGGAGATCAAGTCGGAAGAGCCACGAGGCGGCTGAAAGGGGGGAGGGTCCACCCCTGCCTTGTGGCCCCCCCCCCCGTGACTCCACCGACCTACTTCTTCATCCTATATATTCCCAAATATCCCCAAACCACCAGAAGCATCCATGAAAACACTTTTCCACCGCCACAACCTTCTGTACCAATATAAATAAAGAATGAGTTCACAACAGTACCAAAAGTGGTGATTTATCTCTTATACTAACGGAGCTTATGAGATTTTATGTTGAGTTTTGTGTTGTGAAGTTTTCAAGTTTTGGGTAAGGATTTGATGGACTATGGAATAAGGAGTGGCAAAAGCCTAAGCTTGGGGATGCCCAAGGTAATATTCAAGGACAACCAAGAGCCTAAGCTTGGGGATACCCCGGAAGGCATCCCCTCTTTCATCTTCGTCTATCGGTAACTTCACTTGAGGCTATATTTTTATTCCCCACATGATATGTGTTTTGCTTTGAGCATGTCGTGGAATAGTCACGGCAGATGTCCTAGTGTGAGGACTTAGTCGTGGAGCCATCGCAACTAGGTTAGCTTAAAGGGGTTAAATGGGACAAAGGACACGGGAGTTTATACTGGTTCGACCCCTTGCAGTGAAGGTAAAGGCCTAATCCAGTTTGAGGTGGTATTGCTTATGTCTCGATTACCAGGGAGCGAATACGCTTGACCTAGCTTTTGATCTATTGTTTCTTGCCCTGAACCACCGCCGGGTCATCCCTTTATATACACAGGTTGACGCCCAGTGGCTCACGGAGTCCCGGCGGGCTCATAGACAACGTGTCCGGCTCGGTGACTAACTATACATGCCTTACAATACAAGTCTTACACATATGGCGGTTTACTCCTACGGGCCTTAAGTCGCCCTTGGGCCTTGGGCCCTTGCCTATGAACTGCCATCTTCAATATCCTCATGGGCTTCACATCATGAATCGCCATAGGTATAACTCGGCCCCTCCTGGGCAGGTCATCCCTAGTAGTTATATCCCCAACATTAGGCCCCAGGTTGATTTGAACTGGTTCATGTCAATCTTCAACACTTAGAAAAAATCTTCCCTTCTTCATTTGTGAGAGAACTCATAACCCGCCATGACGTCATCTCCTGGTCTTGTGGTAACCCGCCATGACGTCACCTATCATTAATTTACACACTATCCAATATATCTTAGCGGATCCTTATCTTTTATAGATGTCCCAAGAATCGAGGCGCCCAAGCAGCTGGATAACCTTTCTTTGGTGTCCTTGTTTTTTGCGCCCATTTATTAACCTTGTCCTTATAAATAGGGTCGAACCTCCCTTATGTCATTCTCCCCCTTCTCCTTCTCGTCTTCCTCCTCTCGCGACTCATCTGCCACTTCGAGCTCTGCCGCCGCCGCGAAGCTCATCGTCCTCCTCGCCCTTTGCCGCTGCATCAACCTGAACGGGACTAGAGAACGCCAGCGCTCCACCGTAGTTCATCTGCCTCTGTAAGTGTTCCTCCTCCTATGCTCCAGATCACATTAGGGTTTCTATAGTTCTTCGAGTTCTTCGTCGTTCTTCTACACAACCCTTGTTTTAGATCTGAATATGTCTATTAGGACACGCGGAACCTGTTTCCATTCCTTTTGTTATCTCAAAGCTTACTTCATAGATGTATAAATCTCGCCCTTGTGCTAGTTCCTCTGCTGCAATGTTTTAGGTTTTGATTTATTTTCTTTTCTCACACAGCGCCATATCCAAATCACCTGCTACTATCTGTAAAAACTTGTTTTTTAACACTCAGCAGATTTCCCCCTGATATATATCAATCTGGTCATGGCGGATTACATGACTCGCTGTACCTAGTCATATACCATTAGGCCCCTTTTAAGCCGCCATTCTAAATATGTGCTATAGTGCTTTTCCTCCGCTTAACTTAAACAAGCAAACTTGTTCTTTTTCTTTTTAGGCTTCTTTCTTCACAATGGCCCCGAAGACAACCACTTCTTGAAACTGAGTTCCCTCCATTGTCACTAAGGACACACTTAAGGACTTTGTGAAAATCGTCTATTTGCCAAAAAAGACTGCCATGCATTATCGTGCCCCCAAGCCGAAAGAGGAGAAACCTCAGCCAAAGGATGATGAAGTTATTGTCTTTACTGATCGCATGAACTGGGGCTTCTCACCGCCCGGCTCTAAGTTTTTCCGAGATGTTCTGCACTTTTTTGACCTTCATCCTAAGACATTGGACCCAATTTCGTGTCAAACATATGCAATTTTCAAGTTTTTTGTGAGGTGTACCTTCAAGAGGAGCCCAGTGTGGAACTGTTCAGGGAATACTTTTATTTGAACCGCCAAATGAGTATTTAAACGGACCCAGTCTAAAACTTGGCGGAATATCAATTCAGTAAAGGAGAGATGCTATATTCCCCTATGCTTGCCTGCCGAGTCATCCCAAGGATTGGAACCAGACATGGTTCTATTGCAAGGACACCTCTCCGGTGTACGAGAACCGATTAATAGGCTTTCAGGCCCTGCGTCTTGACTCAAAACATCCTCTTCCTGATAAGCTGACCGATGTTGAACGCAAAAAACTCGCCCCCACCATTGCCAAGGTCAAGGCTCTGTTGGGAAATGGCTTAATTGGCATTGACTTGGTTCGATGCTGGGTTGCATGGCGGGTCATCCCCTTGAGTCACCTTACCGGCTTAATGTGTACCTACACGGGTGGCAAAAAGGATCCACTACGCCATAGCTCCGTGCGTTTAACTGACGACGCCATCAATGAAATGACGAAGTCTCTTCTAAATGAAGACCCAGCAGACTGCAGCAAAGTGGGCCTAAGCCCTTTCTGCACATCTAACCTGCCACCAAAAGTGAGTCTTTTAAATTACTTACTTCTGCCTTCATCCTTAAATATTCTGTTTAACTCAACTTTGATGACTTTCACAGGCCGATGATGACTTTTGGAAGAAGAAGTATGACCATGAAGCTGCCAAAAGGGCCAGGAAAGCCAAGAAAGCCGCCAAGAGAACCACCAAGAAGAAGGGAAAGAAATCTAGTACTTCCGAGCTGTTTGAACTGAACGACAACTCTGAGTCGGAGGTAGCCCTTGATTCCCTTGGCTCCTTTTCAACCATATTATTGACATTGATTATCATCAAGATGACACGGGGACCAGTCAAGCAATCGAGAAGAGGTAATTGTCATTTCCTCCGACTCCGAGCCCTTGCCAAGACAGAAAATTCAAAGATTAACTCGGAAAGTAAGATTTTCACATCCCTTAGCTCATCTGGATCCTCACTTTCTTTTGAAGCAACAACAACACGAGAACCGGTGACAGACTCGGACTAGCGGAGGCGAAGAATTATCTTTCGGCTTACCGAACACTACAAGGAAGCGTCGAAACGAGTTCATCCCTGATTTAAACTCTTTTTATCCTCTAGCAGGTCTCATCCGCCAACCACTTAATTCTTCCGACTCAAATTATCAGGAGACTTCTTGTTCCACTTCCGGTGATTCATCTCAGTCTCATCTGCTGGCTTTCAAGACTGCTCCCGGGTAATAACAATTACCTATTATTTGCTCATTATGATCCTTTATACTTATACTGACCTCTCATGACTCATGCAGTGGAAAAGCCAAGCCTAGAAAGAAGGCAAAGGTGACTAAGCCGGCCGAAGACCCGAAAGTCAATGAGCCGGAGCAACAAATCCTAGCGCCTGAAACCTCCGCTCATCAATCGTCAGAACCGGTTCTTGACATTCCACCAATGACTCCTGACCCTTTTATCGAGCAAGAAAATGATGATCCTTTGAACACTGAAGCATCAAGCCCAGTTATAATGGCTAAGACACATGATGACGATGTGGTGATTACTAGCACCGGCTTTAGAGAGCCGAGAAGGCCTACTGTCTTGGACAAGCATTCTACCAAGGAAGAACACATTGAACGGCGAAAAGTGAGATTTGATGTTGCTGACTACTCCCAATTGAGCATTGGTGAAGTATATTCTGGGTATCTTAATCAAGTGCACACCAGCCGTGATCTTGAAGTTGACATGGTGAAGCAGATGCACCAAAAGTTTGAGGTATGAACTCCTTTTGTATTGAGCTATGCACATCCTGTCAGCCCCCAAGTCTACTGTTTATGATGGAATTGAATATGATGTAGACTTAGATTAAGCATGAGCGTAAATAATATCCTTTAATAAAACCCTTCATAATCCGGCTTAAACCATCCGTGTTAATGCATATCTGTAATGATCAACACTGAATCCGTATCCCCCAAGGGCCGATTTAATCAGCATGAATGAGCCGGTCCTTTATATCCTTGTGTAGAAAGCAGAACTTACTTGTGTAGCCCTCATGAACCGGCTGTGGCCGTTTGCGGCACAACCAGGTCATCATAAAGTAATAACAAGACAAGCAATATGCATTAGCCCCCAAGTGCCAAGTGGTCTTGCTTGCAAAGTGCTTGGGACTTAATCATATGAACCATTGCATGAGTAATTTTTTTCCGGCAAGCATTAGCCCCCAAGTGCCAAGTACTCTTGCTTGTAAAGTGCTTGGGACTTTATTTCTATAATCCAAGTCTGACCATGATTCTGAACCGGTGTATGTACATGCCACCACTGCTCAACTTCAATCAGAGTTGTCTGACATGAAGACTCATCTGGAGCTGCAAGAATCTGAGACCCAGAAGGCGGACTCAAAATTCCAGTTCAGCGTGACTGAAATAAAAAAACTGAAGACCAGCTTTGAAGTTGAAAAAAGTGCCTAGGCTGAAGAGAAGACTACCTTGATACAGCGGCCTGAGAAGGCGGAGGCGGCTCTTGAGGAGGTGACCACAGAGCTGTCCGGCTTAAAACGCCATGTCTCTCAGATGGTTTCTGCTATTTTTGGTGAGTCGCCTTGCTAGTATCGATTTTGAATCTCTTCCTTGATGATATAAGCCGCCTCTAACCAATCCAGGACTATTATTCAGGATCCAAGAGCACCAACCTTAGCCAAGAGATGCTTGTGAAGCTGAAGGCGGTTTACACACTTGTTGAGCAGCTCTATACTGGGACTCAACGCGCACTGGCCACAATTTCTCTGGATAATCAAGCACCGGCACTCTAGGTTGAGGTCTTGAGGAAGCTTTCTATTCTGCCTGAGAGGTTTAATGAGATGAAACAATCATTCGCAAGAGCCAGCGCTGTGACGGCCTTGAGCCGGGCCAAAGCATGGCTACCAGAACTAGACTCGGCCGATATATCGTCCAGGTATCCAGGCTTGAAAGAAGATGGCACGCCTTTTGATAAGAAAGACTTTGCCGCCTGCGTGAAGGAGATACGTCCTCTTGCCAGCTTGATTGCCAATGAAACAGATCTTTCAAGATATCAACCGACTTATGACATGGAAAACCAGAACCTGCCAACACCAGCTTATAAAGTGATGGATCTCATTCCCCCAATCCGTAAGCACACTTTTGCTCCTGAAGTTGACCCGTTCGAGCTTATTGATGATGAAGCTGAATTCCAAGCCTTGAATGGCATTGACTGGTCATCACCAACCTTCCAAGAAGCGGAGCAGGACGAAGAAGCGGAGAAGGATGATCCAGAAGCTTCAGGCCATCAGAGCCAAGAAGATTGATCCACTGGGCGGTTCATATACTTGATCTTCTGAAAAACACTTAATCATTTGGGCTCCTTGAGTCATGTAATAGGCTAGCAAAAACTTTGCTCTGTCGTGCCATCGTGCAAGTTTATGTTGTGCCCAATGCTGTCTGAGCCGCCACTTGATAATTATCCTTTTTATCATGACATTGATTTGTGCAGATGAAACTTAGAATTGTCCTGCACATAAATAGATCACAAGAGCCCTTGGCGTTTTACCGCAGGGCGGGTCATAATACCTCATATACAACCACTGATGTTTAAAACAGTTTATAGACAGGGCTGGTTTAGTCAGAATTAGACATAATCATAATAACAATATCATACCTGTGATATTGAATCGTACTGCCGGCTTATGATACCTATGCAGTAAGGGTGATAACCCAAAACCTAGAAGCCAATACTTCCAAGTACTTAATATCATCATATACGGGTGACTTATCGCCTCACACCAGGCCGGGTTTAACAGAGACCACAAGTATGCTTCAAATATGAGCTGTGAGGATTAAGGCTGCATGGTTTGAATCACTTTAAACCATAAGGCAAGATAGTATCAGGAAGAACCAAAAAAATGTTCAAACAATCAAGCCAAATGAGAAAACAAGGCTATGCTTCGAATACGAGCAGGAAGCCGGACCAAAAGGGTTATGTCATAGCTATGCTTCGAATACGAGCAGGAAGCCCCCAAGTGGTTTGTGGCCTTGGGCCAATCAAGAGGGTAACGACGGCTATGATTCGAATACAATTAGGAAGCCCCCTAGTGACCAGAAAGTTTTGGCATTACGCCGTCAAGAGGGTAACAACATCTATGATTCAAAAACGATCAGGAAGCCCCCTAGTGACCAGAAAGTTTTGGCATTGCGCCGATTAAGAGGGTAACGACAGCTATGATTCGAATACGATCAGGAAGCCCCCTAGTGACCATGAGGTTTTGGCATTGCACCGATCAAGAGGGTTACGACAGCTATGATTCGAATACGATCAGGAAGCCCCCTAGTGACCATGAGGTTTTGGCATTGCACCGATCAAGAGGGTAATGACAGCTATGCTTCAAATATGAGCAGGAAGCCCCCAAGTGACCTTTGAAATTATGATGAAAAAGATTCATTATTCATAGAAATGAAATGACAGAGGCCCGCTTTATCAGGGATGCCGGCTTTATTATAATCATCATGATATATACATTATCAAAATATGTACATCATAAGAGCCGGTGGCTCAAGTGTAGTAAGGCCGAAGATGAGCAATATTCCACGGCCGGCGGGCTCCTCCTCCGACTAACGTGAGTCCTTGTAGTCTCGAACATCGATGAGATAGTATGGACCATTGTTCAAATTCTTGCTGACCATAAAGGGTCTTTCCCAAGGTGGGGATAGCACATGCATGTCAGTTTGATCCTGGATGAGCCGGAGCACCAAGTCACCTTATTGAAAGGTTCTGGTCTTAACCCGGTGGCTATGATAGCACCATAGATCTTGTTGGCAAATCTCCGAATGAGCCGCCGCAAGGTCACGCTCCTCATCTAGCAGGTCAAGTGCATCCTGACGTGCTCTTTCATTATCAGCCTCAACATAAGCCGCCACGCGGGTTGAGTCGTGACGGATGTCACTAGGGAGAACCACCTCTGCTCCGTAAACCATGAAGAAAGGCGTGTAACCCGTAGATCTGTTGTGGGTAGTATTGATACTCCATAGCACTGAAGGCAACTCCTCCACCCAACAACCCAGCGTCCTCTGCAAAGGAACCATAAGCCGGGGCTTGATGCCTTTCAAAATTTCTTGATTGGCTCTTTCCGCTTGACCATTGGATTGGGGGTGAGCCACTGATGACACGTCAAGCCGAATATGCTCACGTTGACAAAACTCTTCTCATAGCACCCTTGGACAGATTAGTGCCGTTATCAGTTATAATACTATGGGGAAAACCGAAGCAGAAAATCACCTTTTTGATGAATTGAACTGATGTTGCCGCGTCACACTTACTGATCGGCTCTGCTTCGACCCACTTTGTGAATTTTTCAACCGCCACCAAAAGGTGGCTCTTTTTATCCTTGGACCTTTTAAAAGGCCCAACCATATCAAGCCCCCAAACTGCAAACGGCCAAGTAATTGGAATCATCCTCAATTCTTCAGCCGACACGTGAGCTCGTCATGAAAATTTCTGACAACCATCACATTTACTGACCAAATCCTCTACATCAGCATGAGCTGTCAGCCAATAAAATCCATGACGAAAAGCTTTAGCCATAACAGACTTTGAACCGGCATGATGACCACAATCTCCTTCATGAATCTCGCGAAGAATATCAGGGCCCTCCTCAGGAGAGACGCAATGCTGAAACGCCCCAGTGACACTGCGATGGTGTAACTCACCATTGGCAATTGTCATTGACTTAGACCGCTGGGTTATCTGCCTGGCCAAAGTTTCATCCTTAGGTAACTCGCCCCAGGTCATATAAGCCAAATATGGGACTGTCCAATCAAGGATAGCGTGGAGAGCCGCCACCAATTGTGCTTCCGGGTCAGGAATTGCCAGATCTTTCTCTGTAGGAAATTTGACAGAAGGATTATGCAGAATATCAAAGAAAGTATTAGGTGGCACCGGCTTACGCTGAGACCCCAACCGGCTTAAGGCATCAGCCGCCTCATTCTTCCTGCAATCGATGTGTTCCACTTGATAACCCTTGAAGTGCCCAGCAATGGCATCAACCTCGCGACAATAAGCCGCCATGAGTGGAGCCTTAGAATCCCATTTGCCTGAAACTTGTTGCGCCACCAAGTCTGAGTCGCCAAAACATCTCACCCGGCTTAAGTTCAACTCCTTAGCTGTCAGGACCCCGACTCAATGCCACATCGATCTAGCATGTAACACCTCATATCACTTTGCGGCCTCACGCACGGTATTCCCACGGGTGTCGCCTTACCTTTACCCGGGACCGTTTGCGCCTTTTAGCACACGTATATGACAGTGTCGCTAGCATCCATATGATAAGGAGCCCGGGCTGACATGGCTAGTCGTAAACCCAAAGTGGCACAAACTTGCAGGGACAGGCATCCATGACCCAGCATCGAACGTGTCGGTCATCAGCGAGTGAATCCAGGCTGTAGCACTGGGCTAGCAGGACTCCGGTGAACCGGGCTATAGCGGGCTAACAGGACTCCGGTATTCATCGCGTGACATTTCCCCGAAGGGACAGACACAGGAACGAAGAAGGACACATGCCGGCTAGCCTAAGTGTTCCGGAGCAGTAGCAAGCTACCATGGCTCGGTGGAAACACTAGGAGACATTTCCCGGTAAGAGAGGCTACTAAAGATAAACAACTAGATAGTCAGATCCCACACATACCAAGCATTTCAATAACATACACACAATATGCTCGATATGTGCAATACAACATGGCATCACAAAATGACTCTACGACTCAAGTAGTTATTCAATAGGCTCCGAGGAGCGAGATATTACAAACATGGGTCTCATGACCCAACAATCAGAGCATACAAGTCAAAGCACATGCGGAAGCTTAACATGTCTGAGTACAGACAACTATAAATGAAAAAGGCTGAGAAGCCTGACTATCTACCAGATCCTGCCGAGGGCACAAGATCGTAGCTGAGGTAACAAGCTAAACATCGAAGACCACGCGGAACTACTAGCGAGACTGAAGTCTCTCTGCAAAAACATAAAATAGGCAAACGTGAGTACAAATGTACCCAGCAAGACTTACATCAGATCTATCTACATATGCATCATTATCAACAAAGGGGTGGTGGGGTTTAACTGCAGCAAGCCAGCTTTGACTCGGTGGCTATCCTAAACTACGACTGCAAGTAACTCTTTTGAGGTGGCGCACACGAGTCCACATATTCACCATATCAATACACCACTATGGATCCGCTCCCGTCTCCCTACGAGAACGCCATCCATAGCACTCACGCTTATCTTGCACATTTTAAAGTATCCACTTTCACTTGTCTATGAACTATGCAAGGGGTCCAAGTTTCCATATCCGAGGAATCCGGCTATTCAAATAGATGATGTTAACCCTGCAGGGGTGTACTTCTTCACACACGCTTTCGCCACTTATCGCCCTGTACACGTCATGTACCTCGGCAACCTTCAAGCGGAAGCCGGGCGAGGGAGTCGGCCACGACCTGACTAACCGAACAAGTCTCTAGTCCAGGTTTATCGCCTATTCGGGTTCCATCCGCAAGGAGATCCGGCCGGGGTGTCGCTCACGGCCCCAAACGATGTGAGCAGGGTTCCCAAGCCCACCATCCGAGTGCCACTTGGTACACCGTGCCACTGTGCCTAGTCTGTCCCAAGCCCACCTGTACCGGGTGCCACTTGGTAGACTGCTAACACTACCTACAAACACCAGAAACTAGTTGCAACTCCTGGATAGAGATAAGTTGATT
The DNA here is from genome assembly GCF_002162155.2 of Triticum dicoccoides. Lineage (NCBI taxonomy): Eukaryota > Viridiplantae > Streptophyta > Magnoliopsida > Poales > Poaceae > Triticum > Triticum dicoccoides. Next base: position 257,194,141 of record NC_041389.1, read on the forward strand.
AATAAGTCGAGAGAGCTTGGAGCGCCCGGAGCCCAATGTGTGGTAGTAACTGATCATGGATCACAAACACAGAACTCAGTTCCTGAGGACGGCTGCAATGAGACAACCCACCATGTACTCCTACATGGCCTCTCACCGCTACCTTTACCAAATCGTGTTCACACACTTAGCTCACACACAGTAGGACATGTTCACACGCCTCTGATTCATCCCCGATGAATCAGACCTGACTCAACTCTAAGCAGTAGCAGGCATGACAACAAACATGAATGAGTAGGCACAACAGGGCTCAAACAACTCCTACTCATGCTAGTGGGTTTCATCTATTTACTGTGGAATGACAGGTCATGCAAAGGATAAAGGGGTTCAGCTACCGCAGCAAGTAACAGTTGAATCGTTGTTGTCCTAATGCAGTGATAGAGAGCAGGAGCGAGAGAGTGGGATTTTATCGGAATGAACAAGGGGGTTTTGCTTGCCTGGCACTTCTGAAGATAACATAGCTCTTCATCGGTGTCATCGATCACATCGCCGGTACACGTCTATCGAGAGGGGACAAACACCGGCAACAGAGAAAGAACACAATCAATGCAATGCAACAATAAGATGCATGAGTGTGACATGGTAATATGATGTGATTTGAGCTAATGCAACTAGCAGCAAGTTAAATGGAGTTGGTTTGAACCCTAGGTTCAAATTCAAACTCCACATGTGATTATTTAAATGCCATTTAATTGAATTGTGCTAAACAGCAGCTATAAGTTGTTCTAACATGCATGAAAATAGTATAGATGGATAGATTGGATTTTTCTGATCATTTTTCATATATAAATTATTTCATTTGGAGTTACGGTTGAATTTCTATGAATTTTAGAAGTTTAGAATATTTTCTGGAATTTCCTGAATTAAATTAAATCCAGAAAACCTATTACTGCGTCAGCATGACTTCACGGTGACGTCAGCAAGTCAACGGGTGTTGTCCAGGTCAAATCTGACCAGTGGGGTCCACACGTCAGTGTCTCAGACTGGTTAGTGTCGCTGACATGTGGGCCCAGTCAACGGCCACATCAGCGCGGTCAAAACTGACGCGTGGGGCCACTGCAATTAGATTAAACCTAATCTATTTTAGTTAGCCGGTTAGTTAGGCCGTGGGGCCCGGCTGTCAGTGGCTCTGGGGGGGGTTAGCTGGCCGTAATTAACACTAACCACGCGGCCACATCGGACACACCGGCAGTTAGCCGCCAGCGACCAAGAAGAGCGGCGGAGACGCTCGGGTTTGCATCTCCGGCGACCAAAGGGGCGGATGAGGGCGTCTACGTGGAGCTGGGACTCGCCCGCATCCATCTGTGCAAACGGCAGGGGCTGAGGTGTCCTGAGCTCGCCGGAGGCAAGCTCGCGGCGGTGGCCGGAGTTCGGGCCAGCACGGGCACGGGGCTACGCTTGGCGAGCGAGCGAGCTAAGAGGCTGGGCGGGCTCCTGGGAGATCCACGAGCTCGAGGTCGTGCTCGGACGCGAGTTCGGTGACCTGCAACGACGGCGACGACAGGCGTGACGGCGGTGAGCTTCCGCCGCGGTGGCCAGGGGGGATAGAGGAGGGATTCGACGGCGGGGAGAGAGGGGTTGGGAGCAGGAGCTCACAGGGAGGCGACGCAGTAGGTTAGTGGGCTCGGGGACGTCCTTGACGGCGCGAATCGACAACGAGGGGCCCGGGTGCCCGAGGTTGAAGATGACCGCGATGGCGGCGTTGCTGGCCTCCCGGGGTCGCGTGCTTGGCGTGCGGCTCTACGGCGTCGAGGCGGAGCTCGTCGCATATCCGGAAGGGCGTGGGGAGGTTGGTGGTAGCGGCGAACGGCGACGGTGGCGGCGGCTCCATTTGGTGGCTGCGCGCAGGAGAGGCAGAGGAGGGGGAGGGAGTGCAGCGAGTGAGGGAGAGGCGAGAGGGGCTTCGAGGCGTCTCCAGTCGTGAAGGAGGGCAGGAGGTGGCAAGCAGGAGCTGGAGCCTACGGCCTGCGTGGGTGCTCTCTCGCGGCGACAGCAGCAGCTTTGGGGCGAGGGGAAGAAGACGACAGGAGAGGGGCCAGGTGGGCTGGGCCGCACAGGTGGGCTGCCGGCACAGGAGCTGGGCCGGTTGCTGCGTCAGGTAAGTTTCTGCTCTTTTTTAAATTTTCTGTTCTGTTTTATTTTTATTTAATCTTTTGCCACTGTTTTGAATTTAAAATAATTCAAACAATGCCAAAAACTCCTCTGAATATTTTTATTTGGCTAGATGGACTTTTCCAAAAGCTCATAAAATATTTCAGGGGTATTTGAAATTATATTCTAGTTATATGAATATAGTTCAAATTCAAATAGCTAATGATTTAAATTCAAAGTCCCAAAAATAAATCCTTTTAAAATGTTCATTATTTTTGGTTTGGATCAAAACCCTTGCCAAAAATATTAAACATCTAAGAAGAGCATTTTGGAACAATGAATGAGATTTTAGGGTTTTTGCCCTTCTTTTATTTAGGGTTTTGAGGCTTCTGAATTCCTAAGTTCAAGTTTCAAAAATTTAAACATGATGCACAGATGGAAGCAAGCATAGGACATGCCAGAACTAGGGATGTGACAACTCACCCCCACTAAACAAGAATCTCGTCTCGAGATTCAAGCGTAGGGTAAGATGAAGGGGAAACACAAACTAGTATAATCTTCACGATCCAGGTTGCACTTCGAATGAACGTTGATTCGATCACCATCATTGTCTCGAAGTCTTGCTCTGAGAAATCCTGCCAACATGACATGGAGAGAAGAAGGAGACTCTAGAAGGGTCGATCTTCTCGAAGATCGAACAACTCAGGATTAACTCACGGAATGAGACATAGCAACCTCTCTCGAGCTGAGACACTAAACATACATCCATGGGAATGGAGTGAAACAGATGACGAAGGTTCACTAGGTAGACAACAATTTCACGCTTAAGAAGGTGGTAATTGATTGTCAACGTAGCGAGGAGTTGAGTTGCCATGATACCACAACAAGGCATCTTAGGGATGGTGACTCGTAGATATATCCCCTTAAGTGGCAAAAAGAATTACCTTTGATATAGAGATCATTGAGACTCTCTATATCAGCCTAAGGCAAATCACAACAATCGATTGGCGGGGGTCGGTAGAATGGCATACTCGGACTTGGATGATGTGGATTACCTTGTTGAAGACAACATAATGGATGAATTTGCTTACCACCGGAAATGGAAGAGACCCATGGTAGAATGGCACATTGGCGGTGCAAGCTGGGAACAAAATGCAAATGCTGGGAATGATTCTGGTAACTGGGAAAGAACCCAACAATAGAGAGTGAATTCACTATTTGAAAAGGTCATAGCATTGCCGAGGAAACTGAGAGGAATCCCAGTTAGTGCCGAAGATAACACGTAGCGCTTGTGCGTGCTCTCAAGAACTTGAGCATTTCCACAATCATCAAGGTTTTATCAACAACCGCGTCAAGGGTGCTGACAACACAACATACTACCATGATGAATAGCGATGGACGATGCAGATGCAAAGGAAGATAACACTTTCTCAGATTTCACCTTAGCGAGGCCAAGGGGACAAAATCTGGATGATCGACCGAGAGACATTTAGCACTCCGCTTCTAATGTTCTCCTTGATGTGCTAGCGTAATCCACCCATAGATATGGTTTGATATCTAGAACATCAAGTAAAAGGTCGGACTTTGGAACACAAAAATCATAAGGCATAGCTAGGGAGTAAATCCTACGAAGTCCTTATGGGGAGGTGGCCAACTTCTGCAAACAAGATGCTACAATAATAGGTCTTCCGGCTGGGTGTGTTGGCCACGACATCCACTTTACCGGTTATCGAGAGACCAATATTATAGTTCTTGGGAAATGTTCCAACCATCATATCTGCCTGAGATTCAGATCTGGTTGGTGTCAGGATATTCCAGACTCATCGAGTCTAGGAAGAAAAATGAAAGTTTGCAACACAAATCGACGAAATGACGTTGCGAGATTCTCGGGAAATGAACTACGATAGCAAGCTCCAAAACATGAGCTGGTTCTGCTACACATGTGTGAACACGCTGCCTCAGACAAACATGATCACATGGTAGTCTTACAATAAAACACTACCGAGTTCTGGTTGGGAACCATCAGCGAGGATATCAAAGTTCTTTCATAAGTCCGGATTAGCTCTTATGAAGATACTCCTTCTCCTTGAACAAATCAGTCAGTGGCTTGGTGTGCTAGGATACACATATGGAATGAAGATGATCAGTCTATCAAACCACAGAATACTTCGCACGTGCATAACTGACTTGGGATGGTTCCAGAGGAGGTAAAAACATGCTTTCTCGAATTCACGGCGGCAACTTACATCAAATGCACGTGAATCAAAGGAAGTCACTTCTTTCATCCAAACATATACTTCATGAACGGGGCATGAAGAAAATGCCTATAAAAGTTTCCAAAACTAGGTTGATGTTCAACATGAATCATGGGGGAGACAAAATGCTGCTGATGGGCTCAAAAACAACTCATCGGAATTTCCATATCACTGGACTTCCACCATCATGTGAACACGGTGATAGTATTGGTCAGACCAAAAGATGTAATGGTATATGCTCGAGGGATCAACCACGAGTAAGACAACATTACGAGCATCGTTGGTACTGATTTGATTGACGATAGCCCACACTCAAATCAAAGGATTGATAAGACAATAGGTCCAGCAACTGATCACAGGGACCAATCGATGAAGATATCATCTTTCTTCAACACACACTACACAAGAATATCCCTTTGGAACGAACTAAGTTAGGCAAGCTTTTATCTTCCAACTCTCCAAGTTGTTGTCTAGCTTAACCAACTAGCTCAAGGTATCCAACACCGATTCTTGGAGAGAGGGTGGTTCTCAAGAAACCAACTTGATCACGAGCTCAACATAACAGTCAGGTGACAACCTGGTGATACTTTCGAGAAGATATTCGGAAAATCACGAACCACCGGTATGTTACTAAGCTCGAGAACAATCTTGCTTTTCAGGGCAAGATGATATGATCAAATGAGCGAGGACTTGACAAAATCCTAACTCATCAATCAAAGAGTGCACCGGGAAATAAGGACTAGGTAGCACAATCTATCTTAGAATGGTGATTCAATAACCAACATGCTAAGAATGAGGATATTGTCCATTTTCTACCAAGCAACAGAGTTGCTAGCAGTATTGATTTCACACACCACGATTCACTTGTCGACACTCCGGTTACAATAACACAGGAACCGAGGAATGAACAATGATGGCAAGAAGTATTACTGTACCAAGAGTTCATAGGATGGTGTGCAATTCTCATGACAATCCTGACATAAAGAGGGTAACACTTCAAGGTAGAACAGAGCAAAAGCTGGATTGGCATTTTGATCTGCGGAGTACAATTGTTTTGACCCAATCCTAGATATGGATGAGGTACTGGAGTTTGTTTCTCCTAGTCATTCCGGAATAGAATGGCTTGACGGACCACAAGAGTAATAGGTATCGATGAACGATTGCACGCATACTCTTGACTATCAATTGATAAACAAGGGTCAGAAGACAACTAAAGAGGGACAACTCAAAGGAACATACGATTCTCTGAGTTGTGGATGCATGGTTTAGCATGTCGAACGAAGTTCGACATATTTCTTCCGGATAACCCACGCAGAAAGGTAGAACTGGCAGAGCCACAATATATAATGGAGAACTCATCAAGAGCACTCTGGTTGTGATCGTTCAGTTCAACGAGGAACTTCTGCCATAAGTAGTTCATGGTATTTGGAAGAAGAAGATACCACGGACTTCAAGGACTATCGCAAAGGTTACTAATAACCTAAGGGAGCTAGCAATTACTATCAACATGAAGCAAGTAGGGTGAATCTCGGGTTCAAAACCCAGGAGTAGAATACCTACTACTAAGTGGCATCACGGGATGCTTTCGAGAATGATGGCCAGAATCATCACACTGGGAACACAAAACATGGCTAGACTACTAGATGATCCCCTAAGACACCTAGGGTCATAATAATAACTCCCACATAACTGTCAAGGCAATAGAGTACCTCAACTCACCGATTAGTGTGGTTAATCTGGCCCAAAGGAACATTGAAACGGAAGGAAGGAATTTGCAAATGCATCAGACTGTTTAGAAACCTAGGATGACTCGGACAGCATAACGGCTGTAAATGCTCAGAAAAGATTTGAGACATTCACAAAAATGGTGGCATAACCACTCAGAAGCACAATATCAAGGTCTCGAGATCAATAATTAACATACGGAAATAGTAGAAACTGAGCTGAGACTTAAGTCCAACAATTCTATAAATCTGCGGACTAGTAACACGTGATCCTGATATAAAGAAGAGATAGCCTAGCTCTTAATCCCCGTAGAAGAGAAGAGGTTGACTCAGATCAGAAGGCCATGAGGTATAAGGAGTAAAAAGAGCCTTACGTTCCAACCCACAATCAATTCCCTTACATAACTAAAGAATTTCTAGACTCAACTTCGACCAGTTTGGCTTGGAATCCTACAGGCAGTCAAGCTCTGATACCAACGCTGTCAGGACCCCGACTCAATGCCACATCGATCTAGCATGTAACACCTCATATCACTTTGCGGCCTCACGCACGGTATTCCCACGGGTGTCGCCTTACCTTTACCTGGGACCGTTTGCGCCTTCTAGCACACGTATATGACAGTGTCGCTAGCATCCATATGATAAGGAGCCCGGGCTGACATGGCTAGTCGTAAACCCAAAGTGGCACAAACTTACAGGGACAGGCATCCATGACCCAGCATCGAACGTGTCGGTCATCAGCGAGTGAATCCAGGCTGTAGCACTGGGCTAGCAGGACCCGGTGAACCGGGCTGTAGCGGGCTAACAGGACTCCCGTATTCATCGCGTGACATTTCCCCGAAGGGACAGACACAGGAACGAACAAGGACACATGCCGGCCAGCCTAAGTGTTCCGGAGCAGTAGCAAGCTACCATGGCTCGGTGGAAACACTAGGAGACATTTCCCGGTAAGAGAGGCTACTAAAGATAAACAACTAGATAGTCAGATCGCACACATACCAAGCATTTCAATAACATACACACAATATGCTCGATATGTGCAATACAACATGGCATCACAAAATGACTCTACGACTCAAGTAGTTATTCAATAGGCTCCGAGGAGCGAGATATTACAAACATGGGTCTCATGACCCAACAATCAGAGCATACAAGTATAAGCACATGCGGAAGCTTAACATGTCTGAGTACAGACAACTATAAATGAAAAAGGCTGAGAAGCCTGACTATCTACCAGATCCTGCCGAGGGCACAAGATCGTAGCTGAGGTAACAAGCTAAACATCGAAGACCACGCGGAACTACTAGCGAGACTGAAGTCTCTTTGCAAAAACATAAAATAGGCAAACGTGAGTACAAATGTACCCAGCAAGACTTACATCAGATCTATCTACATATGCATCATTATCAACAAAGGGGTGGTGGGGTTTAACTGCAGCAAGACAGCTTTGACTCGGTGGCTATCCTAAACTACGACTGCAAGTAACTCTTTTGAGGTGGCGCACACGAGTCCACATATTCACCATATCAATACACCACTATGGATCCGTTCCCGTCTCCGTACGAGAACTCCATCCATAGCACTCACGCTTATCTTGCGCATTTTAAAGTATCCACTTTCACTTGTCTATGAACTATGCAAGGGGTCCAAGTTTCCATATCCGAGGAATCCGGCTATTCGAATAGATGATGTTAACCCTGCAGGGGTGTACTTCTTCACACACGCTTTCGCCACTTATCGCCCTGTACACGTCATGTACCTCGGCAACCTTCGAGCGGAAGCCGGGCGAGGGAGTCGGCCACGACCTGACTAACCGAACAAGTCTCTAGTCCAGGTTTATCGCCTATTCGGGTTCCATCCGCAAGGAGATCCGGCCGGGGTGTCGCTCACGGCCCCAAACGATGTGAGCAGGGTTCCCAAGCCCACCATCCGGGTGCCACTTGGTACACCGTGCCACTGTGCCTAGTCTGTCCCAAGCCCACCTGTACCGGGTGCCACTTGGTAGACTACTAACACTACCTACAAACACCAGAAACTAGTTGCAACTCCTGGACAGAGATAAGTTGATTAATAAGTCGAGAGAGCTTGGAGCGCCCGGAGCCCAATGTGTGGTAGTAACTGATCATGGATCACAAACACAGAACTCAGTTCCTGAGGACGGCTGCAATGAGACAACCCACCATGTACTCCTACATGGCCTCTCACCGCTACCTTTACCAAATCGTGTTCACACACTTAGCTCACACACAGTAGGACATGTTCACACGCCTCTGATTCATCCCCGATGAATCAGACCTGACTCAACTCTAAGCAGTAGTAGGCATGACAACAAACATGAATGAGTAGGCACAACAGGGCTCAAACAACTCCTACTCATGCTAGTGGGTTTCATCTATTTACTATGGAATGACAGGTCATGCAAAGGATAAAGGGGTTCAGCTACCGCAGCAAGTAATAGTTGAATCGTTGTTGTCCTAATGCAGTAATAGAGAGCAGGAGCGAGAGAGTGGGATTTTATCGGAATGAACAAGGGGGTTTTGCTTGCCTGGCACTTCTGAAGATAACATAGCTCTTCATCGGTGTCATCGATCACATCGCCGGTACACGTCTATCGAGAGGGGACAAACACCAGCAACAGAGAAAGAACACAATCAATGCAATGCAACAATATGATGCATGAGTGTGACATGGCAATATGATGTGATTTGAGCTAATGCAACTAGCAGCAAGTTAAATGGAGTTGGTTTGAACCCTAGGTTCAAATTCAAACTCCACATGTGATTATTTAAATGCCATTTAATTGAATTGTGCTAAACAGCAGTTATAAGTTGTTCTAACATGCATGAAAATAGTACAGATGGATAGATTGGATTTTTCTGATCATTTTTCATATATAAATTATTTCATTTGGAGTTACGGTTGAATTTCTATGAATTTTAGAAGTTTAGAATATTTTCTGGAATTTCCTGAATTAAATTAAATCCAGAAAACCTATTACTGCGTCAGCATGACTTCACGGTGATGTCAGCAAGTCAACGGGCGTTGTCCAGGTCAAATCTGACCAGTGGGGTCCACACGTCAGTGTCTCAGACTGGTTAGTGTCGCTGACATGTGGGCCCAGTCAACGGCCACATCAGCGCGGTCAAAACTGACGCGTGGGGCCACTGCAATTAGATTAAACCTAATCTATTTTAGTTAGCTGGTTAGTTAGGCCGTGGGGCCCGGCTGTCAGTGGCTCTGGGGGGGTTAGCTGGCCGTAATTAACACTAACCACGCGGCCACGTCGGACACACCGGCAGTTAGCCGCCGGCGACCAAGCAGAGCGGCGGAGACGCTCGGGTTTGCATCTCCGGCGACCAAAGGGGCGGATGAGGGCATCTACATGGAGCTAGGACTCGCCCGCATCCATCTGTGCAAACGGCAGGGGCTGAGGTGGCCCGAGCTCGCCGGAGGCAAGCTCGCGGCGGTGGCCGGAGTTCGGGCCAGCACGGGCACGGGGCTACGCTTGGCGAGCGAGCGAGCTGAGAGGCTGGGCGGGCTCCTGGGAGATCCACGAGCTCGAGGTCGTGCTCGGACGCGAGTTCGTGACCTGCAACGACGGCGGCGACAGGCGTGACGGCGGTGAGCTTCCGCCGCGGTGGCCAGGGGGGATAGAGGAGGGATTCGACGGCGGGGAGAGAGGGGTTGGGAGCAGGAGCTCACAGGGAGGCGGCGCAGTAGGTTAGTGGGCTCGGGGACGTCCTTGACGGTGCGAATCGACGGCGAGGGGCCCGGGTGCCTGAGGTTGAAGATGACCGCGATGGCGGCGTTGCTGGCCTCCCGGGGTCGCGTGCTTGGCGTGCGGATCTACGGCGTCAAGGCGGAGCTCGTCGCATATCCGGAAGGGCGTGGGGAGGTCTGTGGTAGCGGCGAATGGCGACGGTGGCGGCGGCTCCATTTGGTGGCTGCGCGCAGGAGAGGCAGAGGAGGGGGAGGGAGTGCAGCGAGTGAGGGAGAGGCAAGAGGGGCTTCGAGGCGTCTCCAGTCGTGAAGGAGGGCAGGAGGTGGCAAGCAGGAGCTGGAGCCTGCGGCCTGCGTGGGTGCTCTCTCGCGGCGACAGCAGCAGCTTTGGGGCGAGGGGAAGAAGACGACAGGAGAGGGGCCAGGTGGGCTGGGCCGCACAGGTGGGCTGCCGGCACAGGAGCTGGGCCGGTTGCTGCGTCAGGTAAGTTTCTGCTCTTTTTTAAATTTTCTGTTCTGTTTTATTTTTATTTAATCTTTTGCCACTGTTTTGAATTTAAAATAATTCAAACAATGCCAAAAACTCCTCTGAATATTTTTATTTGGCTAGATGGACTTTTCCAAAAGCTCATAAAATATTTCAGGGGTATTTGAAATTATATTCTAGTTATATGAATATAATTCAAATTCAAATAGCTAATGATTTAAATTCAAAGTCCCAAAAATAAATCCTTTTGAAATGTTCATTATTTTTGGTTTGGATCAAAACCCTTGCCAAAAATATTAAACATCTAAGAAGAGCATTTTGGAACAATGAATGAGATTTTAGGGTTTTTGCCCTTCTTTTATTTAGGGTTTTGAGGCTTCTGAATTCCTCAGTTCAAGTTTCAAAAATTTAAACATGATGCACAGATGGAAGCAAGCATAGGACAGGCCAGAACTAGGGATGTGACATTAGCCATCCGAAAACCATGGAGCAAGGGTTCATACTCAGCTGCATTGTTAGTACAGGGAAACAGCAACCTTAGAACATAACAAAACTTGTCACCTCGAGGGGAAGCTAAAACAACTCCAGCCCCCGAGCCCTCGAATTGCATGGACCCATCAAAGTGAATAGTCCAATATGTGTTATCTGGCTTCTCCTCCGGCATCTACAGCTCTGTCCAGTCATTGATGAAATCCACAAGTGCTTGAGTTTTGATGGCCGTGCGGGGCACATACTTACCATGAGGTCCAAGCTCAATGGCCCACTTGGCTACCCGGCCTGTGGCTTCTCTGTTTTGGATAATATCCCCTAAGGGAGCAGAACTAACCACAGTGATGGGATGACCCAGAAAATATTGCTTAAGCTTCCGACTAGCCATTAACACCCCATAAACGAGCTTCTGCCAGTGCGGATACCTCTGCTTGGATTCAATGAGCACTTCAATGACATAGTAAACCGGCCGTTGAACCGAATATTCCTTGCCTGCTTCCTTCCACTCCACCACAACAGCTACACTAACAGCTCGGGCATTAGCAGCCACGTATAATAACAATGGCTCCTTATCAATAGGAGCAGCAAGGACTGGCAGCTCAGCTAGTTGTTTCTTCAAAGCTTCGAACACATCATTAGCAGCATCACTCCAGATGAAGTTATATGTTTTCTTCATCATCTGGTACAGTGGTATGGCCTTCTCACCCAACCGGCTTATGAACCATCTTAAAGCAGCAATATGACCCGCCAGACGTTGAACATCATTGATACATGCCGGTTTTGCCAAGGAGGTAATGGCCTTGATCTTCTCTGGGTTAGCCTCAATGCCTCTGTTAGAAGCCAGAAAACCCAAAAGCTTGCCTATTGGCACACCAAAGACGCACTTTGTTGGGTTAAGCATCATCTTGTAGACCCGGAGATTGTTGAAGGTCACCTTCAAATCATCGATCAAAGTATCCTTCTCTCTAGATTTCACCACAATATCATCCACATAAGCATGAACATTGCGCCCAATCTGACTGTGAAGACAATTCTCCACACATCGCTGGTAAGTCGTCTAGGCACTCTTGAGCCCAAAGGCATAGACACATAGCAGAAGGCTCCAAAGGGAGTAATAAAAGCTGTCTTCTCCTGGTCCTTAACTGCCATCTTGATCTGATGATAACCAGAATAAGAATCCAAAAAACTCAAACGCTCACAACCCGACGTAGCATCAATGATTTGATCAATACGAGGGAGAGCAAAAGGATCAGTCGGACAAGCCTTGTTTAAGTCTGTGTAGTCCACGCACATACGCCAAGTGCCGTTTTTCTTAAGTACCAGCACCGGATTAGCCAACCACTCAGGATGAAAGACTTCCACGATGAACCTAGCCGCCAAGAGCTGGGCCACTTATTCACCAATGGCTTTACACCTCTCCTCATTGAAGCGATGAAGAAATTTCTTGACCGGCTTAAACTTCGGATCGATACTAAGAGTGTGCTCAACGAGTTCCCTTGGTATACCTGGCATATCAGAAGGTTTCCATGCAAAGATGTCCCGGTTCTCACGGATGAACTCGATGAGCACGCTTTCCTATTTAGGATCCAGGTTAGCACTGATACTGAACTGCTTGGATGAATCGCCAGGAACAAAGTCAACTAGCTTAGTGTCATCGGCCGACTTAAACTTCAACACCGGATCATGCTCTATGGTTGGTTTTTTCAATGATGTCATATCGGCCGGATCAACATTGTCTTTATAAAACTTCAACTCCTCTATTGCACAGACAGATTCAGCATAAGCAGCATCACCTTCTTCACACTCCAAAGCTAGTTTCCGACTTTCATGCACCATGATGGTCCCTTTGTAACCCGGCATCTTCAGCTGCAGATAAACATAGCAAGGCCGTGCCATGGACTTGGCATAAGCCGACCGTCCAAACAGAGTGTGATACAGGCTTCTAATCTTGACCACTTCAAAGGTTAAATCTCGGCTCTGGAATCGTGCTCATATCCAAAGGCCACTTCCAGCTCAATCTTGCCTACAGGGTACGCCGACTTACCAGGCACCACTCCATGGAAAACAGTATTGGACGACTTAAGATTTTTATCAGTCAAACCCATGTGATGAAAAGTATCATAATAAAGGATATTAATGCTACTACCCCCATCCATGAGTACCTTAGTGAATTTGTATCCACCAACTTGAGGCGGCACCACCAAAGCCAAGTGACCCGGATTATCAACCCGGGGCGGATGATCCACTCGACTCCACATAATAGGCTGCTCAGACCACCGTAAATAATGGGAACTGCCGGCTCAACGGCGTTCACAGCCCTCTTGTGGAGCTTCTGGTCCCGCTTGCACAAACTTGTGGTGAAGACATGATACTGCCCGCTATTCAGCTGCTTCGGATGACTTTGATATCCAGATTGCTGCTGCTGACCCCCTTGACCGGATTGTAGATTGTAACCACCCTGATTACCTTGATTATAACCACCCTAATTACTTTGATGGTGTTGGTGACCCTGGAAGCCGAAATTAGAACCGCCACCTCCGTAACCCGGGCCATGAGAACCGCTGCCACCAGAACCTGAGCCGCCGCCCGGCCCATGATTGTTCTGAAAAAAAATCAGAATTTTAGAGCTCCCTCATAATTTGACAATCTTTCCAAAGATGAGTGGATGGCCTTTCCTTCGTGCCATGTTATGGGCAGGGCTGATTCAGGAAGCGCTCAAGATTGACACCTGATCCACCTGCCCGCGGAGGTGGCTTCCGACACTGACCATCATTCTGTGTACTGGTATTGGCCACAAAATCTGAATTACCATCAGCCTTGCGCTTACCGTTGCCACCCTGACTCACCGGGTTATGCTGCTGGCCCTTGGTGTTGCCACTCTTCTTTCCCTTTCCGGGCTTATCATCGTCAGACTCGGGGTCCTTGATTCTATCAGAGTCGGCATATTTAACTAGAGTCTCCATCAGCTACCCCATATCATTGAATTGCGCTTAAGCCATCCTAGCTTCTGCTTGAGAGGCAAAAAAGGCAATTCTTCTCCAACATTAAAACTGCTGAGTCGGCATTGATGTTATCCGATGAGTATAGGATAGCCTTGACCCAACGCACCCAATGGGTCGTTGACTCACCCTCCTCCTGGGCGCAAGCATCCAAATCCACAGTTGACATGGGATGTTTGAACGTATCTTTTAAGTTTTGAATAACCGGGTTTTTAGCTCATCCCATGACCCGATGGAATTGGCAGGCAACTCTTTTAACCAAGTATGGGCCGTCCCATCTAGCATCATGGTGAAGTATTTGGCACACGCAGCATCGTTGACCTCCAACAGTTCCATGGCCATCTCATAACTCTCAATCCATGCCTCAGGGGTAAATTGGCTGTGTAGTTAGGCACCTTACGGGGTCCTTTGAAATCCTTGGGTAAACGCTCATTACGCAGAGCCGACACCAAACAAGGTATACCTATTGTTCTAGAGGCCAAGCATGCCTCCACCGAAGCCGTCGGATAAACCGGAAGATGTTGGTGAGCCGCTTGCTGAGCCACCTGCTCAGCTTCGTGGCATGCCCTATCCTGATCGGCCAAACCATGCGCACCACCACGCGGCGGGTCATGCCCACCCGGCTGGTTACGGCGCTGGTCATTGCTTGAAACGGCCGGCAAGTCCATGTGTCTACTATAACTCCGGCTTGGGCGAGGGGTCGAATGAATCCTCTCTCGACTGTAAGAATACGCCTCCTGGTGCACCAATGCTATTTGAAGAAGTTCCCTAGCCCTCCATGTTTCAACCGCCGCTGGAGAATTGCCATCCACTGGGAGAGCCGCCAATCGTGTCCCCGTAGCGATCATATTATCCAAAGGGTTGGAATAATGACCCAGTGGTGTTGGCACATGCTGAGGCAGAGTATTATTCAAACAAGGTGGCTCTGTCGTGCGCGGCTGAGCTGGCGCTCCAGCCTCAGGCGCTTCAACCCGGTTTACCTCTGGCTGGTTACTGGTCCCTGCTCCAGGCGTACCAAAGAGATTCCTTGCCTTGTAAACCGACGACAGTCGACTCCGGTGCCTTCTTCTCATGATTTCATTTTAAGCGTTTTGATCCAAAGAGAGACGGAAGGAACTAGCCTGGATCCGTTGTGCCTGAGCATCCAAAGCAGCTCGCTCTGCTGCCATCCTAACATCTTCCGCCGCCAGGTCCTCCTTGGCTTGCGCTACCTCATCACGCAGTTTTGCAATTTCCTCGTTATGCTGAGCTTGATTCACCAGGATAACCTCTATTGTTAACAAGGATGTAAGCTTATCCAGCAAAATTGTCAAAACCTGAGCCAGCGGGCGCACAGGGCCTCCTGCCCCGGCTGTCGTCGTTTTCATTGACCCGGAGATCATTGCTGTCGTAGTTGAAGAATTCTTCCCAGGCTGTGTACGGGCCATGAAGATTGCGACCCTGTTCGGCGGCTCATAGGGGTCCGGAATACTGTCGCCATCAGAACAACCCCCAAGCCTGCCGTCTTGCAGTTGATACAATGAAGTAGTCTCACCCGTGGATGACTCACCGTCAAAATAGATGGCCGTCTCACCGCCAGACATAGATCCTTCATCAAGTTCCGCCCCATGCACTACAATAAAAAATACACTTCCGTGATGATACGTGTTTGTCACAGTAGGTCGCATTTTCTGTCATGAATGTACATCCATGATGATTTTATGACAGAATCAAGGTAGTCATACCTGTGCTGTCGTAGAAGTGTTCCATGACATTACCAAAATTATCATCACGGAAGTGTCCACTTCCATGATGATAAATCCCGAGTCACAGAAGTGCTTTCGTGAAGGGTGACCGACACGTGGCAACCACCATAACGGAACACCGTTAAGCTATCTGGTCGGGTTTTGGATCCGATAACCCGTTAACAGCCCCCGCCAATGGGGATTTTCCACGTGTAAAATCATCATTGGCTGGAGGAAACACGTGTCGGCTCATCGTTGGGACAGATGTCATCCACTCATTGGACAGAAGGCGCCTATGATACGTCGACACGTGGCACGGCCCAACAGAGGCCCATTCCTGTGAAAAGGCCAGCATGTTTGACTTGGTCAAAAGGTGGCGGGCCGGCCCATGTAAAGCCTGTTAACGGCCTGTTCGCATATAGCCCATTTACAGCCCACTAACCTAAGGCCCGTTACTCCCTATCCGAATTAGGCCCAGTAGCATCATCTGGGCCACCCAATATGATTCCAGCTTGTTTTCACTTCTGGCCCATGTATGGCCCATGACGTCTTTCGGCCCATATGAGGCCCTATGTAACTCTTGGCCTATTAACGGCCCGTGGTGAAACTGGCCCGTAATGAACAGTGTATCACTTTACACCCATTAACGGCCCGTGGTGAATTTGGCCTGTAATGAACAGTGTATCACTTTATACCCATTAACGGCCCGTTATTCCGTTAGCCGTTTCCAGCCCATGTTATCTTTCGGCCTTCTCAGAGCCCATTTACTCTTGGGCTCATTTCCAGCATTCGTTTACTTACGGCCCGTTACTGTCATTTTCTGCTTGTGGGCCAAATTCAGCCCGTGGTTACAGTCGGCCCGTTTGTGGTCCGTTAATACGTTGGGCCGTTTTCATAGCGTCATCAAATACGGCCTATTAACGATGGCCCGTTATGGTCGGCCCATGAACGGACGATTCCAACTCTAGCCCGTTTACGGTCATAATGCGGCCTGTTATTGGCCCATGTTTGGCCAATCGATCATACGGCCTGTATAAGGCCCATTGATGATACGGCCCGTAGAAGGCCCATTGTTTCTACGACCCGTAGAAGGTCCATTGTTTCTATAGCCCATAGAAGGCCTACTGTTTCAACGGCCCGTAGAAGGCCCACTGTTTCTACGGCCTGTAGGAGGCCCAGTGTCACTATAGTAAATATTAGCCCATGGTTATTGTGGACTAGTTTTAAAATAGGTTATTGCAGCCACTAGCAAACCACGGAAAAAGAACTGCAATGACTACAAGCAAACAAATAAACAAGACAACAAGGAAATAAATAAGCAAGCAACTTACGCTAGGCTATCACGACTATCACACATATTACATCCACTAGGCATCAAAGTTCGCCATCAGTGCAAATAAACGCGCCGACAAAAGAATATACAAAACTGAGAGCACTTCAGAAGGCACTAGGCCTGGCCAGGTCGGGCCCCCCAAACAGCTGAAGAAGGTGAGTAGACCTCAGTTGTGTCGATGATAGATGCATCAACACTAAATTTAAGGCATGATGGTGTGCACGGCAGTCCTCTGACATCTTCATTGCATCTTTGACTTCAAGTCGGAGTTGAGCTGAAGCAAGCCTTTCCGCTTTAAGTTGAGACTGAAGAAGTCGAACTTATTGAGGCAGCAACTGCACAGAGGTTGTCTCACACCTTCTGGTGAGTAGCTTCAACTCACTGTCTTCATCAAGACAGGACCTTGGGGTCATCTCGCTGTCCTCAAGATGGTTTTGCTCACTATCTTCCCTAAAGTTCTCCCTGGCATAAGAGATACGACTCTAAAAGAGAAACAAGGAGACACGTAACAGGTTTCACAATTATATAAGCAAATAAATGGATCTGTTATGCATAAGGAACATGTTTTTACAACTATAATTTGAAACTGGTAGTTGTTGTAGACATCCAATCAGATGTAAACAGCAAAGCAAACGGTGCTGGAGGAAATGATGCCTATCCAAATCTATACTAGAACAAAGTTTGAAGGCTTGAGAAGGATGAACTTACATTACATGTTAACACGGGCTGACAAATCCCTTCTCCATATTGATGGAAGGATAATTCAATAAATTCCCCATAGAAAATTCTTTATAAGCTTGCCATTATTCTACATTTTGCAAAGAGTAAATATAGATAAAATAATATTGGAAGAAACAGAGGATAATGAAGCTCAGGTGCAGACTGATGATACATAATCAAATAGCAATTAATTAAGTACACCGTTACAAGGCAAAAGGGAGAGAGGTACTGACAAGAGCAATGCAGAGCCCATTATTGTTTTGAGATCGTATGATCCTTTGAGCAAGGAGATGCATCTGAAATTAGTTTTCATACAAGAGAGAAGGTAAGGCACAAGAAGAAATTTAGGAGTTCAAATTTTGAATTGATATCATAGACAGTACCTGACGCTGGGCTCCCAGCAGTTCTAATAGGGGTTTGGCCACTGGAGTAGGGGTAAAGTGTGGTATAGTTGGGCCTGTGTTTTCTATGGCTGCTGATCTATCTGATTTAACAGGTATCACTACCTTTTCCAAATACCTCGTTTGTACTCCTTGAGGATCTGCACTCACCCTCTTCCTTTTGGACATCTATTAAGAAAGAACAACATTTGACTGGAAAAACATAGTGTGACGACACATGGAATAGGTACAGAAAATGGATAGGTATGGCATATACTCATATATGATGCTTAAACTAAGCAGATGGTGTAACAAAGTAGAAGTAATGCAAGAGGTCAGATGCAAAATATGTGCGACCAATACAACTTTGCAAAGTTAGAGCAAGCGCCTTGACGGGTGAATAAGATAGGCCATCCTCCACCATGCCAAGTTTGTTAGCCAGTGGATCGTTCGGCAATATTCCTCTCGTGCGCCCATTCTCATATTCATTTTGATAATGTTCAATATCTGACATGCATGAAAACATAAAAACAAGTGAGATTTTCTTTGTAATGCAGAAGTGATTCTAATCCAATACTGCCTCCCTGTAAACCCCTTTGTGCTATCTCTGCAATTCTTTTAAAAGATGCCATGCATGCTGTAATTTGTTGTGTGCATTAATATAATGTGGCCTACTACTCAAAATATGAGAGCTCCAGAAGTGATGACACTTCACAGATGATAGCTTCAACATATAGTAAAGAAGAACAAGTCGACCTGACCTGACAGATTCAAAATATACTAAGGGAGAACAACTCGACCTGACCAGTCGACCGCAAGAGAAGAGTATTATCTTAAAGAAGATTGAATATATTACAAGTCTTTCAATACAATGTCGGTTGGCCACCCATGATGAACCAGAGCGCACAGAGAAATACTATTCTTTCCGGTCTCTCCATATGTGGCTCACATGCATTTCGAAACTAAAGTAGGAACATTTAGCTAACCAATTAAACATCTCTCAGTTTTACTAGTATCAGCAATAATATCATATATGAATTTATACAACTAAGCTTGTTTAGCTCGATGGGTGGAGCAGTGCTATTACGACACGAACCACGTAGGCTGATTGTGGTCATCATAAAATGGGGAAAACATAAGCATGATGAGTATAGTGTTGACCGTGGCAGTGGGATGGCAGATCTGAAGCTGCAAACCGTGCAAAGGGTAGTTAGCAACCGATGTTTGCTTTGAAATAACAACTAAGATTTGGTATGGACAAGAAAGTACGGTCAACAAGTGACAAAGAAATGCAATTATGCTGTCTCTCTATATGTTGCGACATGCATTTGGAAACTCAAGTGGGACCTTTAGCTAACCAATTAAATGTGTCGGTTAACTAATATCAGTATCATATCACAATCATATTTGAATAACTAATATTTCGAATTTTGAGTGTTGTGTTGTTTAGCTTGAAGGGTGGAGTAATGCTAGTACGACAGAAAGCACCTACGCAGATCATAGTAGAGTAGATAAAAGGGGAAAACCCTAAGCATCAAGAGAAAAATTAGGAAAGTGGAACTAGCTGGACCAGTGGGTGGCGCACATGCTTTTTGAAACGAATATAGGAACATTAGGTGACCAATTAAATGTTCTCTGTTTTAGTGATATAAGCATCATATCAGATTCATATTTCAACACGTAAGCTTTGGGTTGAGGTCTTGAGAAGTAGTGCTAGCACGACATGAAGCACCTACGATGATGGTAGTGAATATAAAGGGGGGAAACCATAAGCTTTACGAGTATAGTGCCTGTGCCATGGCGGATCTGAAGGTGCAAACCATACAAAGCTACTTCGCAACCAATGTTTGCTTTCAACTAGCCACTACGATTTGGTACGGACAAGAAAAGTACAGTAAACAAATTACGATCTATTTTCCGGGTGAGATCAATAACTTAAGCACATATGGAAGAGTACCACATCTCTTGCGACGCCGTGTAGGCCTATGCTGATACGTTGAGGGTGCTGCGGGTGTGATGGCTGTTGGCGGCGGGGAAGAAGACTTTAGACGGCAGATGGCCTGGTCGGGGGATATATCCTGTTGCTGTGGACGAGGCGGTCGTAGGAGCGGCAACGGCAAGGTGGACGACAACACCGATGAAGCGAGAGGAGGTGATGAAAGGATCCTGGTCCAGCGCCGTGGATGAGAGACGTCCATCTCTTGAAGTGGACGACGGGGTAGGGGTAGCGGCTACGGCAAGGTGGAGGATGGGGTGGCGGACGGAGGAGGCTCGCCGCAGTGCGGAGGTTGTCGTGCCGCCGACGTTGTATGAATAGGGAAATGGAGGGGAGGGGGATCTCAAACTTTGGGACGCGCTTCTCTGAAATGGGGGATAGTTACGAACTTATCCCCCGTTTAAAATTTCGGACATCGCGTCGGTTGGGGATAGGACGGTAATCTCGCATCTCCCAAATATTTGCCGGTAACTATTTCGGGCGAGGAGAGGTGTTTTGCCGCCCACGGTTGGCGCCCACGGTGTATGAACGGGGCTGACAGGTAGGGCGGTTGTGTCACGTCTGATGGATTTTACACATCTGCCCCTATTTAAAATATTAGCCTACATCAATTTCGGACGAGGGGAGTTTGTTTTGCCGCCCATCGTGTATGAATGGGGAAATGGAGGAAGAGACACATG
This sequence comes from Triticum dicoccoides, assembly GCF_002162155.2. Taxonomy (NCBI): domain Eukaryota; kingdom Viridiplantae; phylum Streptophyta; class Magnoliopsida; order Poales; family Poaceae; genus Triticum; species Triticum dicoccoides. Next base: position 257,214,778 of record NC_041389.1, read on the forward strand.
TCTTTCGGACGAGCTTAAATCAAATGTGTTTTGCCGCCCACGTTTGGCACCCACCGTGTCTGAATGGGCTCAGAGGCCGTCGTGTCACGTCTGATTGAAGTTACTAGTCTACCCCTATCGACGGCAGTGTAAATCTGGTCAATAAGGATGTCAAGTGTCAGGGGTAGACAGTAATTTCCATCTCGCAAACACTTGCTTCGGGCAGCCCACAAATTATAGTGGGTGTTTAGCCGCTTCGTTAAAAACTTGGGAGAATTAGCATTCACGTTTGCCCTGGGACCTGGCAAACTAAATTCAAATCCAATTTGTATTCGATTACGAATATCCACAGATAATTATACATTTTGTTATTATTTCTTCAAAACCACAACAAAGATTTATTCCACCTTTATATATGATTATGATTTAGAAATGTCGTGATCTTTGAATTCGGTAGGTTAGATACACTCAGTCAAACAGTTATTTCATCCAATACAATATGCTCACATGAAAAACACTTCACCTTATGTCAATCATACAAGTACTGAGGATTACCTCGCCTAAAAAATTCGGATCATTACAACACATGGGCAACATAGGGGGTCTTGCAACATAATCATTCAGAGACATGACACAACATGCAAGTACAATAATCTAATGACAATTTCAACTGGTATCTAAAGAAGAACCGGGATTACCTTGGGCTTCAGATAACAGAAACAGCAGGACCTCCTCCGTCCTCAAATGCAACATTCTTACTTCATCCAATTCTTGGGCTGCTTGCATAATGCGTGCCGCTAATTCCATAATTTCTAGCCTCAAGATAAAGATTACCTCATTCATGGCAGCCACACCATCTCTTTCTGCCTCTAGTAGAGCCTCAAGCACTATAATATCTATGGCTCTATGCTCAGACTGCTCTCCGGCGGTGTTGCCTCTGAACTGCTACCATCTGGTAACATAGATGGCGCACTGCTTCCACAAATAGATTCTGGGGTTGTACATTGTGTCCTAGTGTGAACGGCATCCTGAAAGGTTTCCGTTGGACATAAGTAAGATATAGTTATCGTATGATCCAGGCAGTAAGCTTACATGGTAAACGACGGACGAATTATTGTCGAGCATCGCAAACTATATTTAAATGGTTCGAAGCAGCATCAGCCGAAAAGAAATTAAAATGGTAAGATGAAACTAGGGGTGCAAGTGGCAAATAAACGACATTCGCTAGTCCCATCTAGTTAGTTTTTGCTACCTCCCTAGTTCGTTTTCCTCAAAAAACAAAAACTCTTTTGAACTATCATACCACTAGTGGACTTTAATCGGGATTAAACGGGACCCAGTTGACATCCCTAGTTGAAAGGGAGTGTACCACCGCTATATTTAAGTTGCCAAGGCATCTAAGCAGTTGAAATAATCTGAGAAAGCACTTAACAGTGTGGCCTCATATAAACTACGAAGACAGTCTTGTGATGAAGTTGAGAGGAAAAGTTAAGGACTCAAATGAAATAGGCATGCATTTCTTTACGATAGTACAGCAGGCACTGCTGACATATTGGCCAACTCAGGTATAGCGTAACAACAAACAAGCATTCGAATCAAGCAATACAACAAAGCAGACAACTGAACTATTTGTAATTCGGTAGGATTACACGTTGAGGGCACAAGCCAAGAAAGCAGCCCACTCGCATTACATTTCACATGTACTAAAACACATTGGCTTACCATATGTTGCTGTGAAGCCTAGCTGTTGTTGCAATGTTCTTTGAAGATATCGTCAGCATCCCGTGGTTGCAAATCTAGTTGTTGTAGTTTATTCTGCACCATCTATTTTGGTAAAACTAATTTTAATCGCATGCACTGGTCCGAATTGATGATCAATAGTTCATCTAAACTAATGAAAGAAGGGTGTGTGCATACACGACAATATATCTGCTTCCCTCTATTTTTATGCTTGTTCGAGGTGCCAGCCCCAACAGAACAAATATTTTGCTTGATGGGGTTGGCAGCTCCATAATTAATAGAAGCATCAAATTAGTCATGCAACTTGGGAAGATCAAGAACACACAAACAAGTAATGGACAGAGTGTAACACCCCGGATGTAACTTTCCATATTTGTAACTCCAACTCTTGCCATTTTCGGCATTGTGATATGATATTCCCTCCTTGGTTGGGTTTTTCTTCATTTTGCATTTTGTCCATGTCATGCATTTCATATCATGTCATCATGTGCATCGCATTTGCATACGTGTTCGTCTCATGATTCCGAGCATTTTCCCCGTTGTCCGTTTTGCAATCCGGCACTCCTATGTTCCCCGGCGTCCCCTTTTACATTTTTCCGTGTGCGGGTATTAAACATTCTCGGAATGGACCGAGCCTTGCCAAGTGGCCCTGGTATAGCACCGGTAGACCACCTGTCAAGTTTCGGGTCATTTGGAGCTCGTTTCGTACTCCAACGGTTAACCGCACTCTCGCAAAGGCCTCTTTTAAGTTGCAGCCCAACACCCCTCCAAAACAGCCCAATAACCCATCTAAGTCACTTCCATGCTCTCCATCGCCGGATCACGATTTTGTGGGCGAAAACCGCACCCCATTTGGAGTCTCCTAGCTCCCTCTACCTATAAATATGTGCACTCCCCCGAATTTTCCGGATCCCCAAACCCTAGCCCGCTCCTCCGCCGCCGTCGGACACGTCCGGGCGAGCCGGACACGTCCGCCCGCGCCGCCGGACGAATCGGGCGCCGCCACGTGGTGGGCCGCGCCCCACATCGCCGCCGGCCGCGCCAGGACCGCGAGGCCCGACTCCGGCCCCCGCGGCCCGCGCCTCCGCCTCCCGCGCCCGAGGCCTCCGCCGCCGACCGCCGCCGCGGTCCCGCGCCGCCGCCACGGTCCCACGCCGCCGCCGCGGTCCCGCGCCGCCGCCGCCCTCCGATCGCCGCGCCGCCGCGGTCCGCCGTCGCCCGGCGCCGTCCAGCCG